>NW_027255989.1:0-356331 GCF_045679555.1 Salvelinus alpinus
ATTATGTCTCTAATATGATAGTGGTAGTGGGGTGGTAGATACCTAGTCTCCATTATGGCTCTAATCTGATAGTGGTAGTGGGGTGGTAGATGTCTAGTGCCCTTATGGCTCTAATCTGAGAGTGGTAGTGGGGTGGTAGATGCCTAGTGCCCTTATGGCTCTAATCTGATAGTGGTAGTGTGGTGGTAGATGCCTAGTGCCCTTATGGCTCTATTCTGATAGTGGTAGTGGGGTGGTAGATACCTAGTCTCCAATATGGCTCTAATCTGATAGTGGTAGTGGGGTGGAAGATACCTACTCTCCATTATGCCTCTAATCTGATAGAGGTAGTGGGGTGGTAGATACCTAGTCTCCATTAGGGCTCTAATCTGATAGTGGTAGTGGGGTGGTAGATACCTAGTCTCCATTATGGCTCTAATTTGGTAGTGGTAGTGGGGTGGTAGATACCTAGTCTCCATTATGGCTCTAATCTGATAGTGGTAGTCGGGTGGAAGATACCTAGTCTCCATTATGGCTCTAATCTGATAGTGGTAGTGGGGTGGAAGATACCTACTCTCCATTATGGCTCTAATCTGGTAGTGGTAGTGGGGTGGTAGATACCTAGTCTCCATTATGGCTCTAATCTGATAGTGGTAGTGGGGTGGTAGATACCTAGTCTCCATTATGGCTGTAATCTGGTAGTGGTAGTGGGGTGGTAGATACCTAGTCTCCATTGTGGCTCTAATCTGATAGTGGTAGTGGGGTGGTTGATACCTAGTCTCCATTATGGCTCTAATCTGATAGTGGTAGTGGGGTGGTAGATGTCTAGTGCCCTTTTGGCTCTAATCTGATAGTGGTAGCGGTATGGTAGATGCCTAGTGCCCTTATGTCTCTAATCTGATAGTGGTAGTGTGGTGGTAGATGCCTAGTGCTCTTATGGCTCTAATCTGATAGTGGTAGTGAGGTGGTAGATACCTAGTCTCCATTATGGCTCTAATCTGATAGAGGTAGTGGGGTGGTAGATGTCTAGTGCCCTTATGGCTCTAATCTGATAGTGGTAGCGGGGTGGTAGATGCCTAGTGCCCTTATGGCTCTAATCTGATAGTGGTAGTGTGGTGGTAGATGCCTAGTGCCCTTATGGCTCTAATCTGATAGTGGTAGTGGGGTGGTAGATACCTAGTCTCCATTATGGCTCTAATCTGATAGTGGTAGTGGGGTGGTAGATACCTAGTCTCCATTATGGCTCTAATCTGGTAGTGGTAGTGGGGTGGTAGATACCTAGTCTCCATTATGGCTCTAAACTGATAGTGGTAGTGGGGTGGAAGATACCTAGTCTCCATTATGGCTCTAATCTGATAGTGGTAGTGGGGTGGAAGATACCTAGTCTTCATTATGGCTCTAATCTGATAGTGGTAGTGGGGTGGAAGATACCTACTCTCCATTATGGCTCTAATCTGGTAGTGGTAGTGGGGTGGTAGATACCTAGTCTCCATTATGGCTCTAATCTGATAGTGGTAGTGGGGTGGTAGATACCTAGTCTCCATTATGGCTGTAATCTGGTAGTGGTAGTGGGGTGGTAGATACCTAGTCTCCATTGTGGCTCTAATCTGATAGTGATAGTGGGGTGGTAGATACCTAGTCTCCATTATGGCTCTAATCTGATAGTGGTAGTGGGGTGGTAGATGTCTAGTGCCCTTATGGCTCTAATCTGATAGTGGTAGCGGTATGGTAGATGCCTAGAGCCCTTATGGCTCTAATCTGATAGTGGTAGTGTGGTGGTAGATGCCTAGTGCTCTTATGGCTCTAATCTGATAGTGGTAGTGAGGTGGTAGATACCTAGTCTCCATTATGGCTCTAATCTGATAGAGGTAGTGTGGTGGTAGATGTCTAGTGCCCTTATGGCTCTAATCTGATAGTGGTAGCGGGGTGGTAGATGCCTAGTGCCCTTATGGCTCTAATCTGATAGTGGTAGTGTGGTGGTAGATGCCTAGTGCCCTTATGCCTCTAATCTGGTAGTGGTAGTGGGGTGGTAGATACCTAGTCTCCATTATGGCTCTAAACTGATAGTGGTAGTGGGGTGGAAGATACCTAGTCTCCATTATGGCTCTAATCTGATAGTGGTAGTGGGGTGGAAGATACCTAGTCTTCATTATGGCTCTAATCTGATAGTGGTAGTGGGGTGGTAGATACCTAGTCTCCATTATGGCTCTAATCTGGTAGTGGTAGTGGGGTGGAAGATACCTAGTCTCCATTATGGCTCTAATCTGGTAGTGGTAGTGGGTTGGTAGATACCTAGTCTCCATTATGGCTCTAATCTGGTAGTGGTAGTGGGGTGGTAGATACCTAGTCTCCATTATGGCTCTAATGTGGTAGTGGGGTGGTAGATACCTAGTCTCCATTATGTCTCTAATCTGGTAGTGGTAGTGGGGTGGAAGATACCTAGTCTCCATTATGGCTCTAATCTGATAGTGGTAGTGGGGTGGTAGATATCTAGTCTCCATTATGGCTCTAATCTGATAGTGGTAGAGGGGTGGTTGATACCTAGTCTCCATTATGGCTCTAATCTGATAGTGGTAGTGGGGTGGTAGATACCTAGTCTCCATTATGGCTCTAATCTGATAGAGGTAGTGAGGTGGTAAATGACTAGTCTCCCTTATGGCTCTAATATGATAGTGGTAGTGGGGTGGTAGATACCTAGTCTCCATTATGGCTCTAATCTGATAGTGGTAGTGGGGTGGTAGATGCCTAGTGCCTTTATGGCTCTAATCTGATAGTGGTAGTGGGGTGGTAGATACCTAGTCTCCATTATGGCTCTAATTTGATAGTGGTAGTGGGGGGGTAGATGTCTAGTGCCCTTATGGCTCTAATCTGAGAGTGGTAGCGGGGTGGTAGATGCCTAATGCCCTTATGGCTCTAATCTGATAGTGGTAGTGTGGTGGTAGATGCCTAGTGCCCTTATGGCTCTATTCTGATAGTGGTAGTGGGGTGGTAGATACCTAGTCTCCATTATGGCTCTAATCTGGTAGTGGTAGTGGGGTGGAAGATACCTAGTCTCAATTATGGCTCTAATCTGATAGTGGTAGTGGGGTGGTAGATACCTAGTCTCCATTAGGGCTCTATTCTGATAGTGGTAGTGGGGTGGTAGATACCTAGTCTCCATTATGGCTCTAATCTGATAGTGGTAGTGGGGTGGTAGATACCTAGTCTCCACTATGGCTCTAATCTGGTAGTGGTAGAGGGGTGGTAGATACCTAGTCTCCACTATGGCTCTAATCTGGTAGTGGTAGAGGGGTGGTAGATACCTAGTCTCCATTATGGCTCTAATCTGATAGTGGTAGTGGGGTGGTAGATACCTAGTCTCCATTATGGCTCTAATCTGATAGTGGTAGTGGGGTGGAAGATACATACTCTCCATTATGGCTCTAATCTGATAGAGGTAGTGGGGTGGTAGATACCTAGTCTCCATTATGGCTCTAATCTGATAGTGGTAGTGGGGTGGTAGATACCTAGTCTCCATTATGGCTCTAATCTGATAGTGGTAGTGTGGTGCTAGATGCCTAGTGCCCTTATGGCTCTAATCTGATAGTGGTAGTGGGGTGGTAGATACCTAGTCTCCATTATGGCTCTAATCTGTTAGTGGTAGAGGGGTGGTAGATACCTAGTCTCCATTATGGCTCTAATCTGATAGTAGTAGTGGGGTGGTAGATACCTAGTCTCCATTATGGCTCTAATCTGATAGTGGTAGTGGGGTGGAAGATACCTACTCTCCATTATGGCTCTAATCTGATAGAGGTAGTGGGGTGGTAGATACCTAGTCTCCATTATGGCTCTAATTTGGTAGTGGTAGTGGGGTGGTAGATACCTAGTCTCCATTATGGCTCTAATCTGGTAGTGGTAGTAGGGTGGTAGATACCTAGTCTCCATGATGGCTCTAATCTGATAGTGGTAGTGGGGTGGTAGATACCTAGTCTCCATTATGGCTGTAATCTGGTAGTGGTAGTGGGGTGGGAGATACCTAGTCTCCATTGTGGCTCTAATCTGATAGTGGCAGTGGGGTGGTAGATACCTAGTCTCCATTATGGCTCTAATCTGATAGTGGTAGTGGGGTGGTAGATGTCTAGTGCCCTTATGGCTCTAATCTGATAGTGGTAGCGGGGTGGTAGATGCCTAGAGCCCTTATGGCTCTAATCTTATAGTGGTAGTGTGGTGGTAGATGCCTAGTGCCCTTATGGCTCTAATCTGATAGTGGTAGTGAGGTGGTAGATACCTAGTCTCCATTATGGCTCTAATCTGATAGTGGTAGTGGGGTGGTAGATGTCTAGTGCCCTTATGGCTCTAATCTGATAGTGGTAGCGGGGTGGTAGATGCCTAGTGCCCTTATGGCTCTAATCTGATAGTCATAGTGGGGTGGTAGATACCTAGTCTCCATTATGGCTCTAATCTGATAGTGGTAGTGGGGTGGTAGATACCTAGTCTCCATTATGGCTCTAATCTGGTAGTGGTAGTGGGGTGGTAGATACCTAGTCTCCATTATGGCTCTAATTTGGTAGTGGTAGTGGGGTGGTAGATACCTAGTCTCCATTATGGCTCTAATCTGATAGTGGTAGTCGGGTGGAAGATACCTAGTCTCCATTATGGCTCTAATCTGATAGTGGTAGTGGGGTGGAAGATACCTACTCTCCATTATGGCTCTAATCTGGTAGTGGTAGTGGGGTGGTAGATACCTAGTCTCCATTATGGCTCTAATCTGATAGTGGTAGTGGGGTGGTAGATACCTAGTCTCCATTATGGCTGTAATCTGGTAGTGGTAGTGGGGTGGTAGATACCTAGTCTCCATTGTGGATCTAATCTGATAGTGGTAGTGGGGTGGTAGATACCTAGTCTCCATTATGGCTCTAATCTGATAGTGGTAGTGGGGTGGTAGATGTCTAGTGCCCTTTTGGCTCTAATCTGATAGTGGTAGCGGTATGGTAGATGCCTAGTGCCCTTATGGCTCTAATCTGATAGTGGTAGTGTGGTGGTAGATGCCTAGTGCTCTTATGGCTCTAATCTGATAGTGGTAGTGAGGTGGTAGATACCTAGTCTCCATTATGGCTCTAATCTGATAGAGGTAGTGGGGTGGTAGATGTCTAGTGCCCTTATGGCTCTAATCTGATAGTGGTAGCGGGGTGGTAGATACCTAGTGCCCTTATGGCTCTAATCTGATAGTGGTAGTGTGGTGGTAGATGCCTAGTGCCCTTATGGCTCTAATCTGATAGTGGTAGTGGGGTGGTAGATACCTAGTCTCCATTATGGCTCTAATCTGATAGTGGTAGTGGGGTGGTAGATACCTAGTCTCCATTATGGCTCTAAACTGATAGTGGTAGTGGGGTGGAAGATACCTAGTCTCCATTATGGCTCTAATCTGATAGTGGTAGTGGGGTGGAAGATACCTAGTCTTCATTATGGCTCTAATCTGATAGTGGTAGTGGGGTGGAAGATACCTACTCTCCATTATGGCTCTAATCTGGTAGTGGTAGTGGGGTGGTAGATACCTAGTCTCCATTATGGCTCTAATCTGATAGTGGTAGTGGGGTGGTAGATACCTAGTCTCCATTATGGCTGTAATCTGGTAGTGGTAGTGGGGTGGTAGATACCTAGTCTCCATTGTGGCTCTAATCTGATAGTGGTAGTGGGGTGGAAGATACCTAGTCTCCATTATGGCTCTAATCTGATAGTGGTAGTGGGGTGGTAGATGTCTAGTGCCCTTATGGCTCTAATCTGATAGTGGAAGCGGTATGGTAGATGCCTAGAGCCCTTATGGCTCTAATCTGATAGTGGTAGTGTGGTGGTAGATGCCTAGTGCTCTTATGGCTCTAATCTGATAGTGGTAGTGAGGTGGTAGATACCTAGTCTCCATTATGGCTCTAATCTGATAGAGGTAGTGTGGTGGTAGATGTCTAGTGCCTTTATGGCTCTAATCTGATAGTGGTAGCGGGGTGGTAGATGCCTAGTGCCCTTATGGCTCTAATCTGATAGTGGTAGTGTGGTGGTAGATGCCTAGTGCCCTTATGCCTCTAATCTGGTAGTGGTAGTGGGGTGGTAGATACCTAGTCTCCATTATGGCTCTAAACTGATAGTGGTAGTGGGGTGGAAGATACCTAGTCTCCATTATGGCTCTAATCTGATAGTGGTAGTGGGGTGGAAGATACCTAGTCTTCATTATGGCTCTAATCTGATAGTGGTAGTGGGGTGGTAGATACCTAGTCTCCATTATGGCTCTAATCTGGTAGTGGTAGTGGGGTGGAAGATACCTAGTCTCCATTATGGCTCTAATCTGATAGTGGTAGTGGGTTGGTAGATACCTAGTCTCCATTATGGCTCTAATCTGGTAGTGGTAGTGGGGTGGTAGATACCTAGTCTCCATTATGGCTCTAATGTGGTAGTGGGGTGGTAGATACCTAGTCTCCATTGTGTCTCTAATCTGATAGTGGTAGTGGGGTGGAAGATACCTACTCTCCATTATGGCTCTAATCTGATAGTGGTAGTGGGGTGGTAGATATCTAGTCTCCATTATGGCTCTAATCTGATAGTGGTAGAGGGGTGGTTGATACCTAGTCTCCATTATGGCTCTAATCTGATAGTGGTAGTGGGGTGGTAGATACCTAGTCTCCATTATGGCTCTAATCTGATAGTGGTAGTGAGGTGGTAAATGACTAGTCTCCCTTATGGCTCTAATATGATCGTGGTAGTGGGGTGGTAGATACCTAGTCTCCATTATGGCTCTAATCTGATAGTGGTAGTGGGGTGGTAGATGCCTAGTGCCTTTATGGCTCTAATCTGATACTGGTAGTGGGGTGGTAGATACCTAGTCTCCATTATGGCTCTAATTTGATAGTGGTAGTGGGGTGGTAGATGTCTAGTGCCCTTATGGCTCTAATCTGAGAGTGGTAGCGGGGTGGTAGAAGCCTAATGCCCTTATGGCTCTAATCTGATAGTGGTAGTGTGGTGGTAGATGCCTAGTGCCCTTATGGCTCTATTCTGATAGTGGTAGTGGGGTGGTAGATACCTAGTCTCCATTATGGCTCTAATCTGGTAGTGGTAGTGGGGTGGAAGATACCTAATCTCAATTATGGCTCTAATCTGATAGTGGTAGTGGGGTGGTAGATACCTAGTCTCCATTAGGGCTCTAATCTGATAGTGGTAGTGGGGTGGTAGATACCTAGTCTCCATTATGGCTCTAATCTGATAGTGGTAGTGGGGTGGTAGATACCTAGTCTCCATTATGGCTCTAATCTGATAGTGGTAGTGGGGTGGTAGATACCTAGTCTCCACTATGGCTCTAATCTGGTAGTGGTAGAGGGGTGGTAGATACCTAGTCTCCATTATGGCTCTAATCTGATAGTGGTAGTGGGGTGGTAGATACCTAGTCTCCATTATGGCTCTAATCTGATAGTGGTAGTGGGGTGGAAGATACATACTCTCCATTATGGCTCTAATCTGATAGAGGTAGTGGGGTGGTAGATACCTAGTCTCCATTATGGCTCTAATCTGAGAGTGGTAGTGGGGTGGTAGATACCTAGTCTCCATTATGGCTCTAATCTGATAGTGGTAGTGTGGTGGTAGATGCCTAGTGCCCTTATGGCTCTAATCTGATAGTGGTAGTGGGGTGGTAGATACCTAGTCTCCATTATGGCTCTAATCTGTTAGTGGTAGAGGGGTGGTAGATACCTAGTCTCCATTATGGCTCTAATCTGATAGTAGTAGTGGGGTGGTAGATACCTAGTCTCCATTATGGCTCTAATCTGATAGTGGTAGTGGGGTGGAAGATACCTACTCTCCATTATGGCTCTAATCTGATAGAGGTAGTGGGGTGGTAGATACCTAGTCTCCATTATGGCTCTAATCTGGTAGTGGTAGTGGGGTGGTAGATACCTAGTCTCCATTATGGCTCTAAACTGATAGTGGTAGTGGGGTGGAAGATACCTAGTCTCCATTATGGCTCTAATCTGATAGTGGTAGTGGGGTGGAAGATACCTAGTCTTCATTATGGCTCTAATCTGATAGTGGTAGTGGGGTGGTAGATACCTAGTCTCCATTATGGCTCTAATCTGGTAGTGGTAGTGGGGTGGTAGATACCTAGTCTCCATTATGGCTCTAATCTGATAGTGGTAGTGGGGTGGTAGATACCTAGTCTCCATTATGGCTGTAATCTGGTAGTGGTAGTGGGGTGGTAGATACCTAGTCTCCATTGTGGCTCTAATCTGATAGTGGTAGTGGGGTGGTAGATACCTAGTCTCCATTATGGCTCTAATCTGATAGTGGTAGTGGGGTGGTAGATGTCTAGTGCCCTTATGGCTCTAATCTGATAGTGGAAGCGGTATGGTAGATGCCTAGAGCCCTTATGGCTCTAATCAGATAGTGGTAGTGTGGTGGTAGATGCCTAGTGCTCTTATGGCTCTAATCTGATAGTGGTAGTGAGGTGGTAGATACCTAGTCTCCATTATGGCTCTAATCTGATAGAGGTAGTGTGGTGGTAGATGTCTAGTGCCTTTATGGCTCTAATCTGATAGTGGTAGCGGGGTGGTAGATGCCTAGTGCCCTTATGGCTCTAATCTGATAGTGGTAGTGTGGTGGTAGATGCCTAGTGCCCTTATGCCTCTAATCTGGTAGTGGTAGTGGGGTGGTAGATACCTAGTCTCCATTATGGCTCTAAACTGATAGTGGTAGTGGGGTGGAAGATACCTAGTCTCCATTATGGCTCTAATCTGATAGTGGTAGTGGGGTGGAAGATACCTAGTCTTCATTATGGCTCTAATCTGATAGTGGTAGTGGGGTGGTAGATACCTAGTCTCCATTATGGCTCTAATCTGGTAGTGGTAGTGGGGTGGAAGATACCTAGTCTTCATTATGGCTCTAATCTGATAGTGGTAGTGGGGTGGTAGATACCTAGTCTCCATTATGGCTCTAATCTGGTAGTGGTAGTGGGGTGGAAGATACCTAGTCTCCATTATGGCTCTAATCTGATAGTGGTAGTGGGTTGGTAGATACCTAGTCTCCATTATGGCTCTAATCTGGTAGTGGTAGTGGGGTGGTAGATACCTAGTCTCCATTATGGCTCTAATGTGGTAGTGGGGTGGTAGATACCTAGTCTCCATTGTGTCTCTAATCTGATAGTGGTAGTGGGGTGGAAGATACCTACTCTCCATTATGGCTCTAATCTGATAGTGGTAGTGGGGTGGTAGATATCTAGTCTCCATTATGGCTCTAATCTGATAGTGGTAGAGGGGTGGTTGATACCTAGTCTCCATTATGGCTCTAATCTGATAGTGGTAGTGGGGTGGTAGATACCTAGTCTCCATTATGGCTCTAATCTGATAGTGGTAGTGAGGTGGTAAATGACTAGTCTCCCTTATGGCTCTAATATGATAGTGGTAGTGGGGTGGTAGATACCTAGTCTCCATTATGGCTCTAATCTGATAGTGGTAGTGGGGTGGTAGATGCCTAGTGCCTTTATGGCTCTAATCTGATAGTGGTAGTGGGGTGGTAGATACCTAGTCTCCATTATGGCTCTAATTTGATAGTGGTAGTGGGGTGGTAGATGTCTAGTGCCCTTATGGCTCTAATCTGAGAGTGGTAGCGGGGTGGTAGAAGCCTAATGCCCCTATGGCTCTAATCTGATAGTGGTAGTGTGGTGGTAGATGCCTAGTGCCCTTATGGCTCTATTCTGATAGTGGTAGTGGGGTGGTAGATACCTAGTCTCCATTATGGCTCTAATCTGGTAGTGGTAGTGGGGTGGAAGATACCTAATCTCAATTATGGCTCTAATCTGATAGTGGTAGTGGGGTGGTAGATACCTAGTCTCCATTAGGGCTCTAATCTGATAGTGGTAGTGGGGTGGTAGATACCTAGTCTCCATTATGGCTCTAATCTGATAGTGGTAGTGGGGTGGTAGATACCTAGTCTCCACTATGGCTCTAATCTGGTAGTGGTAGAGGGGTGGTAGATACCTAGTCTCCACTATGGCTCTAATCTGGTAGTGGTAGAGGGGTGGTAGATACCTAGTCTCCATTATGGCTCTAATTTGATAGTGGTAGTGGGGTGGTAGATACCTAGTCTCCATTATGGCTCTAATCTGATAGTGGTAGTGGGGTGGAAGATACATACTCTCCATTATGGCTCTAATCTGATAGAGGTAGTGGGGTGGTAGATACCTAGTCTCCATTATGGCTCTAATCTGAGAGTGGTAGTGGGGTGGTAGATACCTAGTCTCCATTATGGCTCTAATCTGATAGTGGTAGTGTGGTGCTAGATGCCTAGTGCCCTTATGGCTCTAATCTGATAGTGGTAGTGGGGTGGTAGATACCTAGTCTCCATTATGGCTCTAATCTGTTAGTGGTAGAGGGGTGGTAGATACCTAGTCTCCATTATGGCTCTAATCTGATAGTAGTAGTGGGGTGGTAGATACCTAGTCTCCATTATGGCTCTAATCTGATAGTGGTAGTGGGGTGGAAGATACCTACTCTCCATTATGGCTCTAATCTGATAGAGGTAGTGGGGTGGTAGATACCTAGTCTCCATTATGGCTCTAATCTGGTAGTGGTAGTGGGGTGGTAGATACCTAGTCTCCATTATGGCTCTAAACTGATAGTGGTAGTGGGGTGGAAGATACCTAGTCTCCATTATGGCTCTAATCTGATAGTGGTAGTGGGGTGGAAGATACCTAGTCTTCATTATGGCTCTAATCTGATAGTGGTAGTGGGGTGGTAGATACCTAGTCTCCATTATGGCTCTAATCTGGTAGTGGTAGTGGGGTGGTAGATACCTAGTCTCCATTATGGCTCTAATCTGATAGTGGTAGTGGGGTGGTAGATACCTAGTCTCCATTATGGCTGTAATCTGGTAGTGGTAGTGGGGTGGTAGATACCTAGTCTCCATTGTGGCTCTAATCTGATAGTGGTAGTGGGGTGGTAGATACCTAGTCTCCATTATGGCTCTAATCTGATAGTGGTAGTGGGGTGGTAGATGTCTAGTGCCCTTATGGCTCTAATCTGATAGTGGAAGCGGTATGGTAGATGCCTAGAGCCCTTATGGCTCTAATCTGATAGTGGTAGTGTGGTGGTAGATGCCTAGTGCTCTTATGGCTCTAATCTGATAGTGGTAGTGAGGTGGTAGATACCTAGTCTCCATTATGGCTCTAATCTGATAGAGGTAGTGTGGTGGTAGATGTCTAGTGCCTTTATGGCTCTAATCTGATAGTGGTAGCGGGGTGGTAGATGCCTAGTGCCCTTATGGCTCTAATCTGATAGTGGTAGTGTGGTGGTAGATGCCTAGTGCCCTTATGCCTCTAATCTGGTAGTGGTAGTGGGGTGGTAGATACCTAGTCTCCATTATGGCTCTAAACTGATAGTGGTAGTGGGGTGGAAGATACCTAGTCTCCATTATGGCTCTAATCTGATAGTGGTAGTGGGGTGGAAGATACCTAGTCTTCATTATGGCTCTAATCTGATAGTGGTAGTGGGGTGGTAGATACCTAGTCTCCATTATGGCTCTAATCTGGTAGTGGTAGTGGGGTGGAAGATACCTAGTCTCCATTATGGCTCTAATCTGATAGTGGTAGTGGGTTGGTAGATACCTAGTCTCCATTATGGCTCTAATCTGGTAGTGGTAGTGGGGTGGTAGATACCTAGTCTCCATTATGGCTCTAATGTGGTAGTGGGGTGGTAGATACCTAGTCTCCATTGTGTCTCTAATCTGATAGTGGTAGTGGGGTGGAAGATACCTACTCTCCATTATGGCTCTAATCTGATAGTGGTAGTGGGGTGGTAGATATCTAGTCTCCATTATGGCTCTAATCTGATAGTGGTAGAGGGGTGGTTGATACCTAGTCTCCATTATGGCTCTAATCTGATAGTGGTAGTGGGGTGGTAGATACCTAGTCTCCATTATGGCTCTAATCTGATAGAGGTAGTGAGGTGGTAAATGACTAGTCTCCCTTATGGCTCTAATATGATAGTGGTAGTGGGGTGGTAGATACCTAGTCTCCATTATGGCTCTAATCTGATAGTGGTAGTGGGGTGGTAGATGCCTAGTGCCTTTATGGCTCTAATCTGATAGTGGTAGTGGGGTGGTAGATACCTAGTCTCCATTATGGCTCTAATTTGATAGTGGTAGTGGGGTGGTAGATGTCTAGTGCCCTTATGGCTCTAATCTGAGAGTGGTAGCGGGGTGGTAGAAGCCTAATGCCCTTATGGCTCTAATCTGATAGTGGTAGTGTGGTGGTAGATGCCTAGTGCCCTTATGGCTCTATTCTGATAGTGGTAGTGGGGTGGTAGATACCTAGTCTCCATTATGGCTCTAATCTGGTAGTGGTAGTGGGGTGGAAGATACCTAATCTCAATTATGGCTCTAATCTGATAGTGGTAGTGGGGTGGTAGATACCTATTCTCCATTAGGGCTCTAATCTGATAGTGGTAGTGGGGTGGTAGATACCTAGTCTCCACTATGGCTCTAATCTGGTAGTGGTAGAGGGGTGGTAGATACCTAGTCTCCACTATGGCTCTAATCTGGTAGTGGTAGAGGGGTGGTAGATACCTAGTCTCCATTATGGCTCTAATCTGATAGTGGTAGTGGGGTGGTAGATACCTAGTCTCCATTATGGCTCTAATCTGATAGTGGTAGTGGGGTGGAAGATACATACTCTCCATTATGGCTCTAATCTGATAGAGGTAGTGGGGTGGTAGATACCTAGTCTCCATTATGGCTCTAATCTGAGAGTGGTAGTGGGGTGGTAGATACCTAGTCTCCATTATGGCTCTAATCTGATAGTGGTAGTGTGGTGCTAGATGCCTAGTGCCCTTATGGCTCTAATCTGATAGTGGTAGTGGGGTGGTAGATACCTAGTCTCCATTATGGCTCTAATCTGTTAGTGGTAGAGGGGTGGTAGATACCTAGTCTCCATTATGGCTCTAATCTGATAGTAGTAGTGGGGTGGTAGATACCTAGTCTCCATTATGGCTCTAATCTGATAGTGGTAGTGGGGTGGAAGATACCTACTCTCCATTATGGCTCTAATCTGATAGAGGTAGTGGGGTGGTAGATACCTAGTCTCCATTATGGCTCTAATTTGGTAGTGGTAGTGGGGTGGTAGATACCTAGTCTCCATTATGGCTCTAATCTGGTAGTGGTAGTAGGGTGGAAGATACCTAGTCTCCATTATGGCTCTAATCTGATAGTGGTAGTGGGGTGGTAGATACCTAGTCTCCATTATGGCTGTAATCTGGTAGTGGTAGTGGGGTGGTAGATACCTAGTCTCCATTATGGCTCTAATCTGATAGTGGTAGTGGGGTGGAAGATACATACTCTCCATTATGGCTCTAATCTGATAGAGGTAGTGGGGTGGTAGATACCTAGTCTCCATTATGGCTCTAATCTGAGAGTGGTAGTGGGGTGGTAGATACCTAGTCTCCATTATGGCTCTAATCTGATAGTGGTAGTGGGGTGGTAGATACCTAGTCTCCATTGTGGCTCTAATCTGATAGTGGTAGTGGGGTGGTAGATACCTAGTCTCCATTATGGCTCTAATCTGATAGTGGTAGTGGGGTGGTAGATGTCTAGTGCCCTTATGGCTCTAATCTGATAGTGGAAGCGGTATGGTAGATGCCTAGAGCCCTTATGGCTCTAATCTGATAGTGGTAGTGGGGTGGGAGATGCCTAGTTCCCTTATGGCTCTAATCTGATAGTGGTAGTGGGGTGGTAGATACCTAGTCTCCATTATGGCTCTAATCTGATAGAGGTAGTGTGGTGGTAGATGTCTAGTGCCTTTATGGCTCTAATCTGATAGTGGTAGCGGGGTGGTAGATGCCTAGTGCCCTTATGGCTCTAATCTGATAGTGGTAGTGTGGTGGTAGATGCCTAGTGCCCTTATGCCTCTAATCTGGTAGTGGTAGTGGGGTGGTAGATACCTAGTCTCCATTATGGCTCTAAACTGATAGTGGTAGTGGGGTGGAAGATACCTAGTCTCCATTATGGCTCTAATCTGATAGTGGTAGTGGGGTGGAAGATACCTAGTCTTCATTATGGCTCTAATCTGATAGTGGTAGTGGGGTGGTAGATACCTAGTCTCCATTATGGCTCTAATCTGGTAGTGGTAGTGGGGTGGAAGATACCTAGTCTCCATTATGGCTCTAATCTGATAGTGGTAGTGGGTTGGTAGATACCTAGTCTCCATTATGGCTCTAATCTGGTAGTGGTAGTGGGGTGGTAGATACCTAGTCTCCATTATGGCTCTAATGTGGTAGTGGGGTGGTAGATACCTAGTCTCCATTGTGTCTCTAATCTGATAGTGGTAGTGGGGTGGAAGATACCTACTCTCCATTATGGCTCTAATCTGATAGTGGTAGTGGGGTGGTAGATATCTAGTCTCCATTATGGCTCTAATCTGATAGTGGTAGAGGGGTGGTTGATACCTAGTCTCCATTATGGCTCTAATCTGATAGTGGTAGTGGGGTGGTAGATACCTAGTCTCCATTATGGCTCTAATCTGATAGAGGTAGTGAGGTGGTAAATGACTAGTCTCCCTTATGGCTCTAATATGATAGTGGTAGTGGGGTGGTAGATACCTAGTCTCCATTATGGCTCTAATCTGATAGTGGTAGTGGGGTGGTAGATGCCTAGTGCCTTTATGGCTCTAATCTGATAGTGGTAGTGGGGTGGTAGATACCTAGTCTCCATTATGGCTCTAATTTGATAGTGGTAGTGGGGTGGTAGATGTCTAGTGCCCTTATGGCTCTAATCTGAGAGTGGTAGCGGGGTGGTAGAAGCCTAATGCCCTTATGGCTCTAATCTGATAGTGGTAGTGTGGTGGTAGATGCCTAGTGCCCTTATGGCTCTATTCTGATAGTGGTAGTGGGGTGGTAGATACCTAGTCTCCATTATGGCTCTAATCTGGTAGTGGTAGTGGGGTGGAAGATACCTAATCTCAATTATGGCTCTAATCTGATAGTGGTAGTGGGGTGGTAGATACCTATTCTCCATTAGGGCTCTAATCTGATAGTGGTAGTGGGGTGGTAGATACCTAGTCTCCACTATGGCTCTAATCTGGTAGTGGTAGAGGGGTGGTAGATACCTAGTCTCCACTATGGCTCTAATCTGGTAGTGGTAGAGGGGTGGTAGATACCTAGTCTCCATTATGGCTCTAATCTGATAGTGGTAGTGGGGTGGTAGATACCTAGTCTCCATTATGGCTCTAATCTGATAGTGGTAGTGGGGTGGAAGATACATACTCTCCATTATGGCTCTAATCTGATAGAGGTAGTGGGGTGGTAGATACCTAGTCTCCTTTATGGCTCTAATCTGAGAGTGGTAGTGGGGTGGTAGATGCCTAGTCTCCATTATGGCTCTAATCTGATAGTGGTAGTGTGGTGCTAGATGCCTAGTGCCCTTATGGCTCTAATCTGATAGTGGTAGTGGGGTGGTAGATACCTAGTCTCCATTATGGCTCTAATCTGTTAGTGGTAGAGGGGTGGTAGATACCTAGTCTCCATTATGGCTCTAATCTGATAGTAGTAGTGGGGTGGTAGATACCTAGTCTCCATTATGGCTCTAATCTGATAGTGGTAGTGGGGTGGAAGATACCTACTCTCCATTATGGCTCTAATCTGATAGAGGTAGTGGGGTGGTAGATACCTAGTCTCCATTATGGCTCTAATTTGGTAGTGGTAGTGGGGTGGTAGATACCTAGTCTCCATTATGGCTCTAATCTGGTAGTGGTAGTAGGGTGGAAGATACCTAGTCTCCATTATGGCTCTAATCTGATAGTGGTAGTGGGGTGGTAGATACCTAGTCTCCATTATGGCTGTAATCTGGTAGTGGTAGTGGGGTGGTAGATACCTAGTCTCCATTATGGCTCTAATCTGATAGTGGTAGTGGGGTGGAAGATACATACTCTCCATTATGGCTCTAATCTGATAGAGGTAGTGGGGTGGTAGATACCTAGTCTCCATTATGGCTCTAATCTGAGAGTGGTAGTGGGGTGGTAGATACCTAGTCTCCATTATGGCTGTAATCTGGTAGTGGTAGTGGGGTGGTAGATACCTAGTCTCCATTATGGCTCTAATCTGATAGTGGTAGTGGGGTGGTAGATACCTAGTCTCCATTATGGCTCTAATCTGATAGTGGTAGTGGGGTGGTAGATGTCTAGTGCCCTTATGGCTCTAATCTGATAGTGGAAGCGGTATGGTAGATGCCTAGAGCCCTTATGGCTCTAATCTGATAGTGGTAGTGTGGTGGTAGATGCCTAGTGCTCTTATGGCTCTAATCTGATAGTGGTAGTGAGGTGGTAGATACCTAGTCTCCATTATGGCTCTAATCTGATAGTGGTAGTGGGGTGGTAGATACCTAGTCTCCATTATGGCTCTAAACTGATAGTGGTAGTGGGGTGGAAGATACCTAGTCTCCATTATGGCTCTAATCTGATAGTGGTAGTGGGGTGGAAGATACCTAGTCTTCATTATGGCTCTAATCTGATAGTGGTAGTGGGGTGGTAGATACCTAGTCTCCATTATGGCTCTAATCTGGTAGTGGTAGTGGGGTGGAAGATACCTAGTCTCCATTATGGCTCTAATCTGATAGTGGTAGTGGGTTGGTAGATACCTAGTCTCCATTATGGCTCTAATCTGGTAGTGGTAGTGGGGTGGTAGATACCTAGTCTCCATTATGGCTCTAATGTGGTAGTGGGGTGGTAGATACCTAGTCTCCATTGTGTCTCTAATCTGATAGTGGTAGTGGGGTGGAAGATACCTACTCTCCATTATGGCTCTAATCTGATAGTGGTAGTGGGGTGGTAGATATCTAGTCTCCATTATGGCTCTAATCTGATAGTGGTAGAGGGGTGGTTGATACCTAGTCTCCATTATGGCTCTAATCTGATAGTGGTAGTGAGGTGGTAGATACCTAGTCTCCATTATGGCTCTAATCTGATAGAGGTAGTGAGGTGGTAAATGACTAGTCTCCCTTATGGCTCTAATATGATAGTGGTAGTGGGGTGGTAGATACCTAGTCTCCATTATGGCTCTAATCTGATAGTGGTAGTGGGGTGGTAGATGCCTAGTGCCTTTATGGCTCTAATCTGATAGTGGTAGTGGGGTGGTAGATACCTAGTCTCCATTATGGCTCTAATTTGATAGTGGTAGTGGGGTGGTAGATGTCTAGTGCCCTTATGGCTCTAATCTGAGAGTGGTAGCGGGGTGGTAGAAGCCTAATGCCCTTATGGCTCTAATCTGATAGTGGTAGTGTGGTGGTAGATGCCTAGTGCCCTTATGGCTCTATTCTGATAGTGGTAGTGGGGTGGTAGATACCTAGTCTCCATTATGGCTCTAATCTGGTAGTGGTAGTGGGGTGGAAGATACCTAATCTCAATTATGGCTCTAATCTGATAGTGGTAGTGGGGTGGTAGATACCTATTCTCCATTAGGGCTCTAATCTGATAGTGGTAGTGGGGTGGTAGATACCTAGTCTCCATTATGGCTCTAATCTGATAGTGGTAGTGGGGTGGTAGATACCTAGTCTCCACTATGGCTCTAATCTGGTAGTGGTAGAGGGGTGGTAGATACCTAGTCTCCACTATGGCTCTAATCTGGTAGTGGTAGAGGGGTGGTAGATACCTAGTCTCCATTATGGCTCTAATCTGATAGTGGTAGTGGGGTGGTAGATACCTAGTCTCCATTATGGCTCTAATCTGATAGTGGTAGTGGGGTGGAAGATACATACTCTCCATTATGGCTCTAATCTGATAGAGGTAGTGGGGTGGTAGATACCTAGTCTCCATTATGGCTCTAATCTGAGAGTGGTAGTGGGGTGGTAGATACCTAGTCTCCATTATGGCTCTAATCTGATAGTGGTAGTGTGGTGCTAGATGCCTAGTGCCCTTATGGCTCTAATCTGATAGTGGTAGTGGGGTGGTAGATACCTAGTCTCCATTATGGCTCTAATCTGTTAGTGGTAGAGGGGTGGTAGATACCTAGTCTCCATTATGGCTCTAATCTGATAGTAGTAGTGGGGTGGTAGATACCTAGTCTCCATTATGGCTCTAATCTGATAGTGGTAGTGGGGTGGAAGATACCTACTCTCCATTATGGCTCTAATCTGATAGAGGTAGTGGGGTGGTAGATACCTAGTCTCCATTATGGCTCTAATTTGGTAGTGGTAGTGGGGTGGTAGATACCTAGTCTCCATTATGGCTCTAATCTGGTAGTGGTAGTAGGGTGGAAGATACCTAGTCTCCATTATGGCTCTAATCTGATAGTGGTAGTGGGGTGGTAGATACCTAGTCTCCATTATGGCTGTAATCTGGTAGTGGTAGTGGGGTGGTAGATACCTAGTCTCCATTATGGCTCTAATCTGATAGTGGTAGTGGGGTGGTAGATGCCTAGTGCCTTTATGGCTCTAATCTGATAGTGGTAGTGGGGTGGTAGATACCTAGTCTCCATTATGGCTCTAATTTGATAGTGGTAGTGGGGTGGTAGATGTCTAGTGCCCTTATGGCTCTAATCTGAGAGTGGTAGCGGGGTGGTAGAAGCCTAATGCCCTTATGGCTCTAATCTGATAGTGGTAGTGTGGTGGTAGATGCCTAGTGCCCTTATGGCTCTATTCTGATAATGGTAGTGGGGTGGTAGATACCTAGTCTCCATTATGGCTCTAATCTGGTAGTGGTAGTGGGGTGGAAGATACCTAATCTCAATTATGGCTCTAATCTGATAGTGGTAGTGGGGTGGTAGATACCTAGTCTCCATTAGGGCTCTAATCTGATAGTGGTAGTGGGGTGGTAGATACCTAGTCTCCATTATGGCTCTAATCTGATAGTGGTAGTGGGGTGGTAGATACCTAGTCTCCACTATGGCTCTAATCTGGTAGTGGTAGAGGGGTGGTAGATACCTAGTCTCCACTATGGCTCTAATCTGGTAGTGGGAGAGGGGTGGTAGATACCTAGTCTCCATTATGGCTCTAATCTGATAGTGGTAGTGGGGTGGTAGATACCTAGTCTCCATTATGGCTCTAATCTGATAGTGGTAGTGGGGTGGAAGATACATACTCTCCATTATGGCTCTAATCTGATAGAGGTAGTGGGGTGGTAGATACCTAGTCTCCATTATGGCTCTAATCTGAGAGTGGTAGTGGGGTGGTAGATACCTAGTCTCCATTATGGCTCTAATCTGATAGTGGTAGTGTGGTGCTAGATGCCTAGTGCCCTTATGGCTCTAATCTGATAGTGGTAGTGGGGTGGTAGATACCTAGTCTCCATTATGGCTCTAATCTGTTAGTGGTAGAGGGGTGGTAGATACCTAGTCTCCATTATGGCTCTAATCTGATAGTAGTAGTGGGGTGGTAGATACCTAGTCTCCATTATGGCTCTAATCTGATAGTGGTAGTGGGGTGGAAGATACCTACTCTCCATTATGGCTCTAATCTGATAGAGGTAGTGGGGTGGTAGATACCTAGTCTCCATTATGGCTCTAATTTGGTAGTGGTAGTGGGGTGGTAGATACCTAGTCTCCATTATGGCTCTAATCTGGTAGTGGTAGTAGGGTGGAAGATACCTAGTCTCCATTATGGCTCTAATCTGATAGTGGTAGTGGGGTGGTAGATACCTAGTCTCCATTATGGCTGTAATCTGGTAGTGGTAGTGGGGTGGGAGATACCTAGTCTCCATTGTGGCTCTAATCTGATAGTGGCAGTGGGGTGGTAGATACCTAGTCTCCATTATGGCTCTAATCTGATAGTGGTAGTGGGGTGGTAGATGTCTAGTGCCCTTATGGCTCTAATCTGATAGTGGTAGCGGGGTGGTAGATGCCTAGAGCCCTTATGGCTCTAATCTTATAGTGGTAGTGTGGTGGTAGATGCCTAGTGCCCTTATGGCTCTAATCTGATAGTGGTAGTGAGGTGGTAGATACCTAGTCTCCATTATGGCTCTAATCTGATAGTGGTAGTGGGGTGGTAGATGTCTAGTGCCCTTATGGCTCTAATCTGATAGTGGTAGCGGGGTGGTAGATTCCTAGTGCCCTTATGGCTCTAATCTGATAGTCATAGTGGGGTGGTAGATACCTAGTCTCCATTATGGCTCTAATCTGATAGTGGTAGTGGGGTGGTAGATACCTAGTCTCCATTATGGCTCTAATCTGGTAGTGGTAGTGGGGTGGTAGATACCTAGTCTCCATTATGGCTCTAATCTGATAGTGGTAGTGGGGTGGAAGATACCTAGTCTCCATTATGGCTCTAATCTGATAGTGGTAGTGGGGTGGTAGATACCTAGTCTCCATTATGGCTCTAATCTGGTAGTGGTAGTGGGGTGGTAGATACCTAGTCTCCATTATGGCTCTAATCTGGTAGTGGTAGAGGGGTGGTAGATACCTAGTCTCCATTATGGCTCTAATCTGATAGTGGTAGTGGGGTGGTAGATGTCTAGTGCCCTTATGGCTCTAATCTGATAGTGGTAGCGGGGTGGTAGATGCCTAGTGCCCTTATGGCTCTAATCTGATAGTGGTAGTGTGGTGGTAGATGCCTAGTGCCCTTATGGCTCTAATCTGATAGTGGTAGTGGGGTGATAGATGCCTAGTGCCCTTATGGCTCTAATCTGATAGTGGTAGTGGGGTGGTAGATACTTAGTCTCCATTATGGCTCTAATCTGATAGTGGTAGTGGGGTGGTAGATACCTAGTCTCCATTATGGCTCTAATTTGGTAGTGGTAGTGGGGTGGTAGATGCCTATTCTCCATTATGGCTCTAATCTGGTAGTGGTAGTGGGGTGGAAGATACCTAGTCTCCATTATGGCTCTAATCTGATAGTGGTAGTGGGGTGGTAGATACCTAGTCTCCATTATGGCTCTAATCTGGTAGTGGTAGTGGGGTGGTAGATACCTAGTCTCCATTATGGCTCTAATCTGATAGTGGTAGTGGGGTGGTAGATACCTAGTCTCCATTATGGCTCTAATCTGATAGTGGTAGTGGGGTGGTAGATACCTAGTCTCCATTATGGCTCTAATTTGGTAGTGGTAGTGGGGTGGTAGATGCCTATTCTCCATTATGGCTCTAATCTGGTAGTGGTAGTGGGGTGGAAGATACCTAGTCTCCATTATGGCTCTAATCTGATAGTGGTAGTGGGGTGGTAGATACCTAGTCTCCATTATGGCTCTAATCTGGTAGTGGTAGTGGGGTGGTAGATACCTAGTCTCCATTATGGCTCTAATCTGATAGTGGTAGTGGGGTGGTAGATACCTAGTCTCCATTATGTCTCTAATATGATAGTGGTAGCTGGGTGGTAGATACCTAGTCTCCATTATGGCTCTAATCTGATAGTGGTAGTGGGGTGGTAGATGCCTAGTGCCTTTATGGCTCTAATCTGATAGTGGTAGTGGGGTGGTAGATGTCTAGTGCCCTTATGGCTCTAATCTGAGAGTGGTAGTGGGGTGGTAGATGCCTAGTGCCCTTATGGCTCTAATCTGATAGTGGTAGTGTGGTGGTAGATGCCTAGTGCCCTTATGGCTCTATTCTGATAGTGGTAGTGGGGTGGTAGATACCTAGTCTCCAATATGGCTCTAATCTGATAGTGGTAGTGGGGTGGAAGATTCCTACTCTCCATTATGCCTCTAATCTGATAGAGGTAGTGGGGTGGTAGATACCTAGTCTCCATTAGGGCTCTAATCTGATAGTGGTAGTGGGGTGGTAGATACCTAGTCTCCATTATGGCTCTAATTTGGTAGTGGTAGTGGGGTGGTAGATACCTAGTCTCCATTATGGCTCTAATCTGATAGTGGTAGTCGGGTGGAAGATACCTAGTCTCCATTATGGCTCTAATCTGATAGTGGTAGTGGGGTGGAAGATACCTACTCTCCATTATGGCTCTAATCTGGTAGTGGTAGTGGGGTGGTAGATACCTAGTCTCCATTATGGCTCTAATCTGATAGTGGTAGTGGGGTGGTAGATACCTAGTCTCCATTATGGCTGTAATCTGGTAGTGGTAGTGGGGTGGTAGATACCTAGTCTCCATTGTGGCTCTAATCTGATAGTGGTAGTGGGGTGGTAGATACCTAGTCTCCATTATGGCTCTAATCTGATAGTGGTAGTGGGGTGGTAGATGTCTAGTGCCCTTTTGGCTCTAATCTGATAGTGGTAGCGGTATGGTAGATGCCTAGTGCCCTTATGGCTCTAATCTGATAGTGGTAGTGTGGTGGTAGATGCCTAGTGCCCTTATGGCTCTATTCTGATAGTGGTAGTGGGGTGGTAGATACCTAGTCTCCAATATGGCTCTAATCTGATAGTGGTAGTGGGGTGGAAGATTCCTACTCTCCATTATGCCTCTAATCTGATAGAGGTAGTGGGGTGGTAGATACCTAGTCTCCATTAGGGCTCTAATCTGATAGTGGTAGTGGGGTGGTAGATACCTAGTCTCCATTATGGCTCTAATTTGGTAGTGGTAGTGGGGTGGTAGATACCTAGTCTCCATTATGGCTCTAATCTGATAGTGGTAGTCGGGTGGAAGATACCTAGTCTCCATTATGGCTCTAATCTGATAGTGGTAGTGGGGTGGAAGATACCTACTCTCCATTATGGCTCTAATCTGGTAGTGGTAGTGGGGTGGTAGATACCTAGTCTCCATTATGGCTCTAATCTGATAGTGGTAGTGGGGTGGTAGATACCTAGTCTCCATTATGGCTGTAATCTGGTAGTGGTAGTGGGGTGGTAGATACCTAGTCTCCATTGTGGCTCTAATCTGATAGTGGTAGTGGGGTGGTAGATGTCTAGTGCCCTTTTGGCTCTAATCTGATAGTGGTAGCGGTATGGTAGATGCCTAGTGCCCTTATGGCTCTAATCTGATAGTGTTAGTGTGGTGGTAGATGCCTAGTGCTCTTATGGCTCTAATCTGATAGTGGTAGTGAGGTGGTAGATACCTAGTCTCCATTATGGCTCTAATCTGATAGAGGTAGTGGGGTGGTAGATGTCTAGTGCCCTTATGGCTCTAATCTGATAGTGGTAGCGGGGTGGTAGATGCCTAGTGCCCTTATGGCTCTAATCTGATAGTGGTAGTGTGGTGGTAGATGCCTAGTGCACTTATGGCTCTAATCTGATAGTGGTAGTGGGGTGGTAGATACCTAGTCCCCATTATGGCTCTAATCTGATAGTGGTAGTGGGGTGGTAGATACCTAGTCTCCATTATGGCTCTAATCTGGTAGTGGTAGTGGGGTGGTAGATACCTAGTCTCCATTATGGCTCTAAACTGATAGTGGTAGTGGGGTGGAAGATACCTAGTCTCCATTATGGCTCTAATCTGATAGTGGTAGTGGGGTGGAAGATACCTAGTCTTCATTATGGCTCTAATCTGATAGTGGTAGTGGGGTGGTAGATACCTAGTCTCCATTATGGCTCTAATCTGGTAGTGGTAGTGGGGTGGAAGATACCTAGTCTTCATTATGGCTCTAATCTGATAGTGGTAGTGCGTTGGTAGATACCTAGTCTCCATTATGGCTCTAATCTGGTAGTGGTAGTGGGGTGGTAGATACCTAGTCTCCATTATGGCTCTAATGTGGTAGTGGGGTGGTAGATACCTAGTCTCCATTATGTCTCTAATCTGATAGTGGTAGTGGGGTGGAAGATACCTACTCTCCATTATGGCTCTAATCTGATAGTGGTAGTGGGTTGGTAGATACCTAGTCTCCATTATGGCTCTAATCTGGTAGTGGTAGTGGGGTGGTAGATACCTAGTCTCCATTATGGCTCTAATGTGGTAGTGGGGTGGTAGATACCTAGTCTCCATTATGTCTCTAATCTGATAGTGGTAGTGGGGTGGAAGATACCTACTCTCCATTATGGCTCTAATCTGATAGTGGTAGTGGGGTGGTAGATATCTAGTCTCCATTATGGCTCTAATCTGATAGTGGTAGAGGGGTGGTTGATACCTAGTCTCCATTATGGCTCTAATCTGATAGTGGTAGTGGGGTGGTAGATACCTAGTCTCCATTATGGCTCTAATCTGATAGAGGTAGTGAGGTGGTAAATGACTAGTCTCCCTTATGGCTCTAATATGATAGTGGTAGTGGGGTGGTAGATACCTAGTCTCCATTATGGCTCTAATCTGATAGTGGTAGTGGGGTGGTAGATGCCTAGTGCCTTTATGGCTCTAATCTGATAGTGGTAGTGGGGTGGTAGATACCTAGTCTCCATTATGGCTCTAATTTGATAGTGGTAGTGGGGTGGTAGATGTCTAGTGCCCTTATGGCTCTAATCTGAGAGTGGTAGCGGGGTGGTAGATGCCTAATGCCCTTATGGCTCTAATCTGATAGTGGTAGTGGGGTGGTAGATACCTAGTCTCCATTATGTCTCTAATATGATAGTGGTAGTGGGGTGGTAGATACCTAGTCTCCATTATGGCTCTAATCTGATAGTGGTAGTGGGGTGGTAGATGCCTAGTGCCTTTATGGCTCTAATCTGATAGTGGTAGTGGGGTGGTAGATGTCTAGTGCCCTTATGGCTCTAATCTGAGAGTGGTAGTGGGGTGGTAGATGCCTAGTGCCCTTATGGCTCTAATCTGATAGTGGTAGTGTGGTGGTAGATGCCTAGTGCCCTTATGGCTCTATTCTGATAGTGGTAGTGGGGTGGTAGATACCTAGTCTCCAATATGGCTCTAATCTGATAGTGGTAGTGGGGTGGAAGATTCCTACTCTCCATTATGCCTCTAATCTGATAGAGGTAGTGGGGTGGTAGATACCTAGTCTCCATTAGGGCTCTAATCTGATAGTGGTAGTGGGGTGGTAGATACCTAGTCTCCATTATGGCTCTAATTTGGTAGTGGTAGTGGGGTGGTAGATACCTAGTCTCCATTATGGCTCTAATCTGATAGTGGTAGTCGGGTGGAAGATACCTAGTCTCCATTATGGCTCTAATCTGATAGTGGTAGTGGGGTGGAAGATACCTACTCTCCATTATGGCTCTAATCTGGTAGTGGTAGTGGGGTGGTAGATACCTAGTCTCCATTATGGCTCTAATCTGATAGTGGTAGTGGGGTGGTAGATACCTAGTCTCCATTATGGCTGTAATCTGGTAGTGGTAGTGGGGTGGTAGATACCTAGTCTCCATTGTGGCTCTAATCTGATAGTGGTAGTGGGGTGGTAGATACCTAGTCTCCATTATGGCTCTAATCTGATAGTGGTAGATGTCTAGTGCCCTTTTGGCTCTAATCTGATAGTGGTAGCGGTATGGTAGATGCCTAGTGCCCTTATGGCTCTAATCTGATAGTGGTAGTGTGGTGGTAGATGCCTAGTGCTCTTATGGCTCTAATCTGATAGTGGTAGTGAGGTGGTAGATACCTAGTCTCCATTATGGCTCTAATCTGATAGAGGTAGTGGGGTGGTAGATGTCTAGTGCCCTTATGGCTCTAATCTGATAGTGGTAGCGGGGTGGTAGATGCCTAGTGCCCTTATGGCTCTAATCTGATAGTGGTAGTGTGGTGGTAGATGCCTAGTGCCCTTATGGCTTTAATCTGATAGTGGTAGTGGGGTGGTAGATACCTAGTCCCCATTATGGCTCTAATCTGATAGTGGTAGTGGGGTGGTAGATACCTAGTCTCCATTATGGCTCTAATCTGGTAGTGGTAGTGGGGTGGTAGATACCTAATCTCCATTATGGCTCTAAACTGATAGTGGTAGTGGGGTGGAAGATACCTAGTCTCCATTATGGCTCTAATCTGATAGTGGTAGTGGGGTGGAAGATACCTAGTCTTCATTATGGCTCTAATCTGATAGTGGTAGTGGGGTGGTAGATACCTAGTCTCCATTATGGCTCTAATCTGGTAGTGGTAGTGGGGTGGAAGATACCTAGTCTCCATTATGGCTCTAATCTGATAGTGGTAGTGGGGTGGTAGATACCTAGTCTCCATTATGGCTGTAATCTGGTAGTGGTAGTGGGGTGGTAGATACCTAGTCTCCATTGTGGCTCTAATCTGATAGTGGTAGTGGGGTGGTAGATACCTAGTCTCCATTATGGCTCTAATCTGATAGTGGTAGTGGGGTGGTAGATGTCTAGTGCCCTTTTGGCTCTAATCTGATAGTGGTAGCGGTATGGTAGATGCCTAGTGCCCTTATGGCTCTAATCTGATAGTGGTAGTGTGGTGGTAGATGCCTAGTGCTCTTATGGCTCTAATCTGTTAGTGGTAGTGAGGTGGTAGATACCTAGTTTCCATTATGGCTCTAATCTGATAGAGGTAGTGGGGTGGTAGATGTCTAGTGCCCTTATGGCTCTAATCTGATAGTGGTAGCGGGGTGGTAGATGCCTAGTGCCCTTATGGCTCTAATCTGATAGTGGTAGTGTGGTGGTAGATGCCTAGTGCCCTTATGGCTCTAATCTGATAGTGGTAGTGGGGTGGTAGATACCTAGTCCCCATTATGGCTCTAATCTGATAGTGGTAGTGGGGTGGTAGATACCTAGTCTCCATTATGGCTCTAATCTGGTAGTGGTAGTGGGGTGGTAGATACCTAATCTCCATTATGGCTCTAAACTGATAGTGGTAGTGGGGTGGAAGATACCTAGTCTCCATTATGGCTCTAATCTGATAGTGGTAGTGGGGATGGAAGATACCTAGTCTTCATTGTGGCTCTAATCTGATAGTGGTAGTGGGGTGGTAGATACCTAGTCTCCATTATGGCTCTAATCTGGTAGTGGTAGTGGGGTGGAAGATACCTAGTCTCCATTATGGCTCTAATCTGATAGTGGTAGTGGGTTGGTAGATACCTAGTCTCCATTATGGCTCTAATCTGGTAGTGGTAGTGGGGTGGTAGATACCTAGTCTCCATTATGGCTCTAATGTGGTAGTGGGGTGGTAGATACCTAGTCTCCATTATGTCTCTAATCTGATAGTGGTAGTGGGGTGGAAGATACCTACTCTCCATTATGGCTCTAATCTGATAGTGGTAGTGGGTTGGTAGATACCTAGTCTCCATTATGGCTCTAATCTGGTAGTGGTAGTGGGGTGGTAGATACCTAGTCTCCATTATGGCTCCAATGTGGTAGTGGGGTGGTAGATACCTAGTCTCCATTATGTCTCTAATCTGATAGTGGTAGTGGGGTGGAAGATACCTACTCTCCATTATGGCTCTAATCTGATAGTGGTAGTGGGGTGGTAGATATCTAGTCTCCATTATGGCTCTAATCTGATAGTGGTAGAGGGGTGGTTGATACCTAGTCTCCATTATGGCTCTAATCTGATAGTGGTAGTGGGGTGGTAGATACCTAGTCTCCATTATGGCTCTAATTTGATAGTGGTAGTGGGGTGGTAGATGTCTAGTGCCCTTATGGCTCTAATCTGAGAGTGGTAGCGGGGTGGTAGATGCCTAATGCCCTTATGGCTCTAATCTGATAGTGGTATTGTGGTGGTAGATGCCTAGTGCCCTTATGGGTCTATTCTGATAGTGGTAGTGGGGTGGTAGATACCTAGTCTCCATTATGGCTCTAATCTGGTAGTGGTAGTGGGGTGGAAGATACCTAATCTCAATTATGGCTCTAATCTGATAGTGGTAGTGGGGTGGTAGATACCTAGTCTCCATTAGGGCTCTAATCTGATAGTGGTAGTGGGGTGGTAGATACCTAGTCTCCATTATGGCTCTAATCTGATAGTGGTAGTGGGGTGGTAGATACCTAGTCTCCACTATGGCTCTAATCTGGTAGTGTTAGAGGGGTGGTAGATACCTAGTCTCCACTATGGCTCTAATCTGGTAGTGGTAGAGGGGTGGTAGATACCTAGTCTCCATTATGGCTCTAATCTGATAGTGGTAGTGGGGTGGTAGATACCTAGTCTCCATTATGGCTCTAATCTGATAGTGGTAGTTGGGTGGAAGATACATACTCTCCATTATGGCTCTAATCTGATAGAGGTAGTGGGGTGGTAGATACCTAGTCTCCATTATGGCTCTAATCTGATAGTGGTAGTGGGGTGGTAGATACCTAGTCTCCATTATGGCTCTAATCTGATAGTGGTAGTGTGGTGCTAGATGCCTAGTGCCCTTATGGCTCTAATCTGATAGTGGTAGTGGGGTGGTAGATACCTAGTCTCCATTATGGCTCTAATCTGTTAGTGGTAGAGGGGTGGTAGATACCTAGTCTCCATTATGGCTCTAATCTGATAGTAGTAGTGGGGTGGTAGATACCTAGTCTCCATTATGGCTCTAATCTGATAGTGGTAGTGGGGTGGAAGATACCTACTCTCCATTATGGCTCTAATCTGATAGAGGTAGTGGGGTGGTAGATACCTAGTCTCCATTATGGCTCTAATCTGATAGTGGTAGTGGGGTGGTAGATACCTAGTCTCCATTATGGCTCTAATTTGGTAGTGGTAGTGGGGTGGTAGATACCTAGTCTCCATTATGGCTCTAATCTGGTAGTGGTAGTGGGGTGGAAGATACCTAATCTCAATTATGGCTCTAATCTGATAGTGGTAGTGGGGGGGTAGATACCTAGTCTCCATTATGGCTCTAATCTGATAGTGGTAGTGGGGTGGTAGATGCCTAGTGCCCGTATGGCTCTAATCTGGTAGTGGTAGTGTGGTGGTAGATGCCTAGTGCCCTTATGGCTCTAATCTGATAGTGGTAGTGGGGTGGTAGATACCTAGTCTCCATTATGGCTCTAATCTGATAGTGGTACTGGGGTGGTAGATACCTAGTCTCCATTATGGCTCTAATCTGATAGAGGTAGTGGGGTGGTAGATACCTAGTGCCTTTATGGCTCTAATCTGGTAGTGGTAGTGGGGTGGTAGATACCAAGTCTCCATTATGGCTCTAATCTGATAGTGGTAGTGGGGTGGTAGATACCTAGTCTCCATTATGGCTCTAATCTGATATAGGTAGTGATGTGGTAAATGACTAGTCTCCCTTATGGCTCTAATCTGATAGTGGTAGTGGGGTGGTGGATACCTAGTCTCCATTATGGCTCTAATCTGATAGAGGTAGTGGGGTGGTAGATACCTAGTCTCCATCATGGCTCTAATCTGATAGTGGTAGTGGGGTGGTAGATACCTAGTCTCCATTATGGCTCTAATCTGATAGTGGTAGTGTGGTGGTAGATGCCTAGTGCCCTTATGGCTCTAATCTGATAGTGGTAGTGGGGTGGTAGATACCTAGTCTCCATTATGGCTCTAATCTGATAGTAGTAGTGGGGTGGTAGATACCTAGTCTCCATTATGGCTCTAATCTGATAGTGGTAGTGGGGTGGAAGATACCTACTCTCCATTATGGCTCTAATCTGATAGAGGTAGTGGGGTGGTAGATACCTAGTCTCCATTATGGCTCTAATCTGATAGTGGTAGTGGGGTGGTAGATACCTAGTCTCCATTATGGCTCTAATTTGGTAGTGGTAGTGGGGTGGTAGATACCTAGTCTCCATTATGGCTCTAATCTGGTAGTGGTAGTGGGGTGGAAGATACCTAATCTCAATTATGGCTCTAATCTGATAGTGGTAGTGGGGGGGTAGATACCTAGTCTCCATTATGGCTCTAATCTGATAGTGGTAGTGGGGTGGTAGATGCCTAGTGCCCTTATGGCTCTAATCTGATAGTGGTAGTGGGGTGGTAGATACCTAGTCTCCATTATGGCTCTAATCTGATAGAGGTAGTGAGGTGGTAAATGACTAGTCTCCCCTATGGCTCTAATCTGATAGTGGTAGTGGGGTGGTAGATACCTAGTGCCTTTATGGCTCTAATCTGAAAATGGTAGTGGGGTGGTAGATACCTAGTCTCCATTATGGCTCTAATCTGGTAGTGGTAGTGGTGTGGTAGATACCTAGTCTCCATTATGGCTCTAATCTGGTAGTGGTAGTGGGGTGGTAGATACCTAGTCTCCATTATGGCTCTAATCTGATAGTGGTAGTGGGGTGGTAGATGTCTAGTGCCCTTATGGCTCTAATCTGATAGTGGTAGCGGGGTGGTAGATGCCTAGTGCCCTTATGGCTCTAATCTGATAGTGGTAGTGTGGTGGTACATGCCTAGTGCCCTTATGGCTCTATTCTGATAGTGGTAGTGGGGTGGTAGATACCTAGTCTCCATTATGGCTCTAATCTGATAGTGGTAGTGGGGTGGTAGATACCTAGTCTCCATTAGGGCTCTAATCTGATAGTGGTAGTGGGGTGGTAGATACCTAGTCTCCATTATGGCTCTAATCTGATAGTGGTAGTGGGGTGGAAGATACATACTCTCCATTATGGCTCTAATCTGATAGAGGTAGTGGGGTGGTAGATACCTAGGCTCCATTATGGCTCTAATCTGATAGTGGTAGTGGGGTGGTAGATACCTAGTCTCCATTATGGCTCTAATCTGATAGTGGTAGTGTGGTGCTAGATGCCTAGTGCCCTTATGGCTCTAATCTGATAGTGGTAGTGGGGTGGTAGATACCTAGTCTCCATTATGGCTCTAATCTGTTAGTGGTAGAGGGGTGGTAGATACCTAGTCTCCATTATGGCTCTAATCTGATAGTAGTAGTGGGGTGGTAGATACCTAGTCTCCATTATGGCTCTAATCTGATAGTGGTAGTGGGGTGGAAGATACCTACTCTCCATTATGGCTCTAATCTGATAGAGGTAGTGGGGTGGTAGATACCTAGTCTCCATTATGGCTCTAATCTGATAGTGGTAGTGGGGTGGTAGATACCTAGTCTCCATTATGGCTCTAATTTGGTAGTGGTAGTGGGGTGGTAGATACCTAGTCTCCATTATGGCTCTAATCTGGTAGTGGTAGTGGGGTGGAAGATACCTAATCTCAATTATGGCTCTAATCTGATAGTGGTAGTGGGGGGGTAGATACCTAGTCTCCATTATGGCTCTAATCTGATAGTGGTAGTGGGGTGGTAGATGCCTAGTGCCCGTATGGCTCTAATCTGGTAGTGGTAGTGTGGTGGTAGATGCCTAGTGCCCTTATGGCTCTAATCTGATAGTGGTAGTGGGGTGGTAGATACCTAGTCTCCATTATGGCTCTAATCTGATAGTGGTAGTGGGGTGGTAGATACCTAGTCTCCATTATGGCTCTAATCTGATAGAGGTAGTGGGGTGGTAGATACCTAGTGCCTTTATGGCTCTAATCTGGTAGTGGTAGTGGGGTGGTAGATACCTAGTCTCCATTATGGCTCTAATCTGATAGTGGTAGTGGGGTGGTAGATACCTAGTCTCCATTATGGCTCTAATCTGATAGAGGTAGTGATGTGGTAAATGACTAGTCTCCCTTATGGCTCTAATCTGATAGTGGTAGTGGGGTGGTGGATACCTAGTCTCCATTATGGCTCTAATCTGATAGTGGTAGTGGGGTGGTAGATACCTAGTCTCCATTATGGCTCTAATCTGATAGTGGTAGTGTGGTGGTAGATGCCTAGTGCCCTTATGGCTCTAATCTGATAGTGGTAGTGGGGTGGTAGATACCTAGTCTCCATTATGGCTCTAATCTGATAGTAGTAGTGGTGTGGTAGATACCTAGTCTCCATTATGGCTCTAATCTGATAGTGGTAGTGGGGTGGAAGATACCTACTCTCCATTATGGCTCTAATCTGATAGAGGTAGTGGGGTGGTAGATACCTAGTCTCCATTATGGCTCTAATCTGATAGTGGTAGTGGGGTGGTAGATACCTAGTCTCCATTATGGCTCTAATTTGGTAGTGGTAGTGGGGTGGTAGATACCTAGTCTCCATTATGGCTCTAATCTGGTAGTGGTAGTGGGGTGGAAGATACCTAATCTCAATTATGGCTCTAATCTGATAGTGGTAGTGGGGGGGTAGATACCTAGTCTCCATTATGGCTCTAATCTGATAGTGGTAGTGGGGTGGTAGATGCCTAGTGCCCTTATGGCTCTAATCTGATAGTGGTAGTGGGGTGGTAGATACCTAGTCTCCATTATGGCTCTAATCTGATAGAGGTAGTGAGGTGGTAAATGACTAGTCTCCCCTATGGCTCTAATCTGATAGTGGTAGTGGGGTGGTAGATACCTAGTGCCTTTATGGCTCTAATCTGAAAATGGTAGTGGGGTGGTAGATACCTAGTCTCCATTATGGCTCTAATCTGGTAGTGGTAGTGGGGTGGTAGATACCTAGTCTCCATTATGGCTCTAATCTGATAGTGGTAGTGGGGTGGTAGATGTCTAGTGCCCTTATGGCTCTAATCTGATAGTGGTAGCGGGGTGGTAGATACCTAATCTCCATTATGGCTCTAAACTGATAGTGGTAGTGGGGTGGAAGATACCTAGTCTCCATTATGGCTCTAATCTGATAGTGGTAGTGGGGTGGAAGATACCTAGTCTTCATTATGGCTCTAATCTGATAGTGGTAGTGGGGTGGTAGATACCTAGTCTCCATTATGGCTCTAATCTGGTAGTGGTAGTGGGGTGGAAGATACCTAGTCTCCATTATGGCTCTAATCTGATAGTGGTAGTGGGTTGGTAGATACCTAGTCTCCATTATGGCTCTAATCTGGTAGTGGTAGTGGGGTGGTAGATACCTAGTCTCCATTATGGCTCTAATGTGGTAGTGGGGTGGTAGATACCTAGTCTCCATTATGTCTCTAATCTGATAGTGGTAGTGGGGTGGAAGATACCTACTCTCCGTTATGGCTCTAATCTGATAGTGGTAGTGGGTTGGTAGATACCTAGTCTCCATTATGGCTCTAATCTGGTAGTGGTAGTGGGGTGGTAGATACCTAGTCTCCATTATGGCTCTAATCTGATAGTGGTAGTGGGGTGGTAGATACCTAGTCTCCATTATGGCTCTAATTTGATAGTGGTAGTGGGGTGGTAGATGTCTAGTGCCCTTATGGCTCTAATCTGAGAGTGGTAGCGGGGTGGTAGATGCCTAATGCCCTTATGGCTCTAATCTGATAGTGGTATTGTGGTGGTAGATGCCTAGTGCCCTTATGGGTCTATTCTGATAGTGGTAGTGGGGTGGTAGATACCTAGTCTCCATTATGGCTCTAATCTGGTAGTGGTAGTGGGGTGGAAGATACCTAATCTCAATTATGGCTCTAATCTGATAGTGGTAGTGGGGTGGTAGATACCTAGTCTCCATTAGGGCTCTAATCTGATAGTGGTAGTGGGGTGGTAGATACCTAGTCTCCATTATGGCTCTAATCTGATAGTGGTAGTGGGGTGGTAGATACCTAGTCTCCACTATGGCTCTAATCTGGTAGTGGTAGAGGGGTGGTAGATACCTAGTCTCCACTATGGCTCTAATCTGGTAGTGGTAGAGGGGTGGTAGATACCTAGTCTCCATTATGGCTCTAATCTGATAGTGGTAGTGGGGTGGTAGATACCTAGTCTCCATTATGGCTCTAATCTGATAGTGGTAGTTGGGTGGAAGATACATACTCTCCATTATGGCTCTAATCTGATAGAGGTAGTGGGGTGGTAGATACCTAGTCTCCATTATGGCTCTAATCTGATAGTGGTAGTGGGGTGGTAGATACCTAGTCTCCATTATGGCTCTAATCTGATAGTGGTAGTGTGGTGCTAGATGCCTAGTGCCCTTATGGCTCTAATCTGATAGTGGTAGTGGGGTGGTAGATACCTAGTCTCCATTATGGCTCTAATCTGTTAGTGGTAGAGGGGTGGTAGATACCTAGTCTCCATTATGGCTCTAATCTGATAGTAGTAGTGGGGTGGTAGATACCTAGTCTCCATTATGGCTCTAATCTGATAGTGGTAGTGGGGTGGAAGATACCTACTCTCCATTATGGCTCTAATCTGATAGAGGTAGTGGGGTGGTAGATACCTAGTCTCCATTATGGCTCTAATCTGATAGTGGTAGTGGGGTGGTAGATACCTAGTCTCCATTATGGCTCTAATTTGGTAGTGGTAGTGGGGTGGTAGATACCTAGTCTCCATTATGGCTCTAATCTGGTAGTGGTAGTGGGGTGGAAGATACCTAATCTCAATTATGGCTCTAATCTGATAGTGGTAGTGGGGGGGTAGATACCTAGTCTCCATTATGGCTCTAATCTGATAGTGGTAGTGGGGTGGTAGATACCTAGTGCCTTTATGGCTCTAATCTGAAAATGGTAGTGGGGTGGTAGATACCTAGTCTCCATTATGGCTCTAATCTGGTAGTGGTAGTGGGGTGGTAGATACCTAGTCTCCATTATGGCTCTAATCTGATAGTGGTAGTGGGGTGGTAGATGTCTAGTGCCCTTATGGCTCTAATCTGATAGTGGTAGCGGGGTGGTAGATACCTAATCTCCATTATGGCTCTAAACTGATAGTGGTAGTGGGGTGGAAGATACCTAGTCTCCATTATGGCTCTAATCTGATAGTGGTAGTGGGGTGGAAGATACCTAGTCTTCATTATGGCTCTAATCTGATAGTGGTAGTGGGGTGGTAGATACCTAGTCTCCATTATGGCTCTAATCTGGTAGTGGTAGTGGGGTGGAAGATACCTAGTCTCCATTATGGCTCTAATCTGATAGTGGTAGTGGGTTGGTAGATACCTAGTCTCCATTATGGCTCTAATCTGGTAGTGGTAGTGGGGTGGTAGATACCTAGTCTCCATTATGGCTCTATTGTGGTAGTGGGGTGGTAGATACCTAGTCTCCATTATGTCTCTAATCTGATAGTGGTAGTGGGGTGGAAGATACCTACTCTCCATTATGGCTCTAATCTGATAGTGGTAGTGGGTTGGTAGATACCTAGTCTCCATTATGGCTCTAATCTGGTAGTGGTAGTGGGGTGGTAGATACCTAGTCTCCATTATGGCTCTAATCTGATAGTGGTAGTGGGGTGGTAGATACCTAGTCTCCATTATGGCTCTAATTTGATAGTGGTAGTGGGGTGGTAGATGTCTAGTGCCCTTATGGCTCTAATCTGAGAGTGGTAGCGGGGTGGTAGATGCCTAATGCCCTTATGGCTCTAATCTGATAGTGGTATTGTGGTGGTAGATGCCTAGTGCCCTTTTGGGTCTATTCTGATAGTGGTAGTGGGGTGGTAGATACCTAGTCTCCATTATGGCTCTAATCTGGTAGTGGTAGTGGGGTGGAAGATACCTAATCTCAATTATGGCTCTAATCTGATAGTGGTAGTGGGGTGGTAGATACCTAGTCTCCATTAGGGCTCTAATCTGATAGTGGTAGTGGGGTGGTAGATACCTAGTCTCCATTATGGCTCTAATCTGATAGTGGTAGTGGGGTGGTAGATACCTAGTCTCCACTATGGCTCTAATCTGGTAGTGGTAGAGGGGTGGTAGATACCTAGTCTCCACTATGGCTCTAATCTGGTAGTGGTAGAGGGGTGGTAGATACCTAGTCTCCATTATGGCTCTAATCTGATAGTGGTAGTGGGGTGGTAGATACCTAGTCTCCATTATGGCTCTAATCTGATAGTGGTAGTTGGGTGGAAGATACATACTCTCCATTATGGCTCTAATCTGATAGAGGTAGTGGGGTGGTAGATACCTAGTCTCCATTATGGCTCTAATCTGATAGTGGTAGTGGGGTGGTAGATACCTAGTCTCCATTATGGCTCTAATCTGATAGTGGTAGTGTGGTGCTAGATGCCTAGTGCCCTTATGGCTCTAATCTGATAGTGGTAGTGGGGTGGTAGATACCTAGTCTCCATTATGGCTCTAATCTGTTAGTGGTAGAGGGGTGGTAGATACCTAGTCTCCATTATGGCTCTAATCTGATAGTAGTAGTGGGGTGGTAGATACCTAGTCTCCATTATGGCTCTAATGTGGTAGTGGGGTGGTAGATACCTAGTCTCCATTATGTCTCTAATCTGATAGTAGTAGTGGGGTGGTAGATACCTAGTCTCCATTATGGCTCTAATGTGGTAGTGGGGTGGTAGATACCTAGTCTCCATTATGTCTCTAATCTGATAGTGGTAGTGGGGTGGAAGATACCTACTCTCCATTATGGCTCTAATCTGATAGTGGTAGTGGGTTGGTAGATACCTAGTCTCCATTATGGCTCTAATCTGGTAGTGGTAGTGGGGTGGTAGATACCTAGTCTCCATTATGGCTCTAATCTGATAGTGGTAGTGGGGTGGTAGATACCTAGTCTCCATTATGGCTCTAATTTGATAGTGGTAGTGGGGTGGTAGATGTCTAGTGCCCTTATGGCTCTAATCTGAGAGTGGTAGCGGGGTGGTAGATGCCTAATGCCCTTATGGCTCTAATCTGATAGTGGTATTGTGGTGGTAGATGCCTAGTGCCCTTATGGGTCTATTCTGATAGTGGTAGTGGGGTGGTAGATACCTAGTCTCCATTATGGCTCTAATCTGGTAGTGGTAGTGGGGTGGAAGATACCTAATCTCAATTATGGCTCTAATCTGATAGTGGTAGTGGGGTGGTAGATACCTAGTCTCCATTAGGGCTCTAATCTGATAGTGGTAGTGGGGTGGTAGATACCTAGTCTCCATTATGGCTCTAATCTGATAGTGGTAGTGGGGTGGTAGATACCTAGTCTCCACTATGGCTCTAATCTGGTAGTGGTAGAGGGGTGGTAGATACCTAGTCTCCACTATGGCTCTAATCTGGTAGTGGTAGAGGGGTGGTAGATACCTAGTCTCCATTATGGCTCTAATCTGATAGTGGTAGTGGGGTGGTAGATACCTAGTCTCCATTATGGCTCTAATCTGATAGTGGTAGTTGGGTGGAAGATACATACTCTCCATTATGGCTCTAATCTGATAGAGGTAGTGGGGTGGTAGATACCTAGTCTCCATTATTGCTCTAATCTGATAGTGGTAGTGGGGTGGTAGATACCTAGTCTCCATTATGGCTCTAATCTGATAGTGGTAGTGTGGTGCTAGATGCCTAGTGCCCTTATGGCTCTAATCTGATAGTGGTAGTGGGGTGGTAGATACCTAGTCTCCATTATGGCTCTAATCTGTTAGTGGTAGAGGGGTGGTAGATACCTAGTCTCCATTATGGCTCTAATCTGATAGTAGTAGTGGGGTGGTAGATACCTAGTCTCCATTATGGCTCTAATCTGATAGTGGTAGTGGGGTGGAAGATACCTACTCTCCATTATGGCTCTAATCTGATAGAGGTAGTGGGGTGGTAGATACCTAGTCTCCATTATGGCTCTAATCTGATAGTGGTAGTGGGGTGGTAGATACCTAGTCTCCATTATGGCTCTAATTTGGTAGTGGTAGTGGGGTGGTAGATACCTAGTCTCCATTATGGCTCTAATCTGGTAGTGGTAGTGGGGTGGAAGATACCTCATCTCAATTATGGCTCTAATCTGATAGTGGTAGTGGGGGGGTATATACCTAGTCTCCATTATGGCTCTAATCTGATAGTGGTAGTGGGGTGGTAGATGCCTAGTGCCCGTATGGCTCTAATCTGGTAGTGGTAGTGTGGTGGTAGATGCCTAGTGCCCTTATGGCTCTAATCTGATAGTGGTAGTGGGGTGGTAGATACCTAGTCTCCATTATGGCTCTAATCTGATAGTGGTAGTGGGGTGGTAGATACCTAGTCTCCATTATGGCTCTAATCTGATAGAGGTAGTGGGGTGGTAGATACCTAGTGCCTTTATGGCTCTAATCTGGTAGTGGTAGTGGGGTGGTAGATACCTAGTCTCCATTATGGCTCTAATCTGATAGTGGTAGTGGGGTGGTAGATACCTAGTCTCCATTATGGCTCTAATCTGATAGAGGTAGTGATGTGGTAAATGACTAGTCTCCCTTATGGCTCTAATCTGATAGTGGTAGTGGGGTGGTGGATACCTAGTCTCCATTATGGCTCTAATCTGATAGAGGTAGTGGGGTGGTAGATACCTAGTCTCCATCATGGCTCTAATCTGATAGTGGTAGTGGGGTGGTAGATACCTAGTCTCCATTATGGCTCTAATCTGATAGTGGTAGTGTGGTGGTAGATGCCTAGTGCCCTTATGGCTCTAATCTGATAGTGGTAGTGGGGTGGTAGATACCTAGTCTCCATTATGGCTCTAATCTGATAGTAGTAGTGGGGTGGTAGATACCTAGTCTCCATTATGGCTCTAATCTGATAGTGGTAGTGGGGTGGAAGATACCTACTCTCCATTATGGCTCTAATCTGATAGAGGTAGTGGGGTGGTAGATACCTAGTCTCCATTATGGCTCTAATCTGATAGTGGTAGTGGGGTGGTAGATACCTAGTCTCCATTATGGCTCTAATTTGGTAGTGGTAGTGGGGTGGTAGATACCTAGTCTCCATTATGGCTCTAATCTGGTAGTGGTAGTGGGGTGGAAGATACCTAATCTCAATTATGGCTCTAATCTGATAGTGGTAGTGGGGGGGTAGATACCTAGTCTCCATTATGGCTCTAATCTGATAGTGGTAGTGGGGTGGTAGATGCCTAGTGCCCTTATGGCTCTAATCTGATAATGGTAGTGGGGTGGTAGATACCTAGTCTCCATTATGGCTCTAATCTGATAGAGGTAGTGAGGTGGTAAATGACTAGTCTCCCCTATGGCTCTAATCTGATAGTGGTAGTGGGGTGGTAGATACCTAGTGCCTTTATGGCTCTAATCTGAAAATGGTAGTGGGGTGGTAGATACCTAGTCTCCATTATGGCTCTAATCTGGTAGTGGTAGTGGGGTGGTAGATACCTAGTCTCCATTATGGCTCTAATCTGGTAGTGGTAGTGGGGTGGTAGATACCTAGTATCCATTATGGCTCTAATCTGATAGTGGTAGTGGGGTGGTAGATGTCTAGTGCCCTTATGGCTCTAATCTGATAGTGGTAGCGGGGTGGTAGATGCCTAGTGCCCTTATGGCTCTAATCTGATAGTGGTAGTGTGGTGGTACATGCCTAGTGCCCTTATGGCTCTATTCTGATAGTGGTAGTGGGGTGGTAGATACCTAGTCTCCATTATGGCTCTAATCTGATAGTGGTAGTGGGGTGGAAGATACCTAGTCTCCATTAGGGCTCTAATCTGATAGTGGTAGTGGGGTGGTAGATACCTAGTCTCCATTATGGCTCTAATCTGATAGTGGTAGTGGGGTGGAAGATACCTACTCTCCATTATGGCTCTAATCTGATAGAGGTAGTGGGGTGGTAGATACCTAGTCTCCATTATGGCTCTAATCTGATAGTGGTAGTGGGGTGGTAGATACCTAGTCTCCATTATGGCTCTAATCTGATAGTGGTAGTGTGGTGCTAGATGCCTAGTGCCCTTATGGCTCTAATCTGATAGTGGTAGTGGGGTGGTAGATACCTAGTCTCCATTATGGCTCTAATCTGTTAGTGGTAGAGGGGTGGTAGATACCTAGTCTCCATTATGGCTCTAATCTGATAGTAGTAGTGGGGTGGTAGATACCTAGTCTCCATTATGGCTCTAATCTGATAGTGGTAGTGGGGTGGAAGATACCTACTCTCCATTATGGCTCTAATCTGATAGAGGTAGTGGGGTGGTAGATACCTAGTCTCCATTATGGCTCTAATCTGATAGTGGTAGTGGGGTGGTAGATACCTAGTCTCCATTATGGCTCTAATTTGGTAGTGGTAGTGGGGTGGTAGATACCTAGTCTCCATTATGGCTCTAATCTGGTAGTGGTAGTGGGGTGGAAGATACCTAATCTCAATTATGGCTCTAATCTGATAGTGGTAGTGGGGGGGTAGATACCTAGTCTCCATTATGGCTCTAATCTGATAGTGGTAGTGGGGTGGTAGATGCCTAGTGCCCGTATGGCTCTAATCTGGTAGTGGTAGTGTGGTGGTAGATGCCTAGTGCCCTTATGGCTCTAATCTGATAGTGGTAGTGGGGTGGTAGATACCTAGTCTCCATTATGGCTCTAATCTGATAGTGGTAGTGGGGTGGTAGATACCTAGTCTCCATTATGGCTCTAATCTGATAGAGGTAGTGGGGTGGTAGATACCTAGTGCCTTTATGGCTCTAATCTGGTAGTGGTAGTGGGGTGGTAGATACCTAGTCTCCATTATGGCTCTAATCTGATAGTGGTAGTGGGGTGGTAGATACCTAGTCTCCATTATGGCTCTAATCTGATAGAGGTAGTGATGTGGTAAATGACTAGTCTCCCTTATGGCTCTAATCTGATAGTGGTAGTGGGGTGGTGGATACCTAGTCTCCATTATGGCTCTAATCTGATAGAGGTAGTGGGGTGGTAGATACCTAGTCTCCATCATGGCTCTAATCTGATAGTGGTAGTGGGGTGGTAGATACCTAGTCTCCATTATGGCTCTAATCTGATAGTGGTAGTGTGGTGGTAGATGCCTAGTGCCCTTATGGCTCTAATCTGATAGTGGTAGTGGGGTGGTAGATACCTAGTCTCCATTATGGCTCTAATCTGATAGTAGTAGTGGTGTGGTAGATACCTAGTCTCCATTATGGCTCTAATCTGATAGTGGTAGTGGGGTGGAAGATACCTACTCTCCATTATGGCTCTAATCTGATAGAGGTAGTGGGGTGGTAGATACCTAGTCTCCATTATGGCTCTAATCTGATAGTGGTAGTGGGGTGGTAGATACCTAGTCTCCATTATGGCTCTAATTTGGTAGTGGTAGTGGGGTGGTAGATACCTAGTCTCCATTATGGCTCTAATCTGGTAGTGGTAGTGGGGTGGAAGATACCTAATCTCAATTATGGCTCTAATCTGATAGTGGTAGTGGGGGGGTAGATACCTAGTCTCCATTATGGCTCTAATCTGATAGTGGTAGTGGGGTGGTAGATGCCTAGTGCCCTTATGGCTCTAATCTGATAGTGGTAGTGGGGTGGTAGATACCTAGTCTCCATTATGGCTCTAATCTGATAGAGGTAGTGAGGTGGTAAATGACTAGTCTCCCCTATGGCTCTAATCTGATAGTGGTAGTGTGGTGGTAGATACCTAGTGCCTTTATGGCTCTAATCTGAAAATGGTAGTGGGGTGGTAGATACCTAGTCTCCATTATGGCTCTAATCTGGTAGTGGTAGTGGTGTGGTAGATACCTAGTCTCCATTATGGCTCTAATCTGGTAGTGGTAGTGGGGTGGTAGATACCTAGTCTCCATTATGGCTCTAATCTGATAGTGGTAGTGGGGTGGTAGATGTCTAGTGCCCTTATGGCTCTAATCTGATAGTGGTAGCGGGGTGGTAGATGCCTAGTGCCCTTATGGCTCTAATCTGATAGTGGTAGTGTGGTGGTACATGCCTAGTGCCCTTATGGCACTATTCTGATAGTGGTAGTGGGGTGGTAGATACCTAGTCTCCATTATGGCTCTAATCTGATAGTGGTAGTGGGGTGGTAGATACCTAGTCTCCATTATGGCTCTAATCTGATAGAGGTAGTGGGGTGGTAGATACCTAGTGCCTTTATGGCTCTAATCTGGTAGTGGTAGTGGGGTGGTAGATACCTAGTCTCCATTATGGCTCTAATCTGATAGTGGTAGTGGGGTGGTAGATACCTAGTCTCCATTATGGCTCTAATCTGATAGAGGTAGAGATGTGGTAAATGACTAGTCTCCCTTATGGCTCTAATCTGATAGTGGTAGTGGGGTGGTGGATACCTAGTCTCCATTATGGCTCTAATCTGATAGAGGTAGTGGGGTGGTAGATACCTAGTCTCCATCATGGCTCTAATCTGATAGTGGTAGTGGGGTGGTAGATACCTAGTCTCCATTATGGCTCTAATCTGATAGTGGTAGTGTGGTGGTAGATGCCTAGTGCCCTTATGGCTCTAATCTGATAGTGGTAGTGGGGTGGTAGATACCTAGTCTCCATTATGGCTCTAATCTGATAGTAGTAGTGGTGTGGTAGATACCTAGTCTCCATTATGGCTCTAATCTGATAGTGGTAGTGGGGTGGAAGATACCTACTCTCCATTATGGCTCTAATCTGATAGAGGTAGTGGGGTGGTAGATACCTAGTCTCCATTATGGCTCTAATCTGATAGTGGTAGTGGGGTGGTAGATACCTAGTCTCCATTATGGCTCTAATTTGGTAGTGGTAGTGGGGTGGTAGATACCTAGTCTCCATTATGGCTCTAATATGGTAGTGGTAGTGGGGTGGAAGATACCTAATCTCAATTATGGCTCTAATCTGATAGTGGTAGTGGGGGGGTAGATACCTAGTCTCCATTATGGCTCTAATCTGATAGTGGTAGTGGGGTGGTAGATGCCTAGTGCCCTTATGGCTCTAATCTGATAGTGGTAGTGGGGTGGTCGATACCTAGTCTCCATTATGGCTCTAATCTGATAGAGGTAGTGAGGTGGTAAATGACTAGTCTCCCCTATGGCTCTAATCTGATAGTGGTAGTGGGGTGGTAGATACCTAGTGCCTTTATGGCTCTAATCTGAAAATGGTAGTGGGGTGGTAGATACCTAGTCTCCATTATGGCTCTAATCTGGTAGTGGTAGTGGTGTGGTAGATACCTAGTCTCCATTATGGCTCTAATCTGATAGTGGTAGCGGGGTGGTAGATGCCTAGTGCCCTTTTGGCTCTAATCTGATAGTGGTAGTGTGGTGGTAGATGCCTAGTGCCCTTATGGCTCTATTCTGATAGTGGTAGTGGGGTGGTAGATACCTAGTCTCCATTATGGCTCTAATCTGATAGTGGTAGTGGGGTGGAAGATACCTACTCTCCATTAGGGCTCTAATCTGATAGTGGTAGTGGGGTGGTAGATACCTAGTCTCCATTATGGCTCTAATTTGGTAGTGGGGTGGTAGATACCTAGTCTCCATTATGGCTCTAATCTGGTAGTGGTAGTGGGGTGGAAGATACCTAGTCTCCATTATGGCTCTAATCTGATAGTGGTAGTGGAGTGGAAGATACCTAGTCTCCATTATGGCTCTAATCTGATAGTGGTAGTGGGGTGGAAGATACCTACTCTCCATTATGGCTCTAATCTGGTAGTGGTAGTGGGGTGGTAGATACCTAGTCTCCATTATGGCTCTAATCTGGTAGTGGTAGTGGGGTGGTAGATACCTAGTCTCCATTATGGCTCTAATCTGGTAGTGGTAGTGGTTTGGTAGATACCTAGTCTCCATTATGGCTCTAATCTGATAGTGGTAGCGGGGTGGGAGATACCTAGTGCCCTTAGGGCTCTAATCTGATAGTGGTAGTGTGGTGGTAGATGCCTAGTTTCCTTATGGCTCTAATCTGATAGTGGTAGTGGGGTGGTAGATACCTAGTCTCCACTATGGCTCTAATCTGGTAGTGGTAGAGGGGTGGTAGATACCTAGTCTCCATTATGGCTCTAATCTGATAGTGGTAGTGGGGTGTTAGATACTTAGTCTCCATTATGGCTCTAATCTGATAGTGGTAGTGGGGTGGAAGATACATACTCTAATTTGGTAGTGGTAGTGGGGTGGTAGATACCTAGTCTCCATTATGGCTCTAATCTAATCTGGTAGTGGTAGTGGGGTGGAAGATACCTAGTCTCCATTATGGCTCTAATCTGATAGTGGTAGTGGGGTGGTAGATGTCTAGTCTGCATTATGGCTCTAATCTGGTAGTGGTAGTGGTGTGGTAGATACCTAGTCTCCATTATGGCTCTAATCTGGTAGTGGTAGTGGGGTGGTAGATACCTAGTCTCCATTATGGCTCTAATCTGATAGAGGTAGTGGGGTGGTAGATACCTAGTCTCCATTATGGCTCTAATCTGATAGTGGTAGTGGGGTGGTAGATACCTAGTCTCCATTATGGCTCTAATCTGATAGTGGTAGTGTGGTGCTAGATGCCTAGTGCCCTTATGGCTCTAATCTGATAGTGGTAGTGGGGTGGTAGATACCTAGTCTCCATTATGGCTCTAATCTGTTAGTGGTAGAGGGGTGGTAGATACCTAGTCTCCATTATGGCTCTAATCTGATAGTAGTAGTGGGGTGGTAGATACCTAGTCTCCATTATGGCTCTAATCTGATAGTGGTAGTGGGGTGGAAGATACCTACTCTCCATTATGGCTCTAATCTGATAGAGGTAGTGGGGTGGTAGATACCTAGTCTCCATTATGGCTCTAATCTGATAGTGGTAGTGGGGTGGTAGATACCTAGTCTCCATTATGGCTCTAATTTGGTAGTGGTAGTGGGGTGGTAGATACCTAGTCTCCATTATGGCTCTAATCTGAGAGTGGTAGTGGGGTGGTAGATGCCTAGTGCCCGTATGGCTCTAATCTGATAGTGGTAGTGGGGTGGTAGATACCTAGTCTCCATTATGGCTCTAATCTGATAGTAGTAGTGGGGTGGTAGATACCTAGTCTCCATTATGGCTCTAATCTGATAGTGGTAGTGGGGTGGAAGATACCTACTCTCCATTATGGCTCTAATCTGATAGAGGTAGTGGGGTGGTAGATACCTAGTCTCCATTATGGCTCTAATCTGATAGTGGTAGTGGGGTGGTAGATACCTAGTCTCCATTATGGCTCTAATTTGGTAGTGGTAGTGGGGTGGTAGATACCTAGTCTCCATTATGGCTCTAATCTGGTAGTGGTAGTGGGGTGGAAGATACCTAATCTCAATTATGGCTCTAATCTGATAGTGGTAGTGGGGGGGTAGATACCTAGTCTCCATTATGGCTCTAATCTGATAGTGGTAGTGGGGTGGTAGATGCCTAGTGCCCTTATGGCTCTAATCTGATAGTGGTAGTGGGGTGGTAGATACCTAGTCTCCATTATGGCTCTAATCTGATAGAGGTAGTGAGGTGGTAAATGACTAGTCTCCCTTATGGCTCTAATCTGATAGTGGTAGTGGGGTGGTAGATACCTAGTGCCTTTATGGCTCTAATCTGATAGTGGTAGTGGGGTGGTAGATACCTAGTCTCCATTATGGCTCTAATCTGGTAGTGGTAGTGGTGTGGTAGATACCTAGTCTCCATTATGGCTCTAATCTGGTAGTGGTAGTGGGGTGGTAGATACCTAGTCTCCATTATGGCTCTAATTTGATAGTGGTAGTGGGGTGGTAGATGTCTAGTGCCCGTATGGCTCTAATCTGAGAGTGGTAGCGGGGTGGTAGATGCCTAGTGCCCTTATGGCTCTAATCTGATAGTGGTAGTGTGGTGGTAGATGCCTAGTGCCCTTATGGCTCTATTCTGATAGTGGTAGTGGGGTGGTAGATACCTAGTCTCCATTATGGCTCTAATCTGATAGTGGTAGTGGGGTGGAAGATACCTACTCTCCATTATGGCTCTAATCTGATAGAGGTAGTGGGGTGGTAGATACCTAGTCTCCATTAGGGCTCTAATCTGATAGTGGTAGTGGGGTGGTAGATACCTAGTCTCCATTATGGCTCTAATTTGGTAGTGGGGTGGTAGATACCTAATCTCCATTATGGCTCTAATCTGGTAGTGGTAGTGGGGTGGAAGATACCTAGTCTCCATTATGGCTCTAATCTGATAGTGGTAGTGGGGTGGTAGATACCTAGTCTCCATTATGGCTCTAATCTGATAGTGGTAGTGTGGTGGTAGATGCCTAGTGCCCTTATGGCTCTATTGTGATAGTGGTAGTGGGGTGGTAGATGCCTAGTGCCCTTATGGCTCTAATCTGATAGTGGTAGTGGGGTGGTAGATACCTAGTCTCCATTATGGCTCTAATCTGATAGTGGTAGTGGGGTGGTAGATGCCTAGTCTCCATTATGGCTCTAATCTGATAGTGGTAGTGGGGTGGTAGATACCTAGTCTCCATTATGGCTCTAATCTGGTAGTGGTAGTGGGGTGGTAGATACCTAGTCTCCATTATGGCTCTAATCTGATAGTGGTAGTGGGGTGGTAGATGCCTAGTGCCTTTATGGCTCTAATCTGATAGTGGTAGTGGGGTGGTAGATACCTAGTCTCCATTATGGCTCTAATCTGATAGTGGTAGTGGGGTGATAGATGCCTAGTGCCTTTATGGCTCTAATCTGATAGTGGTAGTGGGGTGGTAGAAGCCAAGTGCCCTTATGGCTCTAATCTTATAGAGGTAGTGGGGTGGTAGATACCTAGTCTCCATTATGGCTCTAATCTGATAGAGGTAGTGGGGTGGTAGATACCTAGTCTCCATTATGGCTCTAATATGATAGTGGTAGTGGGGTGGTAGATACCTAGTCTCCATTATGGCTCTAATCTGATAGTGGTAGTGGGGTGGTAGATACCTAGTCTCCATTATGGCTCTAATCTGGTAGTGGTAGTGGTGTGGTAGATACCTAGTCTCCATTATGGCTCTAATCTGGTAGTGGTAGTGGGGTGGAAGATACCTAGTCTCCATTATGGCTCTAATCTGATAGTGGTAGTGCGGTGGTAGATACCTAGTCTCCATTATGGCTCTAATTTGGTAGTGGTAGTGGGGTGGTAGATACCTAGTCTCCATTATGGCTCTAATCTGGTAGTGGTAGTAGGGTGGAAGATACCTAGTCTCCATTATGGCTCTAATCTGATAGTGGTAGTGGGGTGGTAGATGCCAAGTGCCCTTATGGCTCTAATTTTATAGAGGTAGTGGGGTGGTAGATACCTAGTCTCCATTATGGCTCTAATCTGATAGAGGTAGTGGGGTGGTAGATACCTAGTCTCCATTATGGCTCTAATCTGATAGTGGTAGTGGGGTGGTAGATACCTAGTCTCCATTATTGCTCTAATCTGATAGTGGTAGTGGGGTGGTAGATACCTAGTCTCCATTATGGCTCTAATCTGGTAGTGGTAGTGGTGTGGTAGATACCTAGTCTCCATTATGGCTCTAATCTGGTAGTGGTAGTGGGGTGGAAGATACCTAGTCTCCATTATGGCTCTAATCTGATAGTGGTAGTGGGGTGGTAGATACCTAGTCTACATTATGGCTCTAATTTGGTAGTGGTAGTGGGGTGGTAGATACCTAGTCTCCATTATGGCTCTAATCTGGTAGTGGTAGTAGGGTGGAAGATACCTAGTCTCCATTATGGCTCTAATCTGATAGTGGTAGTGGGGTGGTAGATACCTAGTCTCCATTATGGCTGTAATCTGGTAGTGGTAGTGGGGTGGTAGATACCTAGTCTCCATTGTGGCTCTAATCTGATAGTGGTAGTGGGGTGGTAGATACCTAGTCTCCATTATGGCTCTAATCTGATAGTGGTAGTGGGGTGGTAGATGTCTAGTGCCCTTATGGCTCTAATCTGATAGTGGTAGCGGGGTGGTAGATGCCTAGAGCCCTTATGGCTCTAATCTGATAGTGGTAGTGTGGTGGTAGATGCCTAGTGCCCTTATGGCTCTAATCTGATAGTGGTAGTGAGGTGGTAGATACCTAGTCTCCATTATGGCTCTAATCTGATAGTGGTAGTGGGGTGGTAGATGTCTAGTGCCCTTATGGCTCTAATCTGGTAGTGGTAGCGGGGTGGTAGATGCCTAGTGCCCTTATGGCTCTAATCTGATAGTGGTAGTGTGGTGGTAGATGCCTAGTGCCCTTATGGCTCTAATCTGATAGTGTTAGTGGGGTGGTAGATACCTAGTCTCCATTATGGCTCTAATCTGATAGTGGTAGTGTGGTGGTAGATACCTAGTCTCCATTATGGCTGTAATCTGGTAGTGGTAGTGGGGTGGTAGATACCTAGTCTCCATTGTGGCTCTAATCTGATAGTGGTAGTGGGGTGGTAGATACCTAGTCTCCATTATGGCTCTAATCTGATAGTGGTAGTGGGGTGGTAGATGTCTAGTGCCCTTATGGCTCTAATCTGATAGTGGTAGCGGGGTGGTAGATGCCTAGAGCCCTTATGGCTCTAATCTGATAGTGGTAGTGTGGTGGTAGATGCCTAGTGCCCTTATGGCTCTAATCTGATAGTGGTAGTGAGGTGGTAGATACCTAGTCTCCATTATGGCTCTAATCTGATAGTGGTAGTGGGGTGGTAGATGTCTAGTGCCCTTATGGCTCTAATCTGGTAGTGGTAGCGGGGTGGTAGATGCCTAGTGCCCTTATGGCTCTAATCTGATAGTGGTAGTGTGGTGGTAGATGCCTAGTGCCCTTATGGCTCTAATCTGATAGTGTTAGTGGGGTGGTAGATACCTAGTCTCCATTATGGCTCTAATCTGATAGTGGTAGTGGGGTGGTAGATACCTAGTCTCCATTATGGCTCTAATCTGGTAGTGGTAGTGGGGTGGTAGATACCTAGTCTCCATTATGGCTCTAATCTGATAGTGGTAGTGGGGTGGAAGATACCTAGTCTCCATTATGGCTCTAATCGGATAGTGGTAGTGGGGTGGTAGATACCTAGTCTCCATTATGGCTCTAATCTGGTAGTGGTAGTGGGGTGGTAGATACCTAGTCTCCATTATGGCTCTAATCTGGTAGTGGTAGTGGGGTGGTAGATACCTAGTCTCCATTATGGCTCTAATCTGATAGTGGTAGTGGGGTGGTAGATGTCTAGTGCCCTTATGGCTCTAATCTGATAGTGGTAGCGGGGTGGTAGATGCCTAGTGCCCTTATGGCTCTAATCTGATAGTGGTAGTGTGGTGGTAGATGCCTAGTGCCCTTATGGCTCTAATCTGATAGTGGTAGTGGGGTGATAGATGCCTTGTGCCCTTATGGCTCTAATCTGATAGTGGTAGTGGGGTGGAAGATACCTACTCTCCATTATGGCTCTAATCTGATAGAGGTAGTGGGGTGGTAGATACCTAGTCTCCATTATGGCTCTAATCTGATAGTGGTAGTGGGGTGGTAGATACCTAGTCTCCATTATGGCTCTAATTTGGTAGTGGTAGTGGGGTGTTAGATACCTAGTCTCTATTATGGCTCTAATCTGGTAGTGGTAGTGGGGTGGAAGATACCTAGTCTCCATTATGGCTCTAATCTGATAGTGGTAGTGGGGTGGTAGATACCTAGTCTCCATTATGGCTCTAATCTGATGGTGGTAGTGGGGTGGTAGATGTCTAGTGCCCTTATGGCTCTAATCTGATAGTGGTAGCGGTATGGTAGATGCCTAGAGCCCTTATGGCTCTAATCTGATAGTGGTAGCGGTATGGTAGGTGCCTAGAGCCCTTATGGCTCTAATCTGATAGTGGTAGTGTGGTGGTAGATGCCTAGTGCTCTTATGGCTCTAATCTGATAGTGGTAGTGAGGTGGTAGATACCTAGTCTCCATTATGGCTCTAATCTGATAGAGGTAGTGGGGTGGTAGATGTCTAGTGCCCTTATGGCTCTAATCTGATAGTGGTAGCAGGGGTGGTAGATGCCTAGTGCCCTTATGGCTCTAATCTGATAGTGGTAGTGTGGTGGTAGATGCCTAGTGCCCTTATGGCTCTAATCTGATAGTGGTAGTGGGGTGGTAGATACCTAGTCTCCATTATGGCTCTAATCTGATAGTGGTAGTGGGGTGGTAGATACCTAGTCTCCATTATGGCTCTAATCTGGTAGTGGTAGTGGGGTGGTAGATACCTAGTCTCCATTATGGCTCTAAACTGATAGTGGTAGTGGGGTGGAAGATACCTAGTCTCCATTATGGCTCTAATCTGATAGTGGTAGTGGGGTGGAAGATACCTAGTCTTCAATATGGCTCTAATCTGATAGTGGTAGTGGGGTGGTAGATACCTAGTCTCCATTATGGCTCTAATCTGGTAGTGGTAGTGGGGTGGTAGATACCTAGTCTCCATTATGGCTCTAATCTGATAGTGGTAGTGGGGTGGTAGATGTCTAGTGCCCTTATGGCTCTAATCTGATAGTGGTAGCGGGGTGGTAGATGCCTAGTGCCTTTTTGGCTCTAATCTGATAGTGGTAGTGTGGTGGTAGATGCCTAGTGCCCTTTTGGCTCTAATCTGATAGAGGTAGTGGGGTGGTAGATACCTAGTCTCCATTATGGCTCTAATCTGATAGTGGTAGTGGGGTGGTAGATACCTAGTCTCCATTATGGCTCTAATTTGGTAGTGGTAGTGGGGTGGTAGATACCTAGTCTCCATTATGGCTCTAATCTGGTAGTGGTAGTGTGGTGGAAGATACCTAGTCTCCATTATGGCTCTAATCTGATAGTGGTAGTGGGGTGGTAGATACCTAGTCTCCATTATGGCTCTAATCTGGTAGTGATAGTGGGGTGGTAGATACCTAGTCTCCATTATGGCTCTAATGTGGTAGTGGGGTGGTAGATACCTAGTCTCCATTATGTCTCTAATCTGATAGTGGTAGTGGGGTGGAAGATACCTACTCTCCATTATGGCTCTAATCTGATAGTGGTAGTGGGGTGGTAGATATCTAGTCTCCATTATGGCTCTAATCTGATAGTGGTAGAGGGGTGGTTGATACCTAGTCTCCATTATGTCTCTAATCTGATAGTGGTAGTGGGGTGGTAGATACCTAGTCTCCATTATGGCTATAATCTGATAGAGGTAGTGAGGTGGTAAATGACTAGTCTCCCTTATGGCTCTAATATGATAGTGGTAGTGGGGTGGTAGATACCTAGTCTCCATTATGGCTCTAATCTGATAGTGGTAGTGGGGTGGTAGATGCCTAGTGCCTTTATGGCTCTAATCTGATAGTGGTAATGGGGTGGTAGATACCTAGTCTCCATTATGGCTCTAATTTGATAGTGGTAGTGGGGTGGTAGATGTCTAGTGCCCTTATGGCTCTAATCTGAGAGTGGTAGCGGGGTGGTAGATGCCTAATGCCCTTATGGCTCTAATCTGATAGTGGTAGTGTGGTGGTAGATGCCTAGTGCCCTTATGGCTCTATTCTGATAGTGGTAGTGGGGTGGTAGATACCTAGTCTCCATTATGGCTCTAATCTGATAGTGGTAGTGGGGTGGAAGATACCTACTCTCCATTATGCCTCTAATCTGATAGAGATAGTGGGGTGGTAGATACCTAGTCTCCATTATGGCTCTAATCTGGTAGTGGTAGTGGGGTGGTAGATACCTAGTCTCCATTATGGCTCTAATCTGATAGTGGTAGTGGGGTGGTAGATACCTAGTCTCCACTATGGCTCTAATCTGGTAGTGGTAGTGGGGTGGCAGATACCTAGGCTCCACTATGGCTCTAATCTGGTAGTGGTAGAGGGGTGGTAGATACCTAGTCTCCACTATGGCTCTAATCTGGTAGTGGTAGAGGGGTGGTAGATACCGAGTCTCCATTATGGCTCTAATCTGATAGTGGTAGTGGGGTGGTAGATACCTAGTCTCCATTATGGCTCTAATCTGATAGTGGTAGTGGGGTGGTAGATACCTAGTCTCCATTATGGCTCTAATCTGATAGTGGTAGTGGGGTGGAAGATACATACTCTCCATTATGGCTCTAATCTGATAGAGGTAGTGGGGTGGTAGATACCTAGTCTCCATTATGGCTCTAATCTGATAGTGGTAGTGTGGTGGTAGATGCCTAGTGCCCTTATGGCTCTAATCTGATAGTGGTACTGGGGTGGTAGATACCTAGTCTCCATTATGGCTCTAATCTGTTAGTGGTAGTGGGGTGGTAGATACCTAGTCTCCATTATGGCTCTAATCTGATAGTAGTAGTGGGGTGGTAGATACCTAGTCTCCATTATGGCTCTAATCTGATAGTGGTAGTGGGGTGGAAGATACCTACTCTCCATTATGGCTCTAATCTGATAGAGGTAGTGGGGTGGTAGATACCTAGTCTCCATTATGGCTCTAATCTGATAGTGGTAGTGGGGTGGTAGATACCTAGTCTCCATTATGGCTCTAATTTGGTAGTGGTAGTGGGGTGGTAGATACCTAGTCTCCATTATGGCTCTAATCTGGTAGTGGTAGTGGGGTGGAAGATACCTAATCTCAATTATGGCTCTAATCTGATAGTGGTAGTGGGGGGGTAGATACCTAGTCTCCATTATGGCTCTAATCTGATAGAGGTAGTGGGGGAGTAGATACCTAGTCTCCATTATGGCTCTAGTCTGATAGAGGTAGTGGGGTGGTAGATACCTAGTCTCCATTATGGCTCTAATCTGATAGTGGTAGTGGGGTGGTAGATACCTAGTCTCCATTATGGCTCTAATCTGATAGTGGTAGTGTGGTGGTAGATGCCTAGTGCCCTTATGGCTCTAATCTGATAGTGGTAGTGGGGTGGTAGATACCTAGTCTCCATTATGGCTCTAATCTGTTAGTGGTAGAGGGGTGGTAGATACCTAGTCTCCATTATGGCTCTAATCTGATAGTAGTAGTGGGGTGGTAGATACCTAGTCTCCATTATGGCTCTAATCTGATAGTGGTAGTGGGGTGGAAGATACCTACTCTCCATTATGGCTCTAATCTGATAGTGGTAGTGGGGTGGTAGATATCTAGTCTCCATTATGGCTCTAATCTGATAGTGGTAGAGGGGTGGTTGATACCTAGTCTCCATTATGTCTCTAATCTGATAGTGGTAGTGGGGTGGTAGATACCTAGTCTCCATTATGGCTATAATCTGATAGAGGTAGTGAGGTGGTAAATGACTAGTCTCCCTTATGGCTCTAATATGATAGTGGTAGTGGGGTGGTAGATACCTAGTCTCCATTATGGCTCTAATCTGATAGTGGTAGTGGGGTGGTAGATGCCTAGTGCCTTTATGGCTCTAATCTGATAGTGGTAGTGGGGTGGTAGATACCTAGTCTCCATTATGGCTCTAATTTGATAGTGGTAGTGGGGTGGTAGATGTCTAGTGCCCTTATGGCTCTAATCTGAGAGTGGTAGCGGGGTGGTAGATGCCTAATGCCCTTATGGCTCTAATCTGATAGTGGTAGTGTGGTGGTAGATGCCTAGTGCCCTTATGGCTCTATTCTGATAGTGGTAGTGGGGTGGTAGATACCTAGTCTCCATTATGGCTCTAATCTGATAGTGGTAGTGGGGTGGAAGATACCTACTCTCCATTATGCCTCTAATCTGATAGAGGTAGTGGGGTGGTAGATACCTAGTCTCCATTATGGCTCTAATCTGATAGTGGTAGTGGGGTGGAAGATACCTACTCTCCATTATGGCTCTAATCTGGTAGTGGTAGTGGGGTGGTAGATACCTAGTCTCCATTATGGCTCTAATCTGATAGTGGTAGTGGGGTGGTAGATACCTAGTCTCCACTATGGCTCTAATCTGGTAGTGATAGTGGGGTGGCAGATACCTAGGCTCCACTATGGCTCTAATCTGGTAGTGGTAGAGGGGTGGTAGATACCTAGTCTCCACTATGGCTCTAATCTGGTAGTGGTAGAGGGGTGGTAGATACCTAGTCTCCATTATGGCTCTAATCTGATAGTGGTAGTGGGGTGGTAGATACCTAGACTCCATTATGGCTCTAATCTGATAGTGGTAGTGGGGTGGTAGATACCTAGTCTCCATTATGGCTCTAATCTGATAGTGGTAGTGGGGTGGAAGATACCTACTCTCCATTATGGCTCTAATCTGATAGAGGTAGTGGGGTGGTAGATACCTAGTCTCCATTATGGCTCTAATCTGATAGTGGTAGTGGGGTGGTAGATACCTAGTCTCCATTATGGCTCTAATCTGATAGTGGTAGTGTGGTGGTAGATGCCTAGTGCCCTTATGGCTCTAATCTGATAGTGGTACTGGGGTGGTAGATACCTAGTCTCCATTATGGCTCTAATCTGTTAGTGGTAGAGGGGTGGTAGATACCTAGTCTCCATTATGGCTCTAATCTGATAGTAGTAGTGGGGTGGTAGATACCTAGTCTCCATTATGGCTCTAATCTGATAGTGGTAGTGGGGTGGAAGATACCTACTCTCCATTATGGCTCTAATCTGATAGAGGTAGTGGGGTGGTAGATACCTAGTCTCCATTATGGCTCTAATCTGATAGTGGTAGTGGGGTGGTAGATACCTAGTCTCCATTATGGCTCTAATCTGGTAGTGGTAGTGGGGTGGAAGATACCTAATCTCAATTATGGCTCTAATCTGATAGTGGAAGTGGGGGGGTAGATACCTAGTCTCCATTATGGCTCTAATCTGATAGAGGTAGTGGGGTGGTAGATACCTAGTCTCCATTATGGCTCTAATCTGATAGAGGTAGTGGGGTGGTAGATACCTAGTCTCCATTATGGCTCTAATCTGATAGTGGTAGTGGGGTGGTAGATACCTAGTCTCCATTATGGCTCTAATCTGATAGTGGTAGTGTGATGGTAGATGCCTAGTGCCCTTATGGCTCTAATCTGATAGTGGTAGTGGGGTGGTAGATACCTAGTCTCCATTATGGCTCTAATCTGTTAGTGGTAGAGGGGTGGTAGATACCTAGTCTCCATTATGGCTCTAATCTGATAGTAGTAGTGGGGTGGTAGATACCTAGTCTCCATTATGGCTCTAATCTGATAGTGGTAGTGGGGTGGAAGATACCTACTCTCCATTATGGCTCTAATCTGATAGAGGTAGTGGGGTGGTAGATACCTAGTCTCCATTATGGCTCTAATCTGATAGTGGTAGTGGGGTGGTAGATACCTAGTCTCCATTATGGCTCTAATCTGATAGTGGTAGTGGGGTGGTAGATGCCTAGTGCCTTTATGGCTCTAATCTGATAGTGGTAGTGGGGTGGTAGATGCCTAGTGCCCTTATGGCTCTAATCTGATAGTGGTAGTGGGGTGGTAGATACCTAGTCTCCATTATGGCTCTAATCTGATAGAGGTAGTGAGGTGGTAAATGACTAGTCTCCCTTATGGCTCTAATCTGAAAGTGGTAGTGGGGTGGTAGATACCTAGTCTCCATTATGGCTCTAATCTGATAGTGGTAGTGGGGTGGTAGATACCTAGTCTCCATTATGGCTCTAATCTGGTAGTGGTAGTGGGGTGGAAGATACCTAGTCTCCATTATGGCTCTAATCTGATAGTGGTAGTGGGGTGGTAGATACCTAGTCTCCATTATGGCTCTAATTTGGTAGTGGTAGTGGGGTGGTAGATACCTAGTCTCCATTATGGCTCTAATCTGGTAGTGGTAGTAGGGTGGAAGATACCTAGTCTCCATTATGGCTCTAATCTGATAGTGGTAGTGTGGTGGTAGATACCTAGTCTCCATTATGGCTGTAATCTGGTAGTGGTAGTGGGGTGGTAGATACCTAGTCTCCATTGTGGCTCTAATCTGATAGTGGTAGTGGGGTGGTAGATACCTAGTCTCCACTATGGCTCTAATCTGGTAGTGGTAGAGGGGTGGTAGATACCGAGTCTCCATTATGGCTCTAATCTGATAGTGGTAGTGGGGTGGTAGATACCGAGTCTCCATTATGGCTCTAATCTGATAGTGGTAGTGGGGTGGTAGATACCTAGTCTCCATTATGGCTCTAATCTGATAGTGGTAGTGGGGTGGTAGATACCTAGTCTCCATTATGGCTCTAATCTGATAGTGGTAGTGTGGTGGTAGATGCCTAGTGCCCTTATGGCTCTAATCTGATAGTGGTACTGGGGTGGTAGATACCTAGTCTCCATTATGGCTCTAATCTGTTAGTGGTAGAGGGGTGGTAGATACCTAGTCTCCATTATGGCTCTAATCTGATAGTAGTAGTGGGGTGGTAGATACCTAGTCTCCATTATGGCTCTAATCTGATAGTGGTAGTGGGGTGGAAGATACCTACTCTCCATTATGGCTCTAATCTGATAGAGGTAGTGGGGTGGTAGATACCTAGTCTCCATTATGGCTCTAATCTGATAGTGGTAGTGGGGTGGTAGATACCTAGTCTCCATTATGGCTCTAGTCTGATAGAGGTAGTGGGGTGGTAGATACCTAGTCTCCATTATGGCTCTAATCTGATAGTGGTAGTGGGGTGGTAGATACCTAGTCTCCATTATGGCTCTAATCTGATAGTGGTAGTGTGGTGGTAGATGCCTAGTGCCCTTATGGCTCTAATCTGATAGTGGTAGTGGGGTGGTAGATACCTAGTCTCCATTATGGCTCTAATCTGTTAGTGGTAGAGGGGTGGTAGATACCTAGTCTCCATTATGGCTCTAATCTGATAGTAGTAGTGGGGTGGTAGATACCTAGTCTCCATTATGGCTCTAATCTGATAGTGGTAGTGGGGTGGAAGATACCTACTCTCCATTATGGCTCTAATCTGATAGTGGTAGTGGGGTGGTAGATATCTAGTCTCCATTATGGCTCTAATCTGATAGTGGTAGAGGGGTGGTTGATACCTAGTCTCCATTATGTCTCTAATCTGATAGTGGTAGTGGGGTGGTAGATACCTAGTCTCCATTATGGCTATAATCTGATAGAGGTAGTGAGGTGGTAAATGACTAGTCTCCCTTATGGCTCTAATATGATAGTGGTAGTCGGGTGGTAGATACCTAGTCTCCATTATGGCTCTAATCTGATAGTGGTAGTGGGGTGGTAGATGCCTAGTGCCTTTATGGCTCTAATCTGATAGTGGTAGTGGGGTGGTAGATACCTAGTCTCCATTATGGCTCTAATTTGATAGTGGTAGTGGGGTGGTAGATGTCTAGTGCCCTTATGGCTCTAATCTGAGAGTGGTAGCGGGGTGGTAGATGCCTAATCTCCCTTATGGCTCTATTCTGATAGTGGTAGTGGGGTGGTAGATACCTAGTCTCCATTATGGCTCTAATCTGATAGTGGTAGTGGGGTGGAAGATACCTACTCTCCATTATGCCTCTAATCTGATAGAGGTAGTGGGGTGGTAGATACCTAGTCTCCATTATGGCTCTAATCTGATAGTGGTAGTGGGGTGGAAGATACCTACTCTCCATTATGGCTCTAATCTGGTAGTGGTAGTGGGGTGGTAGATACCTAGTCTCCATTATGGCTCTAATCTGATAGTGGTAGTGGGGTGGTAGATACCTAGTCTCCACTATGGCTCTAATCTGGTAGTGATAGTGGGGTGGCAGATACCTAGGCTCCACTATGGCTCTAATCTGGTAGTGGTAGAGGGGTGGTAGATACCTAGTCTCCACTATGGCTCTAATCTGGTAGTGGTAGAGGGGTGGTAGATACCTAGTCTCCATTATGGCTCTAATCTGATAGTGGTAGTGGGGTGGTAGATACCTAGACTCCATTATGGCTCTAATCTGATAGTGGTAGTGGGGTGGTAGATACCTAGTCTCCATTATGGCTCTAATCTGATAGTGGTAGTGGGGTGGAAGATACATACTCTCCATTATGGCTCTAATCTGATAGAGGTAGTGGGGTGGTAGATACCTAGTCTCCATTATGGCTCTAATCTGATAGTGGTAGTGGGGTGGTAGATACCTAGTCTCCATTATGGCTCTAATCTGATAGTGGTAGTGTGGTGGTAGATGCCTAGTGCCCTTATGGCTCTAATCTGATAGTGGTACTGGGGTGGTAGATACCTAGTCTCCATTATGGCTCTAATCTGTTAGTGGTAGAGGGGTGGTAGATACCTAGTCTCCATTATGGCTCTAATCTGATAGTAGTAGTGGGGTGGTAGATACCTAGTCTCCATTATGGCTCTAATCTGATAGTGGTAGTGGGGTGGAAGATACCTACTCTCCATTATGGCTCTAATCTGATAGAGGTAGTGGGGTGGTAGATACCTAGTCTCCATTATGGCTCTAATCTGATAGTGGTAGTGGGGTGGTAGATACCTAGTCTCCATTATGGCTCTAATTTGGTAGTGGTAGTGGGGTGGTAGATACCTAGTCTCCATTATGGCTCTAATCTGATAGTGGTAGTGGGGTGGAAGATACCTAATCTCAATTATGGCTCTAATCTGATAGTGGAAGTGGGGGGGTAGATACCTAGTCTCCATTATGGCTCTAATCTGATAGAGGTAGTGGGGTGGTAGATACCTAGTCTCCATTATGGCTCTAATCTGATAGAGGTAGTGGGGTGGTAGATACCTAGTCTCCATTATGGCTCTAATCTGATAGTGGTAGTGGGGTGGTAGATACCTAGTCTCCATTATGGCTCTAATCTGATAGTGGTAGTGTGGTGGTAGATGCCTAGTGCCCTTATGGCTCTAATCTGATAGTGGTAGTGGGGTGGTAGATACCTAGTCTCCATTATGGCTCTAATCTGTTAGTGGTAGAGGGGTGGTAGATACCTAGTCTCCATTATGGCTCTAATCTGATAGTAGTAGTGGGGTGGTAGATACCTAGTCTCCATTATGGCTGTAATCTGGTAGTGGTAGTGGGGTGGTAGATACCTAGTCTCCATTGTGGCTCTAATCTGATAGTGGTAGTGGGGTGGTAGATACCTAGTCTCCACTATGGCTCTAATCTGGTAGTGGTAGAGGGGTGGTAGATACCGAGTCTCCATTATGGCTCTAATCTGATAGTGGTAGTGGGGTGGTAGATACCTAGTCTCCATTATGGCTCTAATCTGATAGTGGTAGTGGGGTGGTAGATACCTAGTCTCCATTATGGCTCTAATCTGATAGTGGTAGTGGGGTGGAAGATACATACTCTCCATTATGGCTCTAATCTGATAGAGGTAGTGGGGTGGTAGATACCTAGTCTCCATTATGGCTCTAATCTGATAGTGGTAGTGGGGTGGTAGATACCTAGTCTCCATTATGGCTCTAATCTGATAGTGGTAGTGTGGTGGTAGATGCCTAGTGCCCTTATGGCTCTAATCTGATAGTGGTACTGGGGTGGTAGATACCTAGTCTCCATTATGGCTCTAATCTGTTAGTGGTAGTGGGGTGGTAGATACCTAGTCTCCATTATGGCTCTAATCTGATAGTAGTAGTGGGGTGGTAGATACCTAGTCTCCATTATGGCTCTAATCTGATAGTGGTAGTGGGGTGGAAGATACCTACTCTCCATTATGGCTCTAATCTGATAGAGGTAGTGGGGTGGTAGATACCTAGTCTCCATTATGGCTCTAATCTGATAGTGGTAGTGGGGTGGTAGATACCTAGTCTCCATTATGGCTCTAGTCTGATAGAGGTAGTGGGGTGGTAGATACCTAGTCTCCATTATGGCTCTAATCTGATAGTGGTAGTGGGGTGGTAGATACCTAGTCTCCATTATGGCTCTAATCTGATAGTGGTAGTGTGGTGGTAGATGCCTAGTGCCCTTATGGCTCTAATCTGATAGTGGTAGTGGGGTGGTAGATACCTAGTCTCCATTATGGCTCTAATCTGTTAGTGGTAGAGGGGTGGTAGATACCTAGTCTCCATTATGGCTCTAATCTGATAGTAGTAGTGGGGTGGTAGATACCTAGTCTCCATTATGGCTCTAATCTGATAGTGGTAGTGGGGTGGAAGATACCTACTCTCCATTATGGCTCTAATCTGATAGTGGTAGTGGGGTGGTAGATATCTAGTCTCCATTATGGCTCTAATCTGATAGTGGTAGAGGGGTGGTTGATACCTAGTCTCCATTATGTCTCTAATCTGATAGTGGTAGTGGGGTGGTAGATACCTAGTCTCCATTATGGCTATAATCTGATAGAGGTAGTGAGGTGGTAAATGACTAGTCTCCCTTATGGCTCTAATATGATAGTGGTAGTCGGGTGGTAGATACCTAGTCTCCATTATGGCTCTAATCTGATAGTGGTAGTGGGGTGGTAGATGCCTAGTGCCTTTATGGCTCTAATCTGATAGTGGTAGTGGGGTGGTAGATACCTAGTCTCCATTATGGCTCTAATTTGATAGTGGTAGTGGGGTGGTAGATGTCTAGTGCCCTTATGGCTCTAATCTGAGAGTGGTAGCGGGGTGGTAGATGCCTAATGCCCTTATGGCTCTATTCTGATAGTGGTAGTGGGGTGGTAGATACCTAGTCTCCATTATGGCTCTAATCTGATAGTGGTAGTGGGGTGGAAGATACCTACTCTCCATTATGCCTCTAATCTGATAGAGGTAGTGGGGTGGTAGATACCTAGTCTCCATTATGGCTCTAATCTGATAGTGGTAGTGGGGTGGAAGATACCTACTCTCCATTATGGCTCTAATCTGGTAGTGGTAGTGGGGTGGTAGATACCTAGTCTCCATTATGGCTCTAATCTGATAGTGGTAGTGGGGTGGTAGATACCTAGTCTCCACTATGGCTCTAATCTGGTAGTGATAGTGGGGTGGCAGATACCTAGGCTCCACTATGGCTCTAATCTGGTAGTGGTAGAGGGGTGGTAGATACCTAGTCTCCACTATGGCTCTAATCTGGTAGTGGTAGAGGGGTGGTAGATACCTAGTCTCCATTATGGCTCTAATCTGATAGTGGTAGTGGGGTGGTAGATACCTAGACTCCATTATGGCTCTAATCTGATAGTGGTAGTGGGGTGGTAGATACCTAGTCTCCATTATGGCTCTAATCTGATAGTGGTAGTGGGGTGGAAGATACATACTCTCCATTATGGCTCTAATCTGATAGAGGTAGTGGGGTGGTAGATACCTAGTCTCCATTATGGCTCTAATCTGATAGTGGTAGTGGGGTGGTAGATACCTAGTCTCCATTATGGCTCTAATCTGATAGTGGTAGTGTGGTGGTAGATGCCTAGTGCCCTTATGGCTCTAATCTGATAGTGGTACTGGGGTGGTAGATACCTAGTCTCCATTATGGCTCTAATCTGTTAGTGGTAGAGGGGTGGTAGATACCTAGTCTCCATTATGGCTCTAATCTGATAGTGGTAGTGGGGTGGTAGATACCTAGTCTCCATTATGGCTCTAATCTGATAGTGGTAGTGGGGTGGAAGATACCTACTCTCCATTATGGCTCTAATCTGATAGAGGTAGTGGGGTGGTAGATACCTAGTCTCCATTATGGCTCTAATCTGATAGTGGTAGTGGGGTGGTAGATACCTAGTCTCCATTATGGCTCTAATTTGGTAGTGGTAGTGGGGTGGTAGATACCTAGTCTCCATTATGGCTCTAATCTGGTAGTGGTAGTGGGGTGGAAGATACCTAATCTCAATTATGGCTCTAATCTGATAGTGGAAGTGGGGGGGGGTAGATACCTAGTCTCCATTATGGCTCTAATCTGATAGAGGTAGTGGGGTGGTAGATACCTAGTCTCCATTATGGCTCTAATCTGATAGTGGTAGTGGGGTGGTAGATACCTAGTCTCCATTATGGCTCTAATCTGATAGTGGTAGTGGGGTGGTAGATACCTAGTCTCCATTATGGCTCTAATCTGATAGTGGTAGTGTGGTGGTAGATGCCTAGTGCCCTTATGGCTCTAATCTGATAGTGGTAGTGGGGTGGTAGATACCTAGTCTCCATTATGGCTCTAATCTGTTAGTGGTAGAGGGGTGGTAGATACCTAGTCTCCATTATGGCTCTAATCTGATAGTAGTAGTGGGGTGGTAGATACCTAGTCTCCATTATGGCTCTAATCTGATAGTGGTAGTGGGGTGGAAGATACCTACTCTCCATTATGGCTCTAATCTGATAGAGGTAGTGGGGTGGTAGATACCTAGTCTCCATTATGGCTCTAATCTGATAGTGGTAGTGGGGTGGTAGATACCTAGTCTCCATTATGGCTCTAATTTGGTAGTGGTAGTGGGGTGGTAGATACCTAGTCTCCATTATGGCTCTAATCTGGTAGTGGTAGTGGGGTGGAAGATACCTAATCTCAATTATGGCTCTAATCTGATAGTGGTAGTGGGGGGTAGATACCTAGTCTCCATTATGGCTCTAATCTGATAGTGGTAGTTGGGTGGTAGATGCCTAGTGCCCTTATGGCTCTAATCTGATAGTGGTAGTGGGGTGGTAGATACCTAGTCTCCATTATGGCTCTAATCTGATAGAGGTAGTGAGGTGGTAAATGACTAGTCTCCCTTATGGCTCTAATCTGATAGTGGTAGTGGGGTGGTAGATACCTAGTCTCCATTATGGCTCTAATCTGGTAGTGGTAGTGGGGTGGTAGATACCTAGTGCCTTTATGGCTCTAATCTGATAGTGGTAGTGGGGTGGTAGATGCCTAGTGCCCTTATGGCTCTAATCTGATAGTGGTAGTGGGGTGGTAGATACCTAGTCTCCATTATGGCTCTAATCTGATAGAGGTAGTGAGGTGGTAAATGACTAGTCTCCCTTATGGCTCTAATCTGATAGTGGTAGTGGGGTGGTAGATACCTAGTCTCCATTATGGCTCTAATCTGATAGTGGTAGTGGGGTGGTAGATACCTAGTCTCCATTATGGCTCTAATCTGGTAGTGGTAGTGGGGTGGAAGATACCTAGTCTCCATTATGGCTCTAATCTGATAGTGGTAGTGGGGTGGTAGATACCTAGTCTCCATTATGGCTCTAATTTGGTAGTGGTAGTGGGGTGGTAGATACCTAGTCTCCATTATGGCTCTAATCTGGTAGTGGTAGTAGGGTGGAAGATACCTAGTCTCCATTATGGCTCTAATCTGATAGTGGTAGTGTGGTGGTAGATACCTAGTCTCCATTATGGCTGTAATCTGGTAGTGGTAGTGGGGTGGTAGATACCTAGTCTCCATTGTGGCTCTAATCTGATAGTGGTAGTGGGGTGGTAGATACCTAGTCTCCATTATGGCTCTAATCTGATAGTGGTAGTGGGGTGGTAGATGTCTATTGCCCTTATGGCTCTAATCTGATAGTGGTAGCGGGGTGGTAGATGCCTAGAGCCCTTATGGCTCTAATCTGATAGTGGTAGTGTGGTGGTAGATGCCTAGTGCCCTTATGGCTCTAATCTGATAGTGGTAGTGGGGTGGTAGATACCTAGTCTCCATTATGGCTCTAATCTGATAGTGGTAGTGGGGTGGTAGATGTCTAGTGCCCTTATGGCTCTAATCTGGTAGTGGTAGTGGGGTGGTAGATGCCTAGTGCCCTTATGGCTCTAATCTGATAGTGGTAGTGTGGTGGTAGATGCCTAGTGCCCTTATGGCTCTAATCTGATAGTGTTAGTGGGGTGGTAGATACCTAGTCTCCATTATGGCTCTAATCTGGTAGTGGTAGTGGGGTGGTAGATACCTAGTCTCCATTATGGCTCTAATCTGATAGTGGTAGTGGGGTGGAAGATACCTAGTCTCCATTATGGCTCTAATCTGATAGTGGTAGTGGGGTGGTAGATACCTAGTCTCCATTATGGCTCTAATCTGGTAGTGGTAGTGGGGTGGTAGATACCTAGTCTCCATTATGGCTCTAATCTGGTAGTGGTAGTGGGGTGGTAGATACCTAGTCTCCATTATGGCTCTAATCTGGTAGTGGTAGTGGGGTGGAAGATACCTAATCTCAATTATGGCTCTAATCTGATAGTGGAAGTGGGGGGGTAGATACCTAGTCTCCATTATGGCTCTAATCTGATAGAGGTAGTGGGGTGGTAGATACCTAGTCTCCATTATGGCTCTAATCTGATAGAGGTAGTGGGGTGGTAGATACCTAGTCTCCATTATGGCTCTAATCTGATAGTGGTAGTGGGGTGGTAGATACCTAGTCTCCATTATGGCTCTAATCTGATAGTGGTAGTGTGGTGGTAGATGCCTAGTGCCCTTATGGCTCTAATCTGATAGTGGTAGTGGGGTGGTAGATACCTAGTCTCCATTATGGCTCTAATCTGTTAGTGGTAGAGGGGTGGTAGATACCTAGTCTCCATTATGGCTCTAATCTGATAGCAGTAGTGGGGTGGTAGATACCTAGTCTCCATTATGGCTCTAATCTGATAGTGGTAGTGGGGTGGAAGATACCTACTCTCCATTATGGCTCTAATCTGATAGAGGTAGTGGGGTGGTAGATACCTAGTCTCCATTATGGCTCTAATCTGATAGTGGTAGTGGGGTGGTAGATACCTAGTCTCCATTATGGCTCTAATTTGGTAGTGGTAGTGGGGTGGTAGATACCTAGTCTCCATTATGGCTCTAATCTGGTAGTGGTAGTGGGGTGGAAGATACCTAATCTCAATTATGGCTCTAATCTGATAGTGGTAGTGGGGGGTAGATACCTAGTCTCCATTATGGCTCTAATCTGATAGTGGTAGTGGGGTGGTAGATGCCTAGTCTCCCTTATGGCTCTAATCTGATAGTGGTAGTGGGGTGGTAGATACCTAGTCTCCATTATGGCTCTAATCTGATAGAGGTAGTGAGGTGGTAAATGACTAGTCTCCCTTATGGCTCTAATCTGATAGTGGTAGTGGGGTGGTAGATACCTAGTCTCCATTATGGCTCTAATCTGATAGTGGTAGTGGGGTGGTAGATGCCTAGTGCCTTTATGGCTCTAATCTGATAGTGGTAGTGGGGTGGTAGATGCCTAGTGCCCTTATGGCTCTAATCTGATAGTGGTAGTGGGGTGGTAGATACCTAGTCTCCATTATGGCTCTAATCTGATAGAGGTAGTGAGGTGGTAAATGACTAGTCTCCCTTATGGCTCTAATCTGATAGTGGTAGTGGGGTGGTAGATACCTAGTCTCCATTATGGCTCTAATCTGATAGTGGTAGTGGGGTGGTAGATACCTAGTCTCCATTATGGCTCTAATCTGGTAGTGGTAGTGGGGTTGAAGATACCTAGTCTCCATTATGGCTCTAATCTGATAGTGGTAGTGGGGTGGTAGATACCTAGTCTCCATTATGGCTCTAATTTGGTAGTGGTAGTGGGGTGGTAGATACCTAGTCTCCATTATGGCTCTAATCTGGTAGTGGTAGTAGGGTGGAAGATACCTAGTCTCCATTATGGCTCTAATCTGATAGTGGTAGTGTGGTGGTAGATACCTAGTCTCCATTATGGCTGTAATCTGGTAGTGGTAGTGGGGTGGTAGATACCTAGTCTCCATTGTGGCTCTAATCTGATAGTGGTAGTGGGGTGGTAGATACCTAGTCTCCATTATGGCTCTAATCTGATAGTGGTAGTGGGGTGGTAGATGTCTAGTGCCCTTATGGCTCTAATCTGATAGTGGTAGCGGGGTGGTAGATGCCTAGAGCCCTTATGGCTCTAATCTGATAGTGGTAGTGTGGTGGTAGATGCCTAGTGCCCTTATGGCTCTAATCTGATAGTGGTAGTGAGGTGGTAGATACCTAGTCTCCATTATGGCTCTAATCTGATAGTGGTAGTGGGGTGGTAGATGTCTAGTGCCCTTATGGCTCTAATCTGGTAGTGGTAGCGGGGTGGTAGATGCCTAGTGCCCTTATGGCTCTAATCTGATAGTGGTAGTGTGGTGGTAGATGCCTAGTGCCCTTATGGCTGTAATCTGATAGTGTTAGTGGGGTGGTAGATACCTAGTCTCCATTATGGCTCTAATCTGATAGTGGTAGTGGGGTGGTAGATACCTAGTCTCCATTATGGCTCTAATCTGGTAGTGGTAGTGGGGTGGTAGATACCTAGTCTCCATTATGGCTCTAATCTGATAGTGGTAGTGGGGTGGAAGATACCTAGTCTCCATTATGGCTCTAATCTGATAGTGGTAGTGGGGTGGTAGATACCTAGTCTCCATTATGGCTCTAATCTGGTAGTGGTAGTGGGGTGGTAGATACCTAGTCTCCATTATGGCTCTAATCTGGTAGTGGTAGTGGGGTGGTAGATACCTAGTCTCCATTATGGCTCTAATCTGATAGTGGTAGTGGGGTGGTAGATGTCTAGTGCCCTTATGGCTCTAATCTGATAGTGGTAGCGGGGTGGTAGATGCCTAGTGCCCTTATGGCTCTAATCTGATAGTGGTAGTGTGGTGGTAGATGCCTAGTGCCCTTATGGCTCTAATCTGATAGTGGTAGTGGGGTGATAGATGCCTTGTGCCCTTATGGCTCTAATCTGATAGTGGTAGTGGGGTGGAAGATACCTACTCTCCATTATGGCTCTAATCTGATAGAGGTAGTGGGGTGGTAGATACCTAGTCTCCATTATGGCTCTAATCTGATAGTGGTAGTGGGGTGGTAGATACCTAGTCTCCATTATGGCTCTAATTTGGTAGTGGTAGTGGGGTGTTAGATACCTAGTCTCTATTATGGCTCTAATCTGGTAGTGGTAGTGGGGTGGAAGATACCTAGTCTCCATTATGGCTCTAATCTGATGGTGGTAGTGGGGTGGTAGATGTCTAGTGCCCTTATGGCTCTAATCTGATAGTGGTAGCGGTATGGTAGATGCCTAGAGCCCTTATGGCTCTAATCTGATAGTGGTAGCGGTATGGTAGATGCCTAGAGCCCTTATGGCTCTAATCTGATAGTGGTAGTGTGGTGGTAGATGCCTAGTGCTCTTATGGCTCTAATCTGATAGTGGTAGTGAGGTGGTAGATACCTAGTCTCCATTATGGCTCTAATCTGATAGAGGTAGTGGGGTGGTAGATGTCTAGTGCCCTTATGGCTCTAATCTGATAGTGGTAGCGGGGTGGTAGATGCCTAGTGCCCTTATGGCTCTAATCTGATAGTGGTAGTGTGGTGGTAGATGCCTAGTGCCCTTATGGCTCTAATCTGATAGTGGTAGTGGGGTGGTAGATACCTAGTCTCCATTATGGCTCTAATCTGATAGTGGTAGTGGGGTGGTAGATACCTAGTCTCCATTATGGCTCTAATCTGGTAGTGGTAGTGGGGTGGTAGATACCTAGTCTCCATTATGGCTCTAATGTGGTAGTGGGGTGGTAGATACCTAGTCTCCATTATGTCTCTAATCTGATAGTGGTAGTGGGGTGGAAGATACCTACTCTCCATTATGGCTCTAATCTGATAGTGGTAGTGGGGTGGTAGATATCTAGTCTCCATTATGGCTCTAATCTGATAGTGGTAGTGGGGTGGTAGATACCTAGTCTCCATTATGGCTCTAATCTGATAGTGGTAGTGGGGTGGTAGATACCTAGTCTCCATTATGGCTATAATCTGATAGAGGTAGTGAGGTGGTAAATGACTAGTCTCCCTTATGGCTCTAATATGATAGTGGTAGTGGGGTGGTAGATACCTAGTCTCCATTATGGCTCTAATCTGATAGTGGTAGTGGGGTGGTAGATGCCTAGTGCCTTTATGGCTCTAATCTGATAGTGGTAATGGGGTGGTAGATACCTAGTCTCCATTATGGCTCTAATTTGATAGTGGTAGTGGGGTGGTAGATGTCTAGTGCCCTTATGGCTCTAATCTGAGAGTGGTAGCGGGGTGGTAGATGCCTAATGCCCTTATGGCTCTAATCTGATAGTGGTAGTGTGGTGGTAGATGCCTAGTGCCCTTATGGCTCTATTCTGATAGTGGTAGTGGGGTGGTAGATACCTAGTCTCCATTATGGCTCTAATCTGATAGTGGTAGTGGGGTGGAAGATACCTACTCTCCATTATGCCTCTAATCTGATAGAGGTAGTGGGGTGGTAGATACCTAGTCTCCATTAGGGCTCTAATCTGATAGTGGTAGTGGGGTGGTAGATACCTAGTCTCCATTATGGCTCTAAATTGGTAGTGGTAGAGGGGTGGTAGATACCTAGTCTCCATTATGGCTCTAATCTGGTAGTGGTAGTGGGGTGGAAGATACCTAGTCTCCATTATGGCTCTAATCTGATAGTGGTAGTGGGGTGGAAGATACCTACTCTCCATTATGGCTCTAATCTGGTAGTGGTAGTGGGGTGGTAGATACCTAGTCTCCATTATGGCTCTAATCTGATAGTGGTAGTGGGGTGGTAGATACCTAGTCTCCACTATGGCTCTAATCTGGTAGTGGTAGTGGGGTGGCAGATACCTAGGCTCCACTATGGCTCTAATCTGGTAGTGGTAGAGGGGTGGTAGATACCTAGTCTCCACTATGGCTCTAATCTGGTAGTGGTAGAGGGGTGGTAGATACCGAGTCTCCATTATGGCTCTAATCTGATAGTGGTAGTGGGGTGGTAGATACCTAGTCTCCATTATGGCTCTAATCTGATAGTGGTAGTGGGGTGGTAGATACCTAGTCTCCATTATGGCTCTAATCTGATAGTGGTAGTGGGGTGGAAGATACATACTCTCCATTATGGCTCTAATCTGATAGAGGTAGTGGGGTGGTAGATACCTAGTCTCCATTATGGCTCTAATCTGATAGTGGTAGTGGGGTGGTAGATACCTAGTCTCCATTATGGCTCTAATCTGATAGTGGTAGTGTGGTGGTAGATGCCTAGTGCCCTTATGGCTCTAATCTGATAGTGGTACTGGGGTGGTAGATACCTAGTCTCCATTATGGCTCTAATCTGTTAGTGGTAGAGGGGTGGTAGATACCTAGTCTCCATTATGGCTCTAATCTGATAGTAGTAGTGGGGTGGTAGATACCTAGTCTCCATTATGGCTCTAATCTGATAGTGGTAGTGGGGTGGAAGATACCTACTCTCCATTATGGCTCTAATCTGATAGAGGTAGTGGGGTGGTAGATACCTAGTCTCCATTATGGCTCTAATCTGATAGTGGTAGTGGGGTGGTAGATACCTAGTCTCCATTATGGCTCTAATTTGGTAGTGGTAGTGGGGTGGTAGATACCTAGTCTCCATTATGGCTCTAATCTGGTAGTGGTAGTGGGGTGGAAGATACCTAATCTCAATTATGGCTCTAATCTGATAGTGGTAGTGGGGGGGTAGATACCTAGTCTCCATTATGGCTCTAATCTGATAAAGGTAGTGGGGTGGTAGATACCTAGTCTCCATTATGGCTCTAATCTGATAGAGGTAGTGGGGTGGTAGATACCTAGTCTCCATTATGGCTCTAATCTGATAGTGGTAGTGGGGTGGTAGATACCTAGTCTCCATTATGGCTCTAATCTGATAGTGGTAGTGTGGTGGTAGATGCCTAGTGCCCTTATGGCTCTAATCTGATAGTGGTAGTGGGGTGGTAGATACCTAGTCTCCATTATGGCTCTAATCTGTTAGTGGTAGAGGGGTGGTAGATACCTAGTCTCCATTATGGCTCTAATCTGATAGTAGTAGTGGGGTGGTAGATACCTAGTCTCCATTATGGCTCTAATCTGATAGTGGTAGTGGGGTGGAAGATACCTACTCTCCATTATGGCTCTAATTTGATAGTGGTAGTGGGGTGGTAGATGTCTAGTGCCCTTATGGCTCTAATCTGAGAGTGGTAGCGGGGTGGTAGATGCCTAATGCCCTTATGGCTCTAATCTGATAGTGGTAGTGTGGTGGTAGATGCCTAGTGCCCTTATGGCTCTATTCTGATAGTGGTAGTGGGGTGGTAGATACCTAGTCTCCATTATGGCTCTAATCTGATAGTGGTAGTGGGGTGGAAGATACCTACTCTCCATTATGCCTCTAATCTGATAGAGGTAGTGGGGTGGTAGATACCTAGTCTCCATTAGGGCTCTAATCTGATAGTGGTAGTGGGGTGGTAGATACCTAGTCTCCATTATGGCTCTAAATTGGTAGTGGTAGAGGGGTGGTAGATACCTAGTCTCCATTATGGCTCTAATCTGGTAGTGGTAGTGGGGTGGAAGATACCTAGTCTCCATTATGGCTCTAATCTGATAGTGGTAGTGGGGTGGAAGATACCTACTCTCCATTATGGCTCTAATCTGGTAGTGGTAGTGGGGTGGTAGATACCTAGTCTCCATTATGGCTCTAATCTGATAGTGGTAGTGGGGTGGTAGATACCTAGTCTCCACTATGGCTCTAATCTGGTAGTGGTAGTGGGGTGGCAGATACCTAGGCTCCACTATGGCTCTAATCTGGTAGTGGTAGAGGGGTGGGAGATACCTAGTCTCCACTATGGCTCTAATCTGGTAGTGGTAGAGGGGTGGTAGATACCGAGTCTCCATTATGGCTCTAATCTGATAGTGGTAGTGGGGTGGTAGATACCTAGTCTCCATTATGGCTCTAATCTGATAGTGGTAGTGGGGTGGTAGATACCTAGTCTCCATTATGGCTCTAATCTGATAGTGGTAGTGGGGTGGAAGATACATACTCTCCATTATGGCTCTAATCTGATAGAGGTAGTGGGGTGGTAGATACCTAGTCTCCATTATGGCTCTAATCTGATAGTGGTAGTGGGGTGGTAGATACCTAGTCTCCATTATGGCTCTAATCTGATAGTGGTAGTGTGGTGGTAGATGCCTAGTGCCCTTATGGCTCTAATCTGATAGTGGTACTGGGGTGGTAGATACCTAGTCTCCATTATGGCTCTAATCTGTTAGTGGTAGAGGGGTGGTAGATACCTAGTCTCCATTATGGCTCTAATCTGATAGTAGTAGTGGGGTGGTAGATACCTAGTCTCCATTATGGCTCTAATCTGATAGTGGTAGTGGGGTGGAAGATACCTACTCTCCATTATGGCTCTAATCTGATAGAGGTAGTGGGGTGGTAGATACCTAGTCTCCATTATGGCTCTAATCTGATAGTGGTAGTGGGGTGGTAGATACCTAGTCTCCATTATGGCTCTAATTTGGTAGTGGTAGTGGGGTGGTAGATACCTAGTCTCCATTATGGCTCTAATCTGGTAGTGGTAGTGGGGTGGAAGATACCTAATCTCAATTATGGCTCTAATCTGATAGTGGTAGTGGGGGGGTAGATACCTAGTCTCCATTATGGCTCTAATCTGATAAAGGTAGTGGGGTGGTAGATACCTAGTCTCCATTATGGCTCTAATCTGATAGAGGTAGTGGGGTGGTAGATACCTAGTCTCCATTATGGCTCTAATCTGATAGTGGTAGTGGGGTGGTAGATACCTAGTCTCCATTATGGCTCTAATCTGATAGTGGTAGTGTGGTGGTAGATGCCTAGTGCCCTTATGGCTCTAATCTGATAGTGGTAGTGGGGTGGTAGATACCTAGTCTCCATTATGGCTCTAATCTGTTAGTGGTAGAGGGGTGGTAGATACCTAGTCTCCATTATGGCTCTAATCTGATAGTAGTAGTGGGGTGGTAGATACCTAGTCTCCATTATGGCTCTAATCTGATAGTGGTAGTGGGGTGGAAGATACCTACTCTCCATTATGGCTCTAATTTGATAGTGGTAGTGGGGTGGTAGATGTCTAGTGCCCTTATGGCTCTAATCTGAGAGTGGTAGCGGGGTGGTAGATGCCTAATGCCCTTATGGCTCTAATCTGATAGTGGTAGTGTGGTGGTAGATGCCTAGTGCCCTTATGGCTCTATTCTGATAGTGGTAGTGGGGTGGTAGATACCTAGTCTCCATTATGGCTCTAATCTGATAGTGGTAGTGGGGTGGAAGATACCTACTCTCCATTATGCCTCTAATCTGATAGAGGTAGTGGGGTGGTAGATACCTAGTCTCCATTAGGGCTCTAATCTGATAGTGGTAGTGGGGTGGTAGATACCTAGTCTCCATTATGGCTCTAAATTGGTAGTGGTAGAGGGGTGGTAGATACCTAGTCTCCATTATGGCTCTAATCTGGTAGTGGTAGTGGGGTGGAAGATACCTAGTCTCCATTATGGCTCTAATCTGATAGTGGTAGTGGGGTGGAAGATACCTACTCTCCATTATGGCTCTAATCTGGTAGTGGTAGTGGGGTGGTAGATACCTAGTCTCCATTATGGCTCTAATCTGATAGTGGTAGTGGGGTGGTAGATACCTAGTCTCCACTATGGCTCTAATCTGGTAGTGGTAGTGGGGTGGCAGATACCTAGGCTCCACTATGGCTCTAATCTGGTAGTGGTAGAGGGGTGGTAGATACCTAGTCTCCACTATGGCTCTAATCTGGTAGTGGTAGAGGGGTGGTAGATACCGAGTCTCCATTATGGCTCTAATCTGATAGTGGTAGTGGGGTGGTAGATACCTAGTCTCCATTATGGCTCTAATCTGATAGTGGTAGTGGGGTGGTAGATACCTAGTCTCCATTATGGCTCTAATCTGATAGTGGTAGTGGGGTGGAAGATACATACTCTCCATTATGGCTCTAATCTGATAGAGGTAGTGGGGTGGTAGATACCTAGTCTCCATTATGGCTCTAATCTGATAGTGGTAGTGGGGTGGTAGATACCTAGTCTCCATTATGGCTCTAATCTGATAGTGGTAGTGTGGTGGTAGATGCCTAGTGCCCTTATGGCTCTAATCTGATAGTGGTACTGGGGTGGTAGATACCTAGTCTCCATTATGGCTCTAATCTGTTAGTGGTAGAGGGGTGGTAGATACCTAGTCTCCATTATGGCTCTAATCTGATAGTAGTAGTGGGGTGGTAGATACCTAGTCTCCATTATGGCTCTAATCTGATAGTGGTAGTGGGGTGGAAGATACCTACTCTCCATTATGGCTCTAATCTGATAGAGGTAGTGGGGTGGTAGATACCTAGTCTCCATTATGGCTCTAATCTGATAGTGGTAGTGGGGTGGTAGATACCTAGTCTCCATTATGGCTCTAATTTGGTAGTGGTAGTGGGGTGGTAGATACCTAGTCTCCATTATGGCTCTAATCTGGTAGTGGTAGTGGGGTGGAAGATACCTAATCTCAATTATGGCTCTAATCTGATAGTGGTAGTGGGGGGGTAGATACCTAGTCTCCATTATGGCTCTAATCTGATAAAGGTAGTGGGGTGGTAGATACCTAGTCTCCATTATGGCTCTAATCTGATAGAGGTAGTGGGGTGGTAGATACCTAGTCTCCATTATGGCTCTAATCTGATAGTGGTAGTGGGGTGGTAGATACCTAGTCTCCATTATGGCTCTAATCTGATAGTGGTAGTGTGGTGGTAGATGCCTAGTGCCCTTATGGCTCTAATCTGATAGTGGTAGTGGGGTGGTAGATACCTAGTCTCCATTATGGCTCTAATCTGTTAGTGGTAGAGGGGTGGTAGATACCTAGTCTCCATTATGGCTCTAATCTGATAGTAGTAGTGGGGTGGTAGATACCTAGTCTCCATTATGGCTCTAATCTGATAGTGGTAGTGGGGTGGAAGATACCTACTCTCCATTATGGCTCTAATCTGATAGTGGTAGTGGGGTGGTAGATATCTAGTCTCCATTATGGCTCTAATCTGATAGTGGTAGAGGGGTGGTTGATACCTAGTCTCCATTATGTCTCTAATCTGATAGTGGTAGTGGGGTGGTAGATACCTAGTCTCCATTATGGCTATAATCTGATAGAGGTAGTGAGGTGGTAAATGACTAGTCTCCCTTATGGCTCTAATATGATAGTGGTAGTGGGGTGGTAGATACCTAGTCTCCATTATGGCTCTAATCTGATAGTGGTAGTGGGGTGGTAGATGCCTAGTGCCTTTATGGCTCTAATCTGATAGTGGTAGTGGGGTGGTAGATACCTAGTCTCCATTATGGCTCTAATTTGATAGTGGTAGTGGGGTGGTAGATGTCTAGTGCCCTTATGGCTCTAATCTGAGAGTGGTAGCGGGGTGGTAGATGCCTAATGCCCTTATGGCTCTAATCTGATAGTGGTAGTGTGGTGGTAGATGCCTAGTGCCCTTATGGCTCTATTCTGATAGTGGTAGTGGGGTGGTAGATACCTAGTCTCCATTATGGCTCTAATCTGATAGTGGTAGTGGGGTGGAAGATACCTACTCTCCATTATGCCTCTAATCTAATAGAGGTAGTGGGGTGGTAGATACCTAGTCTCCATTAGGGCTCTAATCTGATAGTGGTAGTGGGGTGGTAGATACCTAGTCTCCATTATGGCTCTAAATTGGTAGTGGTAGAGGGGTGGTAGATACCTAGTCTCCATTATGGCTCTAATCTGGTAGTGGTAGTGGGGTGGAAGATACCTAGTCTCCATTATGGCTCTAATCTGATAGTGGTAGTGGGGTGGAAGATACCTACTCTCCATTATGGCTCTAATCTGGTAGTGGTAGTGGGGTGGTAGATACCTAGTCTCCATTATGGCTCTAATCTGATAGTGGTAGTGGGGTGGTAGATACCTATTCTCCATTATGGCTCTAATCTGGTAGTGGTAGTGGGGTGGCAGATACCTAGTCTCCACTATGGCTCTAATCTGGTAGTGGTAGAGGGGTGGTAGATACCTAGTCTCCACTATGGCTCTAATCTGGTAGTGGTAGAGGGGTGGTAGATACCGAGTCTCCATTATGGCTCTAATCTGATAGTGGTAGTGGGGTGGTAGATACCTAGTCTCCATTATGGCTCTAATCTGATAGTGGTAGTGGGGTGGTAGATACCTAGTCTCCATTATGGCTCTAATCTGATAGTGGTAGTGGGGTGGAAGATACATACTCTCCATTATGGCTCTAATCTGATAGAGGTAGTGGGGTGGTAGATACCTAGTCTCCATTATGGCTCTAATCTGATAGTGGTAGTGGGGTGGTAGATACCTAGTCTCCATTATGGCTCTAATCTGATAGTGGTAGTGTGGTGGTAGATGCCTAGTGCCCTTATGGCTCTAATCTGATAGTGGTACTGGGGTGGTAGATACCTAGTCTCCATTATGGCTCTAATCTGTTAGTGGTAGTGGGGTGGTAGATACCTAGTCTCCATTATGGCTCTAATCTGATAGTAGTAGTGGGGTGGTAGATACCTAGTCTCCATTATGGCTCTAATCTGATAGTGGTAGTGGGGTGGAAGATACCTACTCTCCATTATGGCTCTAATCTGATAGAGGTAGTGGGGTGGTAGATACCTAGTCTCCATTATGGCTCTAATCTGATAGTGGTAGTGGGGTGGTAGATACCTAGTCTCCATTATGGCTCTAATTTGGTAGTGGTAGTGGGGTGGTAGATACCTAGTCTCCATTATGGCTCTAATCTGGTAGTGGTAGTGGGGTGGAAGATACCTAATCTCAATTATGGCTCTAATCTGATAGTGGTAGTGGGGGGGTAGATACCTAGTCTCCATTATGGCTCTAATCTGATAGTGGTAGTGGGGTGGTAGATACCTAGTCTCCATTATGGCTCTAATCTGATAGAGGTAGTGGGGTGGTAGATACCTAGTCTCCATTATGGCTCTAATCTGATAGTGGTAGTGGGGTGGTAGATACCTAGTCTCCATTATGGCTCTAATCTGATAGTGGTAGTGTGGTGGTAGATGCCTAGTGCCCTTATGGCTCTAATCTGATAGTGGTAGTGGGGTGGTAGATACCTAGTCTCCATTATGGCTCTAATCTGTTAGTGGTAGAGGGGTGGTAGATACCTAGTCTCCATTATGGCTCTAATCTGATAGTAGTAGTGGGGTGGTAGATACCTAGTCTCCATTATGGCTCTAATCTGATAGTGGTAGTGGGGTGGAAGATACCTACTCTCCATTATGGCTCTAATCTGATAGTGGTAGTGGGGTGGTAGATATCTAGTCTCCATTATGGCTCTAATCTGATAGTGGTAGAGGGGTGGTTGATACCTAGTCTCCATTATGTCTCTAATCTGATAGTGGTAGTGGGGTGGTAGATACCTAGTCTCCATTATGGCTATAATCTGATAGAGGTAGTGAGGTGGTAAATGACTAGTCTCCCTTATGGCTCTAATATGATAGTGGTAGTGGGGTGGTAGATACCTAGTCTCCATTATGGCTCTAATCTGATAGTGGTAGTGGGGTGGTAGATGCCTAGTGCCTTTATGGCTCTAATCTGATAGTGGTAGTGGGGTGGTAGATACCTAGTCTCCATTATGGCTCTAATTTGATAGTGGTAGTGGGGTGGTAGATGTCTAGTGCCCTTATGGCTCTAATCTGAGAGTGGTAGCGGGGTGGTAGATGCCTAATGCCCTTATGGCTCTAATCTGATAGTGGTAGTGTGGTGGTAGATGCCTAGTGCCCTTATGGCTCTATTCTGATAGTGGTAGTGGGGTGGTAGATACCTAGTCTCCATTATGGCTCTAATCTGATAGTGGTAGTGGGGTGGAAGATACCTACTCTCCATTATGCCTCTAATCTGATAGAGGTAGTGGGGTGGTAGATACCTAGTCTCCATTATGGCTCTAATCTGATAGTGGTAGTGGGGCGGAAGATACCTACTCTCCATTATGGCTCTAATCTGGTAGTGGTAGTGGGGTGGTAGATACCTAGTCTCCATTATGGCTCTAATCTGATAGTGGTAGTGGGGTGGTAGATACCTAGTCTCCACTATGGCTCTAATCTGGTAGTGATAGTGGGGTGGCAGATACCTAGGCTCCACTATGGCTCTAATCTGGTAGTGGTAGAGGGGTGGTAGATACCTAGTCTCCACTATGGCTCTAATCTGGTAGTGGTAGAGGGGTGGTAGATACCTAGTCTCCATTATGGCTCTAATCTGATAGTGGTAGTGGGGTGGTAGATACCTAGACTCCATTATGGCTCTAATCTGTTAGTGGTAGAGGGGTGGTAGATACCTAGTCTCCATTATGGCTCTAATCTGATAGTAGTAGTGGGGTGGTAGATACCTAGTCTCCATTATGGCTCTAATCTGATAGTGGTAGTGGGGTGGAAGATACCTACTCTCCATTATGGCTCTAATCTGATAGTGGTAGTGGGGTGGTAGATACCTAGTCTCCATTATGGCTCTAATCTGATAGTGGTAGTGGGGTGGTAGATACCTAGTCTCCATTATGGCTCTAATTTGGTAGTGGTAGTGGGGTGGTAGATACCTAGTCTCCATTATGGCTCTAATCTGATAGTGGTAGTGGGGTGGAAGATACCTAATCTCAATTATGGCTCTAATCTGATAGTGGTAGTGGGGGGGTAGATACCTAGTCTCCATTATGGCTCTAATCTGATAGAGGTAGTGGGGTGGTAGATACCTAGTCTCCATTATGGCTCTAATCTGATAGAGGTAGTGGGGTGGTAGATACCTAGTCTCCATTATGGCTCTAATCTGATAGTGGTAGTGGGGTGGTAGATACCTAGTCTCCATTATGGCTCTAATCTGATAGTGGTAGTGTGGTGGTAGATGCCTAGTGCCCTTATGGCTCTAATCTGATAGTGGTAGTGGGGTGGTAGATACCTAGTCTCCATTATGGCTCTAATCTGTTAGTGGTAGAGGGGTGGTAGATACCTAGTCTCCATTATGGCTCTAATCTGATAGTAGTAGTGGGGTGGTAGATACCTAGTCTCCATTATGGCTCTAATCTGATAGTGGTAGTGGGGTGGAAGATACCTACTCTCCATTATGGCTCTAATCTGATAGAGGTAGTGGGGTGGTAGATACCTAGTCTCCATTATGGCTCTAATCTGATAGTGGTAGTGGGGTGGTAGATACCTAGTCTCCATTATGGCTCTAATTTGGTAGTGGTAGTGGGGTGGTAGATACCTAGTCTCCATTATGGCTCTAATCTGGTAGTGGTAGTGGGGTGGAAGATACCTAATCTCAATTATGGCTCTAATCTGATAGTGGTAGTGGGGGGGTAGATACCTAGTCTCCATTATGGCTCTAATCTGATAGTGGTAGTGGGGTGGTAGATGCCTAGTGCCCTTATGGCTCTAATCTGATAGTGGTAGTGGGGTGGTAGATACCTAGTCTCCATTATGGCTCTAATCTGATAGTGGTAGTGGGGTGGTAGATGCCTAGTGCCTTTATGGCTCTAATCTGATAGTGGTAGTGGGGTGGTAGATACCTAGTCTCCATTATGGCTTTAATTTGATAGTGGTAGTGGGGTGGTAGATACCTAGTCTCCATTATGGCTCTAATCTGATAGTGGTAGTGGGGTGGTAGATGCCTAGTGCCCGTATGGCTCCAATCTGGTAGTGGTAGTGTGGTGGTAGATGCCTAGTGCCCTTATGGCTCTAATCTGATAGTGGTAGTGGGGTGGTAGATACCTAGTCTCCACTATGGCTCTAATCTGGTAGTGGTAGTGGGGTGGCAGATACCTAGGCTCCACTATGGCTCTAATCTGGTAGTGGTAGAGGGGTGGTAGATACCTAGTCTCCATTATGGCTCTAATCTCATAGTGGTAGTGGGGTGGAAGATACATACTCTCCATTATGGCTCTAATCTGATAGAGGTAGTGGGGTGGTAGATACCTAGTCTCCATTATGGCTCTAATCTGATAGTGGTAGTGGGGTGGTAGATGCCTAGTGCCCTTATGGCTCTAATCTGATAGTGGTAGTGGGGTGGTAGACTATTAGATTAGAGCCATAATGGAGAGTAGGTCTCTTCCACCCCACTACCACTATCAGATTAGAGCCATAATGGAGACTAGGTATCTACCAACCCACTACCACTATCAGATTAGAGCCATAATGGAGACTAGGTATCTACAACCCCTCTACCACTACCAGATTAGAGCCATAATGGAGACTAGGTATCTACCACCCCACTACCACTATCAGATTAGAGCCATAATGGAAACTAGGTATCTACCACCCCACTACCACTATCAGATTAGAGCCATAAGGGCACTAGGCATCTACCACCCCGCTACCACTATCAGATTAGAGCCATAAGGGCACTGGGCATCTACCACCCCACTACCACTACCAGATTAGAGCCATAATGGCACTGGGCATCTACCACCCCACTACCTCTATAAGATTAGAGCCATAAGGGCACCTGGCATCTACCACCCCACTACCACTATCATATTAGAGCCATAAAGGCACTAGGCATCTACCACCCCACTACCACTATAAGATTAGAGCCATAATGGAGACTAGGTATCTACCACCCCACTACCACTACCAGATTATAGCCATAATGGAGACTAGGTATATACCACACCACTACCACTACCAGATTAGAGGCATAATGGAGACTAGGTATCTACCACCCCACTACCACTATCAGATTAGAGCCATAATGGAGACTAGGTATCTACCACCCCCACTACCTCTATCAGATTAGAGCCATAATGGAGAGTAGGTATCTTCCACCCCACTACCACTATCAGATTAGAGCCATAATGGAGAATAGGTATCTACCACCCCACTACCACTATCAGATTAGAGCCATAATGGAGACTAGGTATCTACCACCCCACTACCACTATCAGATTAGAGCCATAAGGGCACTAGGCATCTACCACCACACTACCACTATCAGATTAGAGCCATAAGGGCACTAGACATCTACCACCCCACTACCACTATCAGATTAGAGCCATAATGGAAACTAGGTATCTACCACCCCACTACCACTACCAGATTAGAGCCATAATGACACTAGGCATCTACCACCCCACTACCACTACCAGATTAGAGCCATAATGGGGACTAGGTATCTACCACCCCACTACCACTATCAGATTAGAGCCATAATGGAGACTAGGTATCTACCACCCCACTACCTCTATCAGATTATAGCCATAATGGAGAGTAGGTATCTTCCACCCCACTACCACTATCAGATTAGAGCCATAATGGAGACTAGGTATCTGCCACCCCACTACCACTATCAGATTAGAGCTATAATGGAGACTAGGTATCTACCACCCCTCTACCACTATCAGATTAGAGCCATCTGGGCACTAGGCATCTACCACCACACTACCACTATCAGATTAGAGCCATAAGGGCACTAAGCATCTACCACCCCGCTACCACTATCAGATTAGAGCCATAAGGGCACTAGACATCTACCACCCCACTACCACTATCAGATTAGAGCCATAATGGAGACTAGGTATCTACCACCCCACTACCACTATCAGATTAGAGCCAAAAGAGCACTAGGTATCTACCACCCCACTACCACTATCAGATTAGAGCCATAAATGCACTAGGCATCTACCACCCCACTATCAGATTAGAGCCATAATGGAGACTAGGTATCTACCACCCCACTACCACTATAAGATTAGAGCCATAATGGAGACTAGGTATCTACCACCCCACTACCACTACCAGATTATAGTCATAATGGAGACTAGGTATATACCACACCACTACCACTACCAGATTAGAGCCATAATGGAGACTAGGTATCTACCACCCCACTACCACTATTAGATTAGAGCCATAATGGAGACTAGGTATCTACCACCCCACTACCACTATCAGATTAGAGCCATAATGGAGAGTAGGTATCTTCCACCCCACTACCACTATCAGATTAGAGCCATAATGGAGACTAGGTATCTACCACCCCACTACCACTATCAGATTAGAGCCATAATGGAGACTAGGTATCTACCACCCATCTACCACTACCAGATTAGAGCCATAATGGAGACCAGGTATCTACCACCCCACTACCACTATCAGATTAGAGCCATAAGGGCACTAGGCATCTACCACCACACTACCACTATCAGATTAGAGCCATAAGGGCACTAGGCATCTACCACCCCACTACCACTATCAGATTAGAGCCATAATGGAGACTAGGTATCTACCACCCCACTACCACTATCAGATTAGAGCCATAATGGCACTAGGCATCTACCACCCCACTACCACTATCAGATTAGAGCCATAAAGGCACTAGGTATCTACCACCCCACTACCACTACTAGATTAGAGCCATAATGGAGACTAGGTATCTACCACACCACTACCACTACCAGATTAGAGCCATAATGGAGACTAGGTATCTACCACACCACTACCACTACCAGATTAGAGCCATAATGGAGACTAGGTATCTACCACCCCACTACCACTATCAGATTAGAGCAATAATGGAGACTATGTATCTACCACCCCACTACCACTATCAGATTAGAGCCATAATGGAGACTAGGTATCTACCACCCCACTACCACTATCAGATTAGAGCCATAATGGAGACTAGGTATCTACCACCCCACTACCTCTATAAGATTAGAGCCATAAGGGCACTTGGCATCTACCACCCCACTACCACTAACAGATTAGAGCCATAAAGGCACTAGGCATCTACCACCCCACTACCACTATCAGATTAGAGCCATAATGGAGACTAGGTATCTACCACCCCACTACCACTATCAGATTAGAGCCATAAAGGCACTAGGCATCTACCACCCTACTACCACTATCAGATTAGAGCCATAATGGAGACTAGGTATCTACCACCCCCACTACCTCTATCAGATTAGAGCCATAATGGAGAGTAGGTATCTTCCACCCCACTACCACTATCAGATTAGAGCCATAATGGAGACTAGGTATCTACCACCCCACTACCACTATCAGATTAGAGCCATAATGAAGACTAGGTATCTACCACCCCTCTACCACTACCAGATTAGAGCCATAATGGAGACTAGGTATCTACCACCCCACTATCACTATCAGATTAGAGCCATAAGGGCACTAGGCATCTACCACCACACTACCACTATCAGATTAGAGCCATAAGGGCACTAGGCATCTACCACCCCGCTACCACTATCAGATTAGAGCCATAAGGGCACTAGACATCTACCACCCCACTACCACTATCAGATTAGAGCCATAATGGAAACTAGGTATCTACCACCCCACTACCACTATCAGATTAGAGCCATAAGGGCACTAGGCATCTACCACCACACTACCACTATCAGATTAGAGCCATAAGGGCACTAGGCATCTACCACCACACTACCACTATCAGATTAGAGCCATAAGGGCACTTGGCATCTATCACCCCACTACCACTATCAGATTAGTGCCATAAAGGCACTAGGCATCTACCACCCCACTACCACTATCAGATTAGAGCCATAATGGAGACTAGGTATCTACCACCCCTCTACCACTATCAGATTAGAGCCAAAAGGCCACTAGGCATCTACCACCACACTACCACTATCAGATTAAAGCCAAAAGGGCACTAGGCATCTACCACCCCGCTACCACTATCAGATTAGAGCCATAATGGAGACTAGGTATCTACCACCCCCACTACCTCTATCAGATTAGAGCCATAATGGAGAGTAGGTATCTTCCACCCCACTACCACTATCAGATTAGAGCCATAATGGAGAATAGGTATCTACCACCCCACTACCACTATCAGATTAGAGCCATAATGGAGAATAGGTATCTACCACCCCACTACCACTATCAGATTAGAGCCATAATGGAGACTAGGTATCTACCACCCCACTACCACTATCAGATTAGAGCCATAAGGGCACTAGGCATCTACCACAACACTACCACTATCAGATTAGAGCCATAAGGGCACTAGACATCTACCACCCCACTACCACTATCAGATTAGAGCCATAATGGAAACTAGGTATCTACCACCCCACTACCACTACCAGATTAGAGCCATAATGACACTAGGCATCTACAACCCCACTACCTCTATAAGATTAGAGCCATAAGGGCACCTGGCATCTACCACCCCACTACCACTATCAGATTAGAGCCATAAAGGCACTAGGCATCTACCACCCCACTACCACTACCAGATTAGAGCCATAATGGGGACTAGGTATCTACCACCCCACTACCACTATCAGATTAGAGCCATAATGGAGACTAGGTATCTACCACCCCACTACCTCTATCAGATTATAGCCATAATGGAGAGTAGGTATCTTCCACCCCACTACCACTATCAGATTAGAGCCATAATGGAGACTAGGTATCTGCCACCCCACTACCACTATCAGATTAGAGCCATAATGGAGACTAGGTATCTGCCACCCCACTACCACTATCAGATTAGAGCTATAATGGAGACTAAGTATCTGCCACCCCTCTACCACTATCAGATTAGAGCCATCAGGGCACTAGGCATCTACCACCACACTACCACTATCAGATTAGAGCCATAAGGGCACTAAGCATCTACCACCCCGCTACCACTATCAGATTAGAGCCATAAGGGCACTAGGCATCTACCACCACACTACCACTATCAGATTAGAGCCATAAGGGCACTAGACATCTATCACCCCACTACCACTATCAGATTAGTGCCATAAAGGCACTAGGCATCTACCACCCCACTACCACTATCAGATTAGAGCCATAATGGAGACTAGGTATCTACCACCCCTCTACCACTATCAGATTAGAGCCAAAAGGCCACTAGGCATCTACCACCACACTACCACTATCAGATTAAAGCCAAAAGGGCACTAGGCATCTACCACCCCGCTACCACTATCAGATTAGAGCCATAATGGAGACTAGGTATCTACCACCCCCACTACCTCTATCAGATTAGAGCCATAATGGAGAGTAGGTATCTTCCACCCCACTACCACTATCAGATTAGAGCCATAATGGAGAATAGGTATCTACCACCCCACTACCACTATCAGATTAGAGCCATAATGGAGACTAGGTATCTACCACCCATCTACCACTACCAGATTAGAGCCATAATGGAGACCAGGTATCTACCACCCCACTACCACTATCAGATTAGAGCCATAAGGGCACTAGGCATCTACCACCACACTACCACTATCAGATTAGAGCCATAAGGGCACTAGGCATCTACCACCCCGCTACCACTATCAGATTAGAGCCATAATGGAGACTAGGTATCTAACACCCCACTACCACTATCAGATTAGAGCCATAATGGCACTAGGCATCTACCACCCCACTACCACTATCAGATTAGAGCCATAAAGGCACTAGGTATCTACCACCCCACTACCACTACTAGATTAGAGCCATAATGGAGACTAGGTATCTACCACACCACTACCACTACCAGATTAGAGCCATAATGGAGACTAGGTATCTACCACACCACTACCACTACCAGATTAGAGCCATAATGGAGACTAGGTATCTACCACCCCACTACCACTATCAGATTAGAGCAATAATGGAGACTATGTATCTACCACCCCACTACCACTATCAGATTAGAGCCATAATGGAGACTAGGTATCTACCACCCCACTACCACTATCAGATTAGAGCCATAATGGAGACTAGGTATCTACCACCCCACTACCTCTATAAGATTAGAGCCATAAGGGCACTTGGCATCTACCACCCCACTACCACTATCAGATTAGAGCCATAAAGGCACTAGGCATCTACCACCCCACTACCACTATCAGATTAGAGCCATAATGGAGACTAGGTATCTACCACCCCACTACCACTATCAGATTAGAGCCATAAAGGCACTAGGCATCTACCACCCTACTACCACTATCAGATTAGAGCCATAATGGAGACTAGGTATCTACCACCCCCACTACCTCTATCAGATTAGAGCCATAATGGAGAGTAGGTATCTTCCACCCCACTACCACTATCAGATTAGAGCCATAATGGAGACTAGGTATCTACCACCCCACTACCACTATCAGATTAGAGCCATAATGGAGACTAGGTATCTACCACCCCTCTACCACTACCAGATTAGAGCCATAATGGAGACTAGGTATCTACCACCCCACTATCACTATCAGATTAGAGCCATAAGGGCACTAGGCATCTACCACCACACTACCACTATCAGATTAGAGCCATAAGGGCACTAGGCATCTACCACCCCGCTACCACTATCAGATTAGAGGCATAAGGGCACTAGACATCTACCACCCCACTACCACTATCAGATTAGAGCCATAATGGAAACTAGGTATCTACCACCCCACTACCACTATCAGATTAGAGCCATAAGGGCACTAGGCATCTACCACCACACTACCACTATCAGATTAGAGCCATAAGGGCACTAGGCATCTACCACCACACTACCACTATCAGATTAGAGCCATAAGGGCACTAGGCATCTATCACCCCACTACCACTATCAGATTAGTGCCATAAAGGCACTAGGCATCTACCACCCCACTACCACTATCAGATTAGAGCCATAAGGGCACTAGACATCTACCACCCCACTACCACTATCAGATTAGAGCCATAATGGAGACTAGGTATCTACCACCCCACTACCACTATCAGATTAGAGCCAAAAGAGCACTAGGTATCTACCACCCCACTACCACTATCAGATTAGAGCCATAAATGCACTAGGCATCTACCACCCCACTATCAGATTAGAGCCATAATGGAGACTAGGTATCTACCACCCCACTACCACTATAAGATTAGAGCCATAATGGAGACTAGGTATCTACCACCCCACTACCACTACCAGATTATAGTCATAATGGAGACTAGGTATATACCACACCACTACCACTACCAGATTAGAGCCATAATGGAGACTAGGTATCTACCACCTCACTACCACTATTAGATTAGAGCCATAATGGAGACTAGGTATCTACCACCCCACTACCACTATCAGATTAGAGCCATAATGGAGAGTAGGTATCTACCACCCCACTACCACTATCAGATTAGAGCCATAATGGAGACTAGGTATCTACCACCCATCTACCACTACCAGATTAGAGCCATAATGGAGACCAGGTATCTACCACCCCACTACCACTATCAGATTAGAGCCATAAGGGCACTAGGCATCTACCACCACACTACCACTATCAGATTAGAGCCATAAGGGCACTAGGCATCTACCACCCCGCTACCACTATCAGATTAGAGCCATAATGGAGACTAGGTATCTACCACCCCACTACCACTATCAGATTAGAGCCATAATGGCACTAGGCATCTACCACCCCACTACCACTATCAGATTAGAGCCATAAAGGCACTAGGTATCTACCACCCCACTACCACTACTAGATTAGAGCCATAATGGAGACTAGGTATCTACCACACCACTACCACTACCAGATTAGAGACATAATGGAGACTAGGTATCTACCACACCACTACCACTACCAGATTAGAGCCATAATGGAGACTAGGTATCTACAACCCCACTACCACTATCAGATTAGAGCAATAATGGAGACTATGTATCTACCACCCCACTACCACTATCAGATTAGAGCCATAATGGAGACTAGGTATCTACCACCCCACTACCACTATCAGATTAGAGCCATAATGGAGACTAGGTATCTACCACCCCACTACCTCTATAAGATTAGAGCCATAAGGGCACTTGGCATCTACCACCCCACTACCACTATCAGATTAGAGCCATAAAGGCACTAGGCATCTACCACCCCACTACCACTATCAGATTAGAGCCATAATGGAGACTAGGTATCTACCACCCCACTACCACTATCAGATTAGAGCCATAAAGGCACTAGGCATCTACCACCCTACTACCACTATCAGATTAGAGCCATAATGGAGACTAGGTATCTACCACCCCCACTACCTCTATCAGATTAGAGCCATAATGGAGAGTAGGTATCTTCCACCCCACTACCACTATCAGATTAGAGCCATAATGGAGACTAGGTATCTTCCACCCCACTACCACTATCAGATTAGAGCCATAATGGAGACTAGGTATCTACCACCCCTCTACCACTACCAGATTAGAGCCATAATGGAGACTAGGTATCTACCACCCCACTATCTCTATCAGATTAGAGCCATAAGGGCACTAGGCATCTACCACCACACTACCACTATCAGATTAGAGCCATAAGGGCACTAGGCATCTACCACCCCGCTACCACTATCAGATTAGAGCCATAAGGGCACTAGACATCTACCACCCCACTACCACTATCAGATTAGAGCCATAATGGGAACTAGGTATCTACCACCCCACTACCACTATCAGATTAGAGCCATAAGGGCACTAGGCATCTACCACCACACTACCACTATCAGATTAGAGCCATAAGGGCACTAGGCATCTACCACCACACTACCACTATCAGATTAGAGCCATAATGGAGACTAGGTATCTACCACCCCTCTACCACTATCAGATTAGAGCCAAAAGGCCACTAGGCATCTACCACCACACTACCACTATCAGATTAAAGCCAAAAGGGCACTAGGCATCTACCACCCCGCTACCACTATCAGATTAGAGCCATAATGGAGACTAGGCATCTACCACCACACAACCACTATCAGATTAGAGCCACAAAGGCACTGGTCACCTACCACCACACTACCACTATCAGATTAGAGCCATAAGGGCACTAGGCATCTACCACCACACAACCACTATCAGATTAGAGCCATTAGGGCACTAGGCATCTACCACCCCGCTACCACTATCAGATTAGAGCCATAAGGGCAATAGACATCTACCACCCCACTACCACTATCAGATTAGAGCCATAATGGAAACTAGGTATCTACCACCCCACTTCCACTATCAGATTAGAGCCATAAGGGCACTAGGCATCTACCACCCCGCTACCACTATCAGATTAGAGCCATAAGGGCACTAGGCATCTACCACCCCGCTACCACTATCAGATTAGAGCCATAAGGGCACTAGACATCTACCACCCCACTACCACTATTGGATTAGAGCCATAATGGAAACTAGGTATCTACCACCCCACTACCACTATCAGATTAGAGCCATAAAGGCACTAGGCATCTACCACCCCACTACCACTATCAGATTAGAGCCATAATGGAGACTAGGTATCTACCACCCCACTACCACTATCAGATTAGAGCCATAATGGAGACTAGGCATCTACCACCCCACTACCACTACCAGATTAGAGCCATAATGGAGACTAGGTATCTACCACACCACTACCACTACCAGATTAGAGCCATAATGGAGACTAGGTATCTTCCACCCCACTACCACTATCAGATTAGAGCCATAATGGAGACTAGGTATCTTCCACCCCACTACCACTACCAGATTAGAGCCATAATGGAGACTAGGTAACTACCACCCCACTACCACTACCAAATTGGAGCCATAATGGGGACTAGGTATTTACCACCCCACTACCACTATCAGATTAGAGCCATCAGGGCACTAGGCATCTACCACCACACTACCACTATCAGATTAGAGCCATAAGGGCACTAGGCATCTACCACCCCACTACCACTATCAGATTAGAGCCATAAGGGCATTAGACATCTACCACCCCACTACCACTATCAGATTAGAGCCATAATGGAGACTAGGTATCTACCACCCCACTACCTCTATCAGATTAGAGCAAGGGCACTAGGCATCTATCACCCAACTACCACTATCAGATTAGAGCCATAAAGGCACTAGGCATCTACCACCCCACTACCACTATCAGATTAGAGCCATAATGGAGACTAGGTATCTACCACCCCACTACCACTATCAGATTAGAGCCATAATGGAGACTAGGTATCTACCACCCCACTACCACTATCAGATTAGAGCCATAATGGAGACTAGGTATCTACCACCCCACTACCACTATCAGATTAGAGCCATAAGGGCACTAGGCATCTACCACCACACTACCACTATCAGATTAGAGCCATAAGGGCACTAGGCATCTATCACCCAACTACCACTATCAGATTAGAGCCATAAAGGCACTAGGCATCTACCACCCCACTACCACTATCAGATTAGAGCCATAATGGAGACTAGGTATCTACCACCCCACTACCACTACCAGATTAGAGCCATAATGGAGACTAGGTATCTACCACACCACTACCACTACCAGATTAGAGCCATAATGGAGACTAGGTATCTACCACCCCACTACCACTACCAGATTAGAGCCATAATGGAGACTAGGTATCTACCACCCCACTACCACTATCAGATTAGAGCCATAAGGGCACTAGACATCTATCACCCCACTACCACAATCAGATTAGAGCCATAAAGGCACTAGGTATCTACCACACCACTACCACTATCAGATTAGAGCCATAAGGGCACTAGGCATCTACCACCCCACTACCACTATCAGATTAGAGCCATAAAGGCACTAGGCATCTACCACCCCACTACCACTATCAGATTAGAGCCATAATGGAGACTAGGTATCTACCACCCCACTACCACTATCAGATTAGAGCCATAATGGAGACTAGGCATCTACCACCCCACTACCACTACCAGATTAGAGCCATAATGGAGACTAGGTATCTACCACCCCACTACCACTACCAAATTGGAGCCATAATGGGGACTAGGTATCTACCACCCCACTACCACTATCAAATTGGAGCCATAATGGGGACTAGGTATCTACCACCCCACTACCACTATCAGATTAGAGCCATAATGGAGACTAGGTATCTACCACCCCACTACCACTATCAGATTAGAGCTATAATGGAGACTAGGTATCTACCACCCCTCTACCACTACAAGATTAGAGCCATAATGGAGACTAGGTATCTACCACCCCACTTCCACTATCAGATTAGAGCCATAAGGGCACTAGGCATCTACCACCACACTACCACTATCAGATTAGAGCCATAAGGGCACTAGGCATCTACCACCCCGCTACCACTATCAGATTAGAGCCATAAGGGCACTAGGCATCTTTCACCCAACTACCACTATCAGATTAGAGCCATAAAGGCACTAGGCATCTACCACCCCACTACCACTATCAGATTAGAGCCATAATGGAGACTAGGTATCTACCACCCCACTACCACTACCAGATTAGAGCCATAATGGAGACTAGGTATCTACCACACCACTACCACTACCAGATTAGAGCCATAATGGCGACTAGGTATCTACCACCCCACTACCACTATCATATTAGAGCCATAATGGAGACTAGGTATCTTCCACCCCACTACCACTACCAGATTAGAGCCATAATGGAGACTAGGTATCTACCACCCCCTACCACTACCAAATTAGAGCCATAATGGAGACTAGGTATCTACCACCCCACTACCACTACCAGATTAGAGCCATAATGGAGACTAGGTATCTACCACCCCACTACCACTATCAGATTAGAGCCATAATGGAAACTAGGTATCTACCACCCCACTACCACTATCATATTAGAGCCATAAGGGCTCTAGGCATCTTTCACCCCACTACCACTATCAGATTAGAGCCATAAAGGCACTAGGCATCTACCACCCCACTACCACTATCAGATTAGAGCCATAATGGAGACTAGGCATCTATCACCCAACTACCACTATCAGATTAGAGCCATAAAGGCACTAGGCATCTACCACCCCACTACCACTATCAGATTAGAGCCATAATGGAGACTAGGTATCTACCACCCCACTACCACTATCAGATTAGAGCCATAATGGAGACTAGGTATCTACCACCCCACTACCACTATCAGATTAGAGCCATAATGGAGACTAGGTATCTACCACCCCACTACCACTATCAGATTAGAGCCATAAGGGCACTAGGCATCTACCACCACAAAACCACTATCAGATTAGAGCCATAAGGGCACTAGGCATCTATCACCCAACTACCACTATCAGATTAGAGCCATAAAGGCACTAGGCATCTACCACCCCACTACCACTATCAGATTAGAGCCATAATGGAGACTAGGTATCTACCACCCCACTACCACTACCAGATTAGAGCCATAATGGAGACTAGGTATCTACCACACCACTACCACTACCAGATTAGAGCCATAATGGAGACTAGGTATCTACCACCCCACTACCACTACCAGATTAGAGCCATAATGGAGACTAGGTATCTACCACCCCACTACCACTATCAGATTAGAGCCATAAGGGCACTAGACATCTATCACCCCACTACCACAATCAGATTAGAGCCATAAAGGCACTAGGTATCTACCACACCACTACCACTATCAGATTAGAGCCATAAGGGCACTAGGCATCTACCACCCCACTACCACTATCAGATTAGAGCCATAAAGGCACTAGGCATCTACCACTCCACTACCACTATCAGATTAGAGCCATAATGGAGACTAGGTATCTACCACCCCACTACCACTATCAGATTAGAGCCATAATGGAGACTAGGCATCTACCACCCCACTACCACTACCAGATTAGAGCCATAATGGAGACTAGGTATCTACCACCCCACTACCACTATCAGATTAGAGCTATAATGGAGACTAGGTATCTACCACCCCTCTACCACTACAAGATTAGAGCCATAATGGAGACTAGGTATCTACCACCCCACTTCCACTATCAGATTAGAGCCATAAGGGCACTAGGCATCTACCACCACACTACCACTATCAGATTAGAGCCATAAGGGCACTAGGCATCTACCACCCCGCTACCACTATCAGATTAGAGCCATAAGGACACTAGGCATCTTTCACCCAACTACCACTATCAGATTAGAGCCATAAAGGCACTAGGCATCTACCACCCCACTACCACTATCAGATTAGAGCCATAATGGAGACTAGGTATCTACCACCCCACTACCACTATCAGATTAGAGCCATAATGGAGACTAGGTATCTACCACCCCACTACCACTATCAGATTAGAGCCATAATGGCGACTAGGTATCTACCACCCCACTACCACTATCAGATTAGAGCCATAAGGGAGACTAGGTATCTACCACCCCACTACCACTACCAGATTAGAGCCATAATGGAGACTAGGTATCTACCACCCCCTACCACTACCAAATTAGAGCCATAATGGAGACTAGGTATCTACCACCCCACTACCACTACCAGATTAGAGCCATAATGGAGACTAGGTATCTACCACCCCACTACCACTATCAGATTAGAGCCATAATGGAAACTAGGTATCTACCACCCCACTACCACTATCATATTAGAGCCATAAGGGCTCTAGGCATCTTTCACCCCACTACCACTATCAGATTAGAGCCATAAAGGCACTAGGCATCTACCACCCCACTACCACTATCAGATTAGAGCCATAATGGAGACTAGGCATCTATCACCCAACTACCACTATCAGATTAGAGCCATAAAGGCACTAGGCATCTACCACCCCACTACCACTATCAGATTAGAGCCATAATGGAGACTAGGTATCTACCACCCCACTACCACTATCAGATTAGAGCCATAATGGAGACTAGGCATCTACCACCCCACTACCACTACCAGATTAGAGCCATAATGGAGACTAGGTATCTACCACCCCACTACCACTACCAAATTGGAGCCATAATGGGGACTAGGTATCTACCACCCCACTACCACTATCAAATTGGAGCCATAATGGGGACTAGGTATCTACCACCCCACTACCACTATCAGATTAGAGCCATAATGGAGACTAGGTATCTACCACCCCACTACCACTATCAGATTAGAGCTATAATGGAGACTAGGTATCTACCACCCCTCTACCACTACAAGATTAGAGCCATAATGGAGACTAGGTATCTACCACCCCACTTCCACTATCAGATTAGAGCCATAAGGGCACTAGGCATCTACCACCACACTACCACTATCAGATTAGAGCCATAAGGGCACTAGGCATCTACCACCCCGCTACCACTATCAGATTAGAGCCATAAGGACACTAGGCATCTTTCACCCAACTACCACTATCAGATTAGAGCCATAAAGGCACTAGGCATCTACCACCCCACTACCACTATCAGATTAGAGCCATAATGGAGACTAGGTATCTACCACCCCACTACCACTACCAGATTAGAGCCATAATGGAGACTAGGTATCTACCACCCCACTACCACTACCAGATTAGAGCCATAATGGCGACTAGGTATCTACCACCCCACTACCACTATCATATTAGAGCCATAATGGAGACTAGGTATCTTCCACCCCACTACCACTACCAGATTAGAGCCATAATGGAGACTAGGTATCTACCACCCCCTACCACTACCAAATTAGAGCCATAATGGAGACTAGGTATCTACCACCCCACTACCACTACCAGATTAGAGCCATAATGGAGACTAGGTATCTACCACCCCACTACCACTATCAGATTAGAGCCATAATGGAAACTAGGTATCTACCACCCCACTACCACTATAATATTAGAGCCATAAGGGCTCTAGGCATCTTTCACCCCACTACCACTATCAGATTAGAGCCATAAAGGCACTAGGCATCTACCACCCCACTACCACTATCAGATTAGAGCCATAATGGAGACTAGGCATCTATCACCCAACTACCACTATCAGATTAGAGCCATAAAGGCACTAGGCATCTACCACCCCACTACCACTATCAGATTAGAGCCATAATGGAGACTAGGTATCTACCACCCCACTACCACTATCAGATTAGAGCCATAATGGAGACTAGGTATCTACCACCCCACTACCACTATCAGATTAGAGCCATAATGGAGACTAGGTATCTACCACCCCACTACCACTATCAGATTAGAGCCACAAGGGCACTAGGCATCTACCACCACACTACCACTATCAGATTAGAGCCATAAGGGCACTAGGCATCTATCACCCAACTACCACTATCAGATTAGAGCCATAAAGGCACTAGGCATCTACCACCCCACTACCACTATCAGATTAGAGCCATAATGGAGACTAGGTATCTACCACCCCACTACCACTACCAGATTAGAGCCATAATGGAGACTAGGTATCTACCACACCACTACCACTACCAGATTAGAGCCATAATGGAGACTAGGTATCTACCACCCCACTACCACTACCAGATTAGAGCCATAATGGAGACTAGGTATCTACCACCCCACTACCACTATCAGATTAGAGCCATAAGGGCACTAGACATCTATCACCCCACTACCACAATCAGATTAGAGCCATAAAGGCACTAGGTATCTACCACACCACTACCACTATCAGATTAGAGCCATAAGGGCACTAGGCATCTACCACCCCACTACCACTATCAGATTAGAGCCATAAAGGCACTAGGCATCTACCACCCCACTACCACTATCAGATTAGAGCCATAATGGAGACTAGGTATCTACCACCCCACTACCACTATCAGATTAGAGCCATAATGGAGACTAGGCATCTACCACCCCACTACCACTACCAGATTAGAGCCATAATGGAGACTAGGTATCTACCACCCCACTACCACTACCAAATTGGAGCCATAATGGGGACTAGGTATCTACCACCCCACTACCACTATCAAATTGGAGCCATAATGGGGACTAGGTATCTACCACCCCACTACCACTATCAGATTAGAGCCATAATGGAGACTAGGTATCTACCACCCCACTACCACTATCAGATTAGAGCTATAATGGAGACTAGGTATCTACCACCCCTCTACCACTACAAGATTAGAGCCATAATGGAGACTAGGTATCTACCACCCCACTTCCACTATCAGATTAGAGCCATAAGGGCACTAGGCATCTACCACCACACTACCACTATCAGATTAGAGCCATAAGGGCACTAGGCATCTACCACCCCGCTACCACTATCAGATTAGAGCCATAAGGGCACTAGGCATCTTTCACCCAACTACCACTATCAGATTAGAGCCATAAAGGCACTAGGCATCTACCACCCCACTACCACTATCAGATTAGAGCCATAATGGAGACTAGGTATCTACCACCCCACTACCACTACCAGATTAGAGCCATAATGGAGACTAGGTATCTACCACCCCACTACCACTACCAGATTAGAGCCATAATGGCGACTAGGTATCTACCACCCCACTACCACTATCATATTAGAGCCATAATGGAGACTAGGTATCTTCCACCCCACTACCACTACCAGATTAGAGCCATAATGGAGACTAGGTATCTACCACCCCCTACCACTACCAAATTAGAGCCATAATGGAGACTAGGTATCTACCACCCCACTACCACTACCAGATTAGAGCCATAATGGAGACTAGGTATCTACCACCCCACTACCACTATCAGATTAGAGCCATAATGGAAACTAGGTATCTACCACCCCACTACCACTATCATATTAGAGCCATAAGGGCTCTAGGCATCTTTCACCCCACTACCACTATCAGATTAGAGCCATAAAGGCACTAGGCATCTACCACCCCACTACCACTATCAGATTAGAGCCATAATGGAGACTAGGTATCTACCACCGCACTACCACTATCAGATTAGAGCCATAAGGGCACTAGAAATCTACCACTCCACTACCACTATCAGATTAGAGCCATAATGGAAACTAGGTATCCACCACACCACTACCACTATCAGATTAGAGCCATAAGGGCACTAGGCATCTACCACCCCGCTACCACTATCAGGTTAGAGCCATAAGGGCACTAGGCATCTACCACCCCGCTACCACTATCAGATTAGAGCCATAAGGGCACTAGGTATCTACCGCCCCACTACCACTACCAGATTAGAGCCATAATGGAGACTAGGTATCTTCCACCACACTACCACTACCAGATTAGAGCCATAATGGAGACTAGGTATCTACCACCCTACTACCACTACCAAATTAGAGCCATAATGGAGACTAGGTATCTACCGCCCCACTACCACTACCAGATTAGAGCCATAATGGAGACTAAGTATCTACCACCCCACTACCACTATCAGATTAGAGCCATAAGGGCACTAGGTATCTACCACCACACTACCACTATCAGATTAGAGCCATAAGGGCACTAGGCATCTACCACCCCGCTACCACTATCAGATTAGAGCCATAAGGGCACTAGACATCTACCACCCCACTAACACTATCAGATTAGAGCCATAAGGGCACTAGGCATCTACCACCACACAACCACTATCAGATTAAAGCCATAAGGGCACTAGGCATCTACCACCCCGCTACCACTATCAGATTAGAGCCATAAGGGCACTAGACATCTACCACATCACTACCACTATCAGATTAGAGCCATAATGGAAACTAGGTATCTACCACCACACTACCACTATCAGATTAGAGCCATAAGGGCCTTAGGCATCTACCACCCCACTACCACTATCAGATTAGAGCCATGATGGAGACTAGGTATCTACCACCCCACTACCACTATCAGATTAGAGCCATAAGGGCACTAGGCATCTACCACCCCGCTACCACTATCAGATTAGAGCCATAAAGGCACTAGGTATCTACCACCCCACTACCACTACCAGATTAGAGCCATAATGGAGACTAGGTATCTTCCACCCCACTACCACTACCAGATTAGAGCCATAATGGAGACTAGGTATGTACCACCCTACTACCACTACCAAATTAGAGCCATAATGGAGACTAGGTATCTACCGCCCCACTACCACTACCAGATTAGAGCCATAAAGGCACTAGGCATCTACCACCCCACTACCACTATCAGATTAGAGCCATAAGGGCACTAGGTATCTACCACCACACTACCACTATCAGATTAGAGCCATAAGGGCACTAGGCATCTACCACCCCGCTACCACTATCAGATTAGAGCCAAAAGGGCACTAGGCATCTTTCACCCCACTACCACTATCAGATTAGAGCCATAAAGGCACTAGGCATCTACCACCCCACTACCACTATCAGATTAGAGCCATAATGGAGACTAGGTATCTACCACCCCACTACCACTATCAGATTAGAGCCATAAGGGCACTAGGCATCTACCACCCCACTACCACTATCAGATTAGAGCCATAAAGGCACTAGGTATCTACCACCCCACTACCACTACCAGATTAGACCCATAATGAAGACTAGGTATCTACCACACCACTACCACTACCAGATTAGAGTCATAATGGAGACTAGGTATCTACCACCCCACTACCACTATCAGATTAGAGCCATAATGGAGACTAGGTATCTACCACCCAACTACCTCTATCAGATTAGAGCCATAATGGAGACTAGGTATCTACCACCCCACTACCTCTATAAGATTAGAGCCATAAGGGCACTTGGCATCTACCACCCCACTACCACTATCAGATTAGAGCCATAAAGGCACTAGGCATCTACCACCCCACTACCACTATCAGATTAGAGCCATAATGGAGACTAGGTATCTACCACCCCACTACCACTATCAGATTAGAGCCATAAGGGCACTAGGCATCTATTACCCCACTACCACTATCAGATTAAAGCCATAAAGGCACTAGGCATCTACCACCCCACTACCACTATCAGATTAGAGCCATAATGGAGACTAGGTATCTACCACCCCACTACCACTATCAGATTAGAGCCATAAGGGCACTTGGCATCTACCACCCCACTACCACTATCAGATTAGAGCCATAAAGGCACTAGGCATCTACCACCCCACTACCACTATCAGATTAGAGCCATAATGGAGACTAGGTATCTACCACCCCACTACCACTATCAGATTAGAGCCATAAAGGCACTAGGTATCTACCACCCCACTACCACATTAGAGCCATAATGGAGACTAGGTATCTACCACACCACTACCACTACCAGATTAGAGCCATAATGGAGACTAGGTATCTACCACCCCACTACCACTATCAGATTAGAGCCATAATGGAGACTAGGTATCTACCACCCCTCTACCACGACCAGATTAGAGCCATAATGGAGACTAGGCATCTACCACCCCACTACCACTATCAGATTAGAGCCATAAGGGCACTAGGCATCTACCACCCCACTACCACTATCAGATTAGAGCCATAAAGGCACTAGGCATCTACCACCCCACTACCACTATCAGATTAGAGCCATAATGGAGACTAGGTATCTACCACCCCACTACCACTATCAGATTAGAGCCATAAGGGCACTAGGCATCTACCACCCCACTACCACTATCAGATTAGAGCCATAAAGGCACTAGGTATCTACCACCCCACTACCACTACCAGATTAGACCCATAATGAAGACTAGGTATCTACCACACCACTACCACTACCAGATTAGAGTCATAATGGAGACTAGGTATCTACCACCCCACTACCACTATCAGATTAGAGCCATAATGGAGACTAGGTATCTACCACCCAACTACCTCTACCAGATTAGAGCCATAATGGAGACTAGGTATCTACCACCCCACTACCTCTATAAGATTAGAGCCATAAGGGCACTTGGCATCTACCACCCCACTACCACTATCAGATTAGAGCCATAAAGGCACTAGGCATCTACCACCCCACTACCACTATCAGATTAGAGCCATAATGGAGACTAGGTATCTACCACCCCACTACCACTATCAGATTAGAGCCATAAGGGCACTAGGCATCTATTACCCCACTACCACTATCAGATTAAAGCCATAAAGGCACTAGGCATCTACCACCCCACTACCACTATCAGATTAGAGCCATAATGGAGACTAGGTATCTACCACCCCACTACCACTATCAGATTAGAGCCATAAGGGCACTTGGCATCTACCACCCCACTACCACTATCAGATTAGAGCCATAAAGGCACTAGGCATCTACCACCCCACTACCACTATCAGATTAGAGCCATAATGGAGACTAGGTATCTACCACCCCACTACCACTATCAGATTAGAGCCATAAAGGCACTAGGTATCTACCACCCCACTACCACATTAGAGCCATAATGGAGACTAGGTATCTACCACACCACTACCACTACCAGATTAGAGCCATAATGGAGACTAGGTATCTACCACCCCACTACCACTATCAGATTAGAGCCATAATGGAGACTAGGTATCTACCACCCCTCTACCACAACCAGATTAGAGCCATAATGGAGACTAGGTATCTACCACCCCACTACCACTATCAGATTAGAGCCATAAGGGCACTAGGCATCTACCACCCCACTACCACTATCAGATTAGAGCCATAAATGCACTAGGCATCTACCACCCCACTACCACTATCAGATTAGAGCCATAATGGAGACTAGGTATCTACCACCCCACCTCCACTATAAGATTAGAGCCATAATGGAGACTAGGTATCTACCACCCCACTACCACTACCAGATTAGAGCCATAAAGGAGACTAGGTATCTATCACCCCACTACCACTATCAGATTAGAGCCATAAGGGCACTAGGCATCTATTCCCCCACTACCACTATCAGATTAGAGCCATAAGGGCACTAGGCATCTACCACCCCACTACCACTATCAGATTAGAGCCATAAGGGCACTAGGCATCTACCACCCCGCTACCACTATCAGATTAGAGCCATAAGGGCACTAGACATCTACCACCCCACAACCACTATCAGATTAGTGCCATAAGGGCACTAGGCATCTACCACCCCACTACCACTATCAGATTAGAGCCATAAGGGCACTAGACATCTACCACCCCACTACCACTATCAGATTAGAGCCATAATGGAAACTAGGTATCTACCACCCCACTACCACTATCATATTAGAGCCATAAAGGCACTAGGCATCTACCACCCCACTACCACTATCAGATTAGAGCCATAATGGAGACTAGGTATCTACCACCCCACTACCACTATCAGATTAGAGCCATAAGGGCACTAGGCATCTACCACCCCACTACCACTATCAGATTAGAGCCATAAAGGCACTAGGTATCTACCTCCCCACTACCACTACCAAATTAGAGCCATAATGGAGACTAGGTATCTTCCACCCCACTACCACTACCAGATTAGAGCCATAATGGAGACTAGGTATCTACCACCCTACTACCACTACCAAATTAGAGCCATAATGGAGACTAGGTATCTACCGCCCCACTACCACTACCAGATTAGAGCCATAATGGAGACTAGGTATCTACCACCCCACTACCACTATCAGATTAGAGCCATAAGGGCACTAGGTATCTACCACCACACTACCACTATCAGATTAGAGCCATAAGGGCACTAGGCATCTACCACCCCGCTACCACTATCAGATTAGAGCCATAAGGGCACTAGACATCTACCACCCCACTACCACTATCAGATTAGAGCCATAAGGGCACTAGGCATCTACCACCCCGCTACCACTATCAGATTAGAGCCGTAAGGGCACTAGACATCTACCACCCCACTACCACTATCAGATTAGAGCCATAATGGAAACTAGGTATCTACCACCCCACTACCACTATCAGATTAGAGCCATAAGGGCACTAGGCATCTTTCACCCCACTACCACTATCAGATTAGAGCCATAAAGGCACTAGGTATCTACCACCCCACTACCACTACCAGATTAGACCCATAATGAAGACTAGGTATCTACCACACCACGACCACTACCAGATTAGAGCCATAATGGAGACTAGGTATCTACCACCCCACTACCACTACCAGATTAGAGCCATAATGGAGACTAGGTATCTACCACCCCACTACCTCTATAAGATTAGAGCCATAAGGGCACTTGGCATCTACCACCCCACTACCACTATCAGATTAGAGCCATAATGGAGACTAGGTATCTACCACCCCACTACCACTATCAGATTAGAGCTATAAGGGCACTAGGCATCTATTACCCCACTACCACTATCAGATTAGAGCCATAAAGGCACTAGGCATCTACCACCCCACTACCACTATCAGATTAGAGCCATAAAGGCACTAGGCATCTACCACCCCACTACCACTATCAGATTAGAGCCATAATGGAGACTAGGTATCTACCACCCCACTACCACTATCAGATTAGAGCCATAAAGGCACTAAGTATCTACCACCCCACTACCACATTAGAGCCATAATGGAGACTAGGTATCTACCACACGACTACCACTACCAGATTAGAGCCATAATGTAGACTAGGTATCTACTACCACTATCAGATTAGAGCCATAATGGAGACTAGGTATCTACCACCCCTCTACCACTATCAGATTAGAGCCATAAATGCACTAGGCATCTACCACCCCACTACCACTATCAGATTAGAGCCATAATGGAGACTAGGTATCTACCACCCCACTACCACTATAAGATTAGAGCCATAATGGAGACTAGGTATCTACCACCCCACTACCACTACCAGATTAGAGCCATAAAGGAGACTAGGTATCTACCACCCCACTACCACTATCAGATTAGAGCCATAAGGGCACTAGGCATCTACCACCCCGCTACCACTATCAGATTAGAGCCATAAGGGCACTAGACATCTACCACCCCACAACCACTATCAGATTAGTGCCATAAGGGCACTAGGCATCTACCACCCCACTACCACTATCAGATTAGAGCCATAAGGGCACTAGACATCTACCACCCCACTACCACTATCAGATTAGAGCCATAATGGAAACTAGGTATCTACCACCCCACTACCACTATCAGATTAGAGCCATAAAGGCACTAGGCATCTACCACCCCACTACCACTTTTAGATTAGAGCCATAATGGAGACTAGGTATCTACCACCCCACTACCACTATCAGATTAGAGCCATAAGGACACTAGGCATCTACCACCCCACTACCACTATCAGATTAGAGCCATAAAGGCACTAGGTATCTACCACCCCACTACCACTACCAGATTAGAGCCATAATGGAGACTAGGTATCTTCCACCCCACTACCACTACCAGATTAGAGCCATAATGGAGACTAGGTATCTACCACCCTACTACCACTACCAAATTAGAGCCATAATGGAGACTAGGTATCTACCGCCCCACTACCACTACCAGATTAGAGCCATAATGGAGACTAGGTATCTACCACCCCACTACCACTATCAGATTAGAGCCATAAGGGCACTAGGTATCTACCACCACACTACCACTATCAGATTAGAGCCATAAGGGCACTAGGCATCTACCACCCCGCTACCACTATCAGATTAGAGCCATAAGGGCACTAGACATCTACCACCCCACTACCACTATCAGATTAGAGCCAAAAGGGCACTAGGCATCTACCACCACACAACCACTATCAGATTAGAGCCATAAGGGCACTAGACATCTACCACCCAACTACCACTATCAGATTAGAGCCATAATGGAAACTAGGTATCTACCACCACACTACCACTATCAGATTATAGCCATAAGGGCACTAGGCATCTACCACCCCGCTACCACTATCAGATTAGAGCCATAAGGGCACTAGGCATCTACCACCCCGCTACCACTATCAGATTAGAGCCATAAGGGCACTAGACATCTACCACCCCACTACCACTATCAGATTAGAGCCATAATGGAAACTAGGTATCTACCACCCCACTACCACTATCAGATTAGAGCCATAAGGGCACTAGGAATCTTTCACCCCACTACCACTATCAAATTAGAGCCATAAAGGCACTAGGCATCTACCACCCCACTACCACTATCAGATTAGAGCCATAATGGAGACTAGGCATCTACCACCCCACTACCACTATCAGATTAGAGCCATAAAGGCACTAGGTATCTACCACCCCACTACCACTACCAGATTAGAGCCATAATGGAGACTAGGTATCTACCACACCACTACCACTACCAGATTAGAGCCATAATGGAGACTAGGTGTGTACCACCCCACTACCACTATCAGATTAGAGCCATAATGGAGACTAGGTATCTACCACCCCACTACCTCTATCAGATTAGAGCCATAATGGAGACTAGGTATCTACCACCCCACTACCTCTATAAGATTAGAGCCATAAGGGCACTTGGCATCTACCACCCCACTACCACTATCAGATTAGAGCCATAAAGGCACTAGGCATCTACCACCCCACTACCACTATCAGATTAGAGCCATAAGGGCACTAGGCATCTATCACCCCACTACCACTATCAGATTAGAGCCATAAGGGCATTAGGTATCTACCACCACACTACCACTATCAGATTAGAGCCATAAGGGCACTAAGTATCTACCACCACACTACCACTATCAGATTAGAGCCATAAGGGCACTAGGCATCTACCACCACACAACCACTATCAGATTAAAGCCATGAGGGCACTAGGCATCTACCACCCCGCTACCACTATCAGATTAGAGCCATAAGAGAACTAGACATCTACCACCCCACTACCACTATCAGATTAGAGCCATAATGGAAACTAGGTATCTACCACCACACTACCACTATCAGATTAGAGCCATAAGGGCACTAGGCATCTACCACCCCGCTACCACTATCAGATTAGAGCCATAAGGGCACTAGGCATCTACCACCCCGCTACCACTATCAGATTAGAGCCATAAGGGCACTAGACATCTACCACCCCACTACCACTATCAGATTAGAGCCATAATGGAAACTAGGTATCTACCACCCCACTACCACTATCAGATTAGAGCCATAAGGGCACTAGGCATCTACCACCACACCACCACTATCAGATTAGAGCCATAAGGGCACTAGGCCTCTACCACCCCGCTACCACTATCAGATTAGAGCCATAAGGGCACTAGACATCTACCACCCCACTACCACTATCAGATTAGAGCCATAATGGAAACTAGGTATCTACCACCCCACTACCACTATCAGATTAGAGCCATAAGGGCACTAGGCATCTACCACCCCACTACCACTATCAGATTAGAGCCATAATGGAGACTAGGTATCTACCACCTACCACTACCACTATCAGATTAGAGCCATAAAGGCACTAGGTATCTACCACCCCACTACCACTATCAGATTAGAGCCATAATGGAGACTAGGTATCTACCACCCCACTACCACTATCAGATTAGAGCCATAATGGAGACTAGGTATCTACCACCCCACTACCTCTATCAGATTAGAGCCATAAGGGCACTAGGCATCTATCACCCCACTACCACTATCAGATTAGAGCCATCAAGGCACTAGGCATCTACCACCCCACTACCACTATCAGATTAGAGCCATAATGGAGACTACCACCCCACTACCACTATCAGATTAGAGCCATAAAGGCACTAGGCATCTACCACCCCACTACCACTATCAGATTAGAGCCATAATGGAGACTAGGTATCTACCACCCCACAACCACTATCAGATTAGAGCCATAAAGGCACTAGGTATCTACCACCCCACTACCACATTAGGGCCATAATGGAGACTAGGTATCTACCACACCACTACCACTACCAGATTAGAGCCATAAATGCACTAGGCATCTACCACCCCACTACCACTACCACTATCAGATTAGAGCCATAAAGGCACTAGGTATCTACCACCCCACTACCACTACCAGATTAGAGCCATAATGGAGACTAGGTATCTACCACACCACTACCAGATTAGAGCCATAATGGAGACTAGGTATCTACCACCCCACTACCACTATCAGATTAGAGCCATAATGGAGACTAGGTATCTACCACCCCACTAACACTATCAGATTAGAGCCATAATGGAGACTAGGTATCTACCACCCCACTACCTCTATCAGATTAGAGCCATAATGGAGACTAGGTATCTACCACCCCACTACCTCTATAAGATTAGATCCATAAGGGCACTAGGCATCTATCACCCCACTACCACTATCAGATTAGAGCCATAAAGGCACTAGGCATCTACCACCCCACTACCACTATCAGATTAGAGCCATAATGGAGACTACCACCCCACTACCACTATCAGATTAGAGCCATAAATGCACTAGGCATCTACCACCCCACTACCACTATCAGATTAGAGCCATAATGGAGACTAGGTATCTACCACCCCACTACCACTATAAGATTAGAGCCATAATGGAGACTAGGTATCTACCACCTCACTACCACTACCAGATTAGAGCCATAATGGAGACTAGGTATCTACCACAGCACTACCACTGCCAGATTAGAGCCATAATGGAGATTAGGTATCTACCACCCCACTACCACTATTAGATTAGAGCCATAATGGAGACTAGGTATCTACCACCCCACTACCACTATCAGATTAGAGCCATAATGGAGACTAGGTATCTACCACCCCACTACCACTACCAGAATAGAGCCATAATGGAGACTAGGTATCTACCACCCCACTACCACTATCAGATTAGAGCCATAAGGGCACTAGGCATCTACCACCACACTACCACTATCAGATTAGAGCCATAAAGGCACTAGGCATCTACCGCCCCACTACCACTATCAGATTAGAGCCATAATGGAGACTAGGTATCTACCACCCCACTACCACTATCAGATTAGAGCCATAAGGGCACTAGACATCTATCACCCCACTACCACTATCAGATTAGAGCCATAATGGAGACTAGGTATCTACCACCCCACTACCACTACCAGATTAGAGCCATAATGGAGACTAGGTAACTACCACACCACTACCACTACCAGATTAGAGCCATAATGGAGACTAGGTATCTACCACTATCAGATTAGAGCCATAATGGAGACTAGGTATCTACCACCCCACTACCACTATCAGATTAGAGCCATAAAGGCACTAGGCATCTACCGCCCCACTACCACTATCAGATTAGAGCCATAATGGAGACTAGGTATCTACCACCCCACTACCACTATCAGATTAGAGCCATAAGGGCACTAGACATCTATCACCCCACTACCACTATCAGATTAGAGCCATAATGGAGACTAGGTATCTACCACCCCACTACCACTATCAGATTAGAGCCATAATGGAGATTAGGTATCTACCACCCCACTACCACTACCAGATTAGAGCCATAATGGAGACTAGGTAACTACCACACCACTACCACTACCAGATTAGAGCCATAATGGAGACTAGGTATCTACCACTATCAGATTAGAGGCATAATGGAGACTAGGTATCTTCCACCCCACTACCACTACCAGGTTAGAGCCATAATGGAGACTAGGTATCTACCACCCCACTACCACTACCAAAGTAGAGCCATAATGGAGACTAGGTATCTACCACCCCACTACCACTACCAGAATAGAGCCATAATGGAGACTAGGTATCTACCACCCCACTACCACTATCAGATTAGAGCCATAAGGGCACTAGGCATCTACCACCACACTACCACTATCAGATTAGAGCCATAAGGGCACTAGGCATCTACCACCCCACTACCACTATCAGATTAGAGCCATAATGGAGACTAGGTATCTACCACCCCACTACCTCTATCAGATTAGCGCCATAATGGAGACTAGGTATCTACCACCCCACTACCTCTATAAGATTAGAGCCATAAGGGCACTAGGCATCTATCACCCCACTACCACTATCAGATTAGAGCCATAAAGGCACTAGGCATCTACCACCCCACTACCACTATCAGATTAGAGCCATAAAGGCACTAGGCATCTACCACCCCACTACCACTATCAGATTAGAGCCATAATGGAGACTACCACCCCACTACCACTATCAAATTAGAGCCATAAGGGCACTAGGCATCTACCACCCCACTACCACTATCAGATTAGAGCCATAAAGGCACTAGGCATATACCACCCCACTACCACTATCAGATTAGAGCCATAATGGAGACTAGGTATCTACCACCCCACTACCACTATCAGATTAGAGCCATAAAGGCACTAGGTATCTACCACCCCACTACCACATTAGAGCCATAATGGAGACTAGGTATCTACCACACCACTACCACTACCAGATTAGAGCCATAATGTAGACTAGGTATCTACCACCCCACTACCACTATCAGATTAGAGCCATAATGGAGACTAGGTATCTACCACCCCTCTACCACTATCAGATTAGAGCCATAATGGAGACTAGGTATCTACCACCCCACTACCACTATCAGATTAGAGCCATAAGGGCACTAGGCATCTACCACCCCACTACCACTATCAGATTAGAGCCATAAATGCACTAGGCATCTACCACCCCACTACCGCACTAGGTATCTACCACCCCACTACCACTACCAGATTAGAGCCATAATGGAGACTATGTATCTACCATACCACTACCACTACCAGATTAGAGCCATAATGGAGACTAGGTATCTACCACCCCACTACCACTATCAGATTAGAGCCATAATGGAGACTAGGTATCTACCACCCCACTACCTCTATCAGATTAGAGCCATAATGGAGACTAGGTATCTACCACCCCACTACCTCTATAAGATTAGAGCCATAAGGGCACTAGGCATCTATCACCCCACTACCACTATCAGATTAGAGCCATAAAGGCACTAGGCATCTACCACCCCACTACCACTATCAGATTAGAGCCATAATGGAGACTAGGTATCTACCACCCCACTACCACTATCAGATTAGAGCCATAATGGAGACTAGGTATCTACCACCCCACTACCTCTATCAGATTAGAGCCATAAGGGCACTAGGCATCTATCACCCCACTACCACTATCAGATTAGAGCCATCAAGGCACTAGGCATCTACCACCCCACTACCACTATCAGATTAGAGCCATAATGGAGACTACCACCCCACTACCACTATCAGATTAGAGCCATAAAGGCACTAGGCATCTACCACCCCACTACCACTATCAGATTAGAGCCATAATGGAGACTAGGTATCTACCACCCCACAACCACTATCAGATTAGAGCCATAAAGGCACTAGGTATCTACCACCCCACTACCACATTAGGGCCATAATGGAGACTAGGTATCTACCACACCACTACCACTACCAGATTAGAGCCATAAATGCACTAGGCATCTACCACCCCACTACCACTACCACTATCAGATTAGAGCCATAAAGGCACTAGGTATCTACCACCCCACTACCACTACCAGATTAGAGCCATAATGGAGACTAGGTATCTACCACACCACTACCAGATTAGAGCCATAATGGAGACTAGGTATCTACCACCCCACTACCACTATCAGATTAGAGCCATAATGGAGACTAGGTATCTACCACCCCACTAACACTATCAGATTAGAGCCATAATGGAGACTAGGTATCTACCACCCCACTACCTCTATCAGATTAGAGCCATAATGGAGACTAGGTATCTACCACCCCACTACCTCTATAAGATTAGATCCATAAGGGCACTAGGCATCTATCACCCCACTACCACTATCAGATTAGAGCCATAAAGGCACTAGGCATCTACCACCCCACTACCACTATCAGATTAGGACCATAATGGAGACTACCACCCCACTACCACTATCAGATTAGAGCCATAAATGCACTAGGCATCTACCACCCCACTACCACTATCAGATTAGAGCCATAATGGAGACTAGGTATCTACCACCCCACTACCACTATAAGATTAGAGCCATAATGGAGACTAGGTATCTACCACCTCACTACCACTACCAGATTAGAGCCATAATGGAGACTAGGTATCTACCACAGCACTACCACTACCAGATTAGAGCCATAATGGAGATTAGGTATCTACCACCCCACTACCACTATTAGATTAGAGCCATAATGGAGACTAGGTATCTACCACCCCACTACCACTATCAGATTAGAGCCATAATGGAGACTAGGTATCTACCACCCCACTACCTCTATCAGATTAGAGCCATAATGGAGACTAGGTATCTACCACCCCACTACCACTATCAGATTAGAGCCATAAAGGCACTAGGCATCTACCGCCCCACTACCACTATCAGATTAGAGCCATAATGGAGACTAGGTATCTACCACCCCACTACCACTATCAGATTAGAGCCATAAGGGCACTAGACATCTATCACCCCACTACCACTATCAGATTAGAGCCATAATGGAGACTAGGTATCTACCACCCCACTACCACTACCAGATTAGAGCCATAATGGAGACTAGGTAACTACCACACCACTACCACTACCAGATTAGAGCCATAATGGAGACTAGGTATCTACCACTATCAGATTAGAGCCATAATGGAGACTAGGTATCTACCACCCCACTACCACTACCAAAGTAGAGCCATAATGGAGACTAGGTATCTACCACCCCACTACCACTACCAGAATAGAGCCATAATGGAGACTAGGTATCTACCACCCCACTACCACTATCAGATTAGAGCCATAAGGGCACTAGGCATCTACCACCACACTACCACTATCAGATTAGAGCCATAAGGGCACTAGGCATCTACCACCCCACTACCACTATCAGATTAGAGCCATAATGGAGACTAGGTATCTACCACCCCACTACCTCTATCAGATTAGCGCCATAATGGAGACTAGGTATCTACCACCCCACTACCTCTATAAGATTAGAGCCATAAGGGCACTAGGCATCTATCACCCCACTACCACTATCAGATTAGAGCCATAAAGGCACTAGGCATCTACCACCCCACTACCACTATCAGATTAGAGCCATAAAGGCACTAGGCATCTACCACCCCACTACCACTATCAGATTAGAGCCATAATGGAGACTACCACCCCACTACCACTATCAAATTAGAGCCATAAGGGCACTAGGCATCTACCACCCCACTACCACTATCAGATTAGAGCCATAAAGGCACTAGGCATATACCACCCCACTACCACTATCAGATTAGAGCCATAATGGAGACTAGGTATCTACCACCCCACTACCACTATCAGATTAGAGCCATAAAGGCACTAGGTATCTACCACCCCACTACCACATTAGAGCCATAATGGAGACTAGGTATCTACCACACCACTACCACTACCTGATTAGAGCCATAATGTAGACTAGGTATCTACCACCCCACTACCACTATCAGATTAGAGCCATAATGGAGACTAGGTATCTACCACCCCTCTACCACTATCAGATTAGAGCCATAATGGAGACTAGGTATCTACCACCCCACTACCACTATCAGATTAGAGCCATAAGGGCACTAGGCATCTACCACCCCACTACCTCTATCAGATTAGAGCCATAAATGCACTAGGCATCTACCACCCCACTACCGCACTAGGTATCTACCACCCCACTACCACTACCAGATTAGAGCCATAATGGAGACTATGTATCTACCATACCACTACCACTACCAGATTAGAGCCATAATGGAGACTAGGTATCTACCACCCCACTACCACTATCAGATTAGAGCCATAATGGAGACTAGGTATCTACCACCCCACTACCTCTATCAGATTAGAGCCATAATGGAGACTAGGTATCTACCACCCCACTACCTCTATAAGATTAGAGCCATAAGGGCACTAGGCATCTATCACCCCACTACCACTATCAGATTAGAGCCATAAAGGCACTAGGCATCTACCACCCCACTACCACTATCAGATTAGAGCCATAATGGAGACTACCACCCCACTACCACTATCAAATTAGAGCCATAAGGGCACTAGGCATCTACCACCCCACTACCACTATCAGATTAGAGCCATAAAGGCACTAGGCATCTACCACCCCACTACCACTACCAGATTAGAGCCTTAATGGAGACTAGGTATCTACCACCCCACTACCACTATCAGATTAGAGCCATAAAGGCACTAGGTATCTGCCACCCCACTACCACATTAGAGCCATAATGGAGACTAGGTATCTACCACACCACTACCACTATCAGATTAGAGCCATAATGGAGACTAGGTATCTACCACCCCTCTACCACTACCAGATTAGAGCCATAATGGAGACTAGGTATCTACCACCCCACTACCACTATCAGATTAGAGCCATAATGCAGACTAGGTATCTACCACCCCACTACCACTATCAGATTAGAGCCATAAGGGCACTAGGCATCTACCACCACACTACCACTATCAGATTAGAGCCATAAGGGCACTAGGCATCTACCACCCCGCTACCACTATCAGATTAGAGCCATAAGGGCACTAGACATCTTCCACCGCACTACCACTATCAGATTAGAGCCATAATGGAAAAAAGGTATCTACCACCCCACTACCACTATCAGATTAGAGCCATAAGGGCACTAGGCATCTACCACCACACCACCACTATCAGATTAGAGCCATAAGGGCACTAGGCCTCTACCACCCCGCTACCACTATCAGATTAGAGCCATAAGGGCACTAGACATCTACCACCCCACTACCACTATCAGATTAGAGCCATAATGGAAACTAGGTATCTACCACCCCACTACCACTATCAATTTAGAGCCATAAGGGCACTAGGCATCTTTCACCCCACTACCACTATCAGATTAGAGCCATAAAGGCACTAGGCATCTACCACCCCACTACCACTATCAGATTAGAGCCATAAAGGCACTAGGCATCTACCACCCCACTACCACTATCAGATTAGAGCCATAATGGAGACTAGGTATCTACCACCCCACTACCACTATAAGATTAGAGCCATAATGGAGACTAGGTATCTACCACCTCACTACCACTACCAGATTAGAGCCATAATGGAGACTAGGTATCTACCACAGCACTACCACTACCAGATTAGAGCCATAATGGAGATTAGGTATCTACCACCCCACTACCACTATTAGATTAGAGCCATAATGGAGACTAGGTATCTACCACCCCACTACCACTATCAGATTAGAGCAATAATGGAGACTAGGTATCTACCACCCCACTACCTCTATCAGATTAGAGCCATAATGGAGACTAGGTATCTACCACCCCACTACCACTATCAGATTAGAGCCATAAAGGCACTAGGCATCTACCACCCCACTACCACTATCAGATTAGAGCCATAATGGAGACTAGGTATCTACCACCCCACTACCACTATCAGATTAGAGCCATAAGGGCACTAGACATCTATCACCCCACTACCACTATCAGATTAGAGCCATAATGGAGACTAGGTATCTACCACCCCACTACCACTATCAGATTAGAGCCATAATGGAGATTAGGTATCTACCACCCCACTACCACTACCAGATTAGAGCCATAATGGAGACTAGGTAACTACCACACCACTACCACTACCAGATTAGAGCCAATATGGAGACTAGGTATCTACCACTATCAGATTAGAGCCATAATGGAGACTAGGTATCTTCCACCCCACTACCACTACCAGGTTAGAGCCATAATGGAGACTAGGTATCTACCACCCCACTACCACTACCAAAGTAGAGCCATAATGGAGACTAGGTATCTACCACCCCACTACCACTACCAGAATAGAGCCATAATGGAGACTAGGTATCTACCACCCCACTACCACTATCAGATTAGAGCCATAAGGGCACTAGGCATCTACCACCACACTACCACTATCAGATTAGAGCCATAAGGGCACTAGGCATCTACCACCCCACTACCACTATCAGATTAGAGCCATAATGGAGACTAGGTATCTACCACCCCACTACCTCTATCAGATTAGCGCCATAATGGAGACTAGGTATCTACCACCCCACTACCTCTATAAGATTAGAGACATAAGGGCACTAGGCATCTATCACCCCACTACCACTATCAGATTAGAGCCGTAAAGGCACTAGGCATCTACCACCCCACTACCACTATCAGATTAGAGCCATAAAGGCACTAGGCATCTACCACCCCACTACCACTATCAGATTAGAGCCATAATGGAGACTACCACCCCACTACCACTATCAAATTAGAGCCATAAGGGCACTAGGCATCTACCACCCCACTACCACTATCAGATTAGAGCCATAAAGGCACTAGGCATATACCACCCCACTACCACTATCAGATTAGAGCCATAATGGAGACTAGGTATCTACCACCCCACTACCACTATCAGATTAGAGCCATAAAGGCACTAGGTATCTACCACCCCACTACCACATTAGAGCCATAATGGAGACTAGGTATCTACCACACCACTACCACTACCAGATTAGAGCCATAATGTAGACTAGGTATCTACCACCCCACTACCACTATCAGATTAGAGCCATAATGGAGACTAGGTATCTACCACCCCTCTACCACTATCAGATTAGAGCCATAATGGAGACTAGGTATCTACCACCCCACTACCACTATCAGATTAGAGCCATAAGGGCACTAGGCATCTACCACCCCACTACCACTATCAGATTAGAGCCATAAATGCACTAGGCATCTACCACCCCACTACCGCACTAGGTATCTACCACCCCACTACCACTACCAGATTAGAGCCATAATGGAGACTAGGTATCTACCACACCACTACCACTACCAAATTAGAGCCATAATGGAGACTAGGTATCTACCACCCCACTACCACTATCAGATTAGAGCCATAATGGAGACTAGGTATCTACCACCCCACTACCTCTATCAGATTAGAGCCATAATGGAGACTAGATATCTACCACCCCACTACCTCTATAAGATTAGAGCCATAAGGGCACTAGGCATCTATCACCCCACTACCACTATCAGATTAAAGCCATAAAGGCACTAGGCATCTACCACCCCACTACCACTATCAGATTAGAGCCATAATGGAGACTACCACCCCACTACCACTATCAATTTAGAGCCATAAGGGCACTAGGCATCTACCACCCCACTACCACTATCAGATTAGAGCCATAAAGGCACTAGGCATCTACCACCCCACTACCACTACCAGATTAGAGCCATAATGGAGACTAGGTATCTACCACCCCACTACCACTATCAGATTAGAGCCATAAAGGCACTAGGTATCTGCCACCCCACTACCACATTAGAGCCATAATGGAGACTAGGTATCTACCACACCACTACCACTATCAGATTAGAGCCATAAGGGCACTAGGCATCTACCACCCCACTACCACTATCAGATTAGAGCCATAAAGGCACTAGGCATCTACCACCCCACTACCACTACCAGATTAGAGCCATAATGGAGACTAGACATCTATCACCCCACTACCACTATCAGATTAGAGCCATAAAGGCACTAGGCATCTACCACCCCACTACCACTATCAGATTAGAGCCATAATGGAGACTACCACCCCACTACCACTATCAATTTAGAGCCATAAGGGCACTAGGCATCTACCACCCCACTACCACTATCAGATTAGAGCCATAAAGGCACTAGGCATCTACCACCCCACTACCACTACCAGATTAGAGCCATAATGGAGACTAGGTATCTACCACCCCACTACCACTATCAGATTAGAGCCATAAAGGCACTAGGTATCTGCCACCCCACTACCACATTAGAGCCATAATGGAGACTAGGTATCTACCACACCACTACCACTATCAGATTAGAGCCATAATGGAGACTAGGTATCTACCACCCCTCTACCACTACCAGATTAGAGCCATAATGGAGACTAGGTATCTACCACCCCACTACCACTATCAGATTAGAGCCATAATGCAGACTAGGTATCTACCACCCCACTACCACTATCAGATTAGAGCCATAAGGGCACTAGGCATCTACCACCACACTACCACTATCAGATTAGAGCCATAAGGGCACTAGGCATCTACCACCCCGCTACCACTATCAGATTAGAGCCATAAGGGCACTAGACATCTTCCACCCCACTACCACTATCAGATTAGAGCCATAATGGAAAAAAGGTATCTACCACCCCACTACCACTATCAGATTAGAGCCATAAGGGCACTAGGCATCTACCACCACACCACCACTATCAGATTAGAGCCATAAGGGCACTAGGCCTCTACCACCCCGCTACCACTATCAGATTAGAGCCATAAGGGCACTAGACATCTACCACCCCACTACCACTATCAGATTAGAGCCATAATGGAGACTAGGTATCTACCACCCTACTACCACTATCAGATTAGAGCCATAATGGAGACTAGGTATCTACCACCCCACTACCACTATCAGATTAGAGCCATAATGCAGACTAGGTATCTACCACCCCACTACCACTATCAGATTAGAGCCATAAGGGCACTAGGCATCTACCACCACACTACCACTATCAGATTAGAGCCATAAGGGCACTAGGCATCTACCACCCCGCTACCACTATCAGATTAGAGCCATAAGGGCACTAGACATCTTCCACCCCACTACCACTATCAGATTAGAGCCATAATGGAAAAAAGGTATCTACCACCCCACTACCACTATCAGATTAGAGCCATAAGGGCACTAGGCATCTACCACCACACCACCACTATCAGATTAGAGCCATAAGGGCACTAGGCCTCTACCACCCCGCTACCACTATCAGATTAGAGCCATAAGGGCACTAGACATCTACCACCCCACTACCACTATCAGATTAGAGCCATAATGGAAACTAGGTATCTACCACCCCACTACCACTATCAATTTAGAGCCATAAGGGCACTAGGCATCTTTCACCCCACTACCACTATCAGATTAGAGCCATAAAGGCACTAGGCATCTACCACCCCACTACCACTATCAGATTAGAGCCATAAAGGCACTAGGCATCTACCACCCCACTACCACTATCAGATTAGAGCCATAATGGAGACTAGGTATCTACCACCCCACTACCACTACCAGATTAGAGCCATAATGGAGACTAGGTATCTACCACCCCACTACCACTATCAGATTAGAGCCATAATGGAGACTAGGTATCTACCAACCCACTACCACTATCAGATTAGAGCCATAATGGAAACTAGGTATCTACCACCCCACTACCACTATCAGATTAGAGCCATAAGGGCACTAGGCATCTTTCACCCCACTACCACTATCAGATTAGAGCCATAAAGTCACTAGGCATCTACCACCCCACTACCACTATCAGATTAGAGCCATAATGGAGACTAGGTATCTACCACCCCACTACCACTACCAGATTAGAGCCATAATGGAGACTAGGTATCTACCACCCCACTACCACTATCAGATTAGAGCCATAATGGAGACTAGGTATCTACCAACCCACTACCACTATCAGATTAGAGCCATAATGGAAACTAGGTATCTACCACCCCACTACCACTATCAGATTAGAGCCATAAGGGCACTAGGCATCTTTCACCCCACTACCACTATCAGATTAGAGCCATAAAGGCACTAGGCATCTACCACCCCACTACCACTATCAGATTAGAGCCATAATGGAGACTAGGTATCTACCACCCCACTACCACTATCAGATTAGAGCCATAAGGGCACTAGGCATCTACCACCCCACTACCACTATCAGATTAGAGCCATAAAGGCACTAGGCATCTACCACCCCACTACCACTATCAGATTAGAGCCATAATGGAGACTAGGTATCTTCCACCCCACTACCACTACCAGATTAGAGCCATAATGGAGACTAGGTATCTACCACCCCACTACCACTACCAAATTAGAGCCATAATGGAGACTAGGTATCTACCACTACCAGATTAGAGCCATAATGGAGACTAGGTATCTACCACCCCACTACCACTATCAGATTAGAGCCATAAGGGCACTAGGTATCTACCACCACACTACCACTATCAGATTAGAGCCATAAGGGCACTAGGCATCTACCACCCCGATACCACTATCAGATAAGAGCCATAAGGGCACTAGACATCTACCACCCCACTACCACTATCAGATTAGAGCCATAAAGGCACTAGGCATCTACCACCACACAACCACTATCAGATTAAAGCCATAAGGGCACTAGGCATCTACCACCCCGCTACCACTATCAGATTAGAGCCATAAGGGCACTAGACATCTACCACCCCACTACCACTATCAGATTAGAGCCATAATGGAAACTAGGTATCTACCACCACACTACCACTATCAGATTAGAGCCATAATGGAGACTAGGTATCTACCACCCCACTACCACTATCAGATTAGAGCCATAAAGTCACTAGGCATCTACCACCCCACTACCACTACCAGATTAGAGCCATTTTGGAGACTAGGTATCTACCACCCCACTACCACTATCAGATTAGAGCCATAATGGAGACTAGGTATCTTCCACCCCACTACCACTACCAGATTAGAGCCATAATGGAGACTAGGTATCTACCACCCCACTACCACTATTAGATTAGAGCCATAATGGAGACTAGGTATCTACCACCCCACTACCACTATCAGATTAGAGCCATAATGGAGACTAGGTATCTACCACCCCACTACCACTATCAGATTAGAGCCATAATGGAGACTAGGTATCTACCACCCCACTACCACTATCAGATTAGAGCCACAAGGGCATAGGCATCTACCACCCCACTACCACTATCAGATTAGAGCCATAAAGTCACTAGGCATCTACCACCCCACTACCACTACCAGATTAGAGCCATTTTGGAGACTAGGTATCTACCACCCCACTACCACTATCAGATTAGAGCCATAATGGAGACTAGGTATCTTCCACCCCACTACCACTACCAGATTAGAGCCATAATGGAGACTAGGTATCTACCACCCCACTACCAAATTAGAGCCATAATGGAGACTAGGTATCTACAACCCCACTACCACTACCAGATTAGAGCCATAATGGAGACTAGGTATCTACCACCCCACTACCACTATCAGATTAGAGCCATAATGGAGACTAGGTATCTACAACCCCACTACCACTACCAGATTAGAGCCATAATGGAGACTAGGTATCTACCACCCCACTACCACTATCAGATTAGAGCCATAAGGGCACTAGGTATCTACCACCACACCACCACTATCAGATTAGAGCCATAAGGGCACTAGGCATCTACCACCCCGCTACCACTATCAGATTAGAGCCATAAGGGCAATAGACATCTACCACCCCACTACCACTATCAGATTAGAGCCATAAGGGCACTAGGCATCTACCACCACACATCCACTATCAGATTAAAGCCATAAGGGCACTAGGCATCTACCACCCCGCTACCACTATCAGATTAGAGCCATAAGGGCACTAGACATCTACCACCCCACTACCACTATCAGATTAGAGCCATAATGGAAACTAGGTATCTACCACCACACTACCACTATCAGATTAGAGCCATAAGGGCACTAGGCATCTACCACCCCGCTACCGCTATCAGATTAGAGCCATAAGGGCACTAGGCATCTACCATCCCGCTACCACTATCAGATTAGAGCCATAAGGGCACTAGACATCCACCACCCCACTACCACTATCAGATTAGAGCCATAATGGAAACTAGGTATCTACCACCCCACTACCACTATCAGATTAGAGCCATAAGGGCACTATGCATCGTTCACCCCACTACCACTATCAGATTAGAGCCATAAAGGCACTAGGCATCTACCACCCCACTACCACTATCAGATTAGAGCCATAATGGAGACTAGGTATCTACCACCCCACTACCACTATCAGATTAGAGCCATAAGGGCACTAGGCATCTACCACCCCACTATCACTATCAGATTAGAGCCATAAGGGCACTAGGCATCTACCACCCCACTACCACTATCAGATTAGAGACATAAAGGCACTAGGTATCTACCACCCCACTACCACTACCAGATTAGAGCCATAATGGAGACTAGGTATCTACCACACCACTACCACTACCAGATTAGAGCCATAATGGAGACTAGGTATCTACCACCCCACTACCAGATTAGAGCCATACTGGAGACTAGGTATCTACCACCCCACTACCACTACCAAATTAGAGCCATAATGGAGACTAGGTATCTACAACCCCACTACCACTACCAGATTAGAGCCATAATGGAGACTAGGTATCTACCACCCCACTACCACTATCAGATTAGAGCCATAAGGGCACTAGGTATCTACCACCACACTACCACTATCAGATTAGAGCCATAAGGGCACTAGGCATCTACCACCCCGCTACCACTATCAGATTAGAGCAATAAGGGCACTAGACATCTACCACCCCACTACCACTATCAGATTAGAGCCATAAGGGCATTAGGCATCTACCACCAAACAACCACTATCAGATTAAAGCAATAAGGGCACTAGGCATCTACCACCCCGCTACCACTATCAGATTAGAGCCATAAGGGCACTAGACATCTACCACCCCACTACCACTATCAGATTAGAGCCATAATGGAAACTAGGTATCTACCACCACACTACCACTATCAGATTAGAGCCATAATGGAGACTAGGTATCTACCACCCCACTACCACTATCAGATTAGAGCCACAAGGGCATAGGCATCTACCACCCCACTACCACTATCAGATTAGAGCCATAAAGTCACTAGGCATCTACCACCCCTCTACCACTATCAGATTAGAGCCATAATGGAGACTAGGTATCTACCACCCCACTACCACTATCAGATTAGAGCCATAATGGAGACTAGGTATCTACCACCCCACTACCACTACCAGATTAGAGCCATAATGGAGACTAGGTATCTACCACACCACTACCACGACCAGATTAGAGCCATAATGGAGACTAGGTATCTACCACCCCACTACCACTATCAGATTAGAGCCATAATGGAGACTAGGTATCTTCCACCCCACTACCACTACCAGATTAGAGCCATAAGGGCACTAGACATCTACCACCCCACTACCACTACCAAATTAGAGCCATAATGGAGACTAGGTATCTACAACCCCACTACCACTACCAGATTAGAGCCATAATGGAGACTAGGTATCTACCACCCCACTACCACTATCAGATTAGAGCCATAAGGGCACTAGGTATCTACTACCACACTACCACTATCAGATTAGAGCCATAATGGGCACTAGGCATCTACCACCCCGCTACCACTATCAGATTAGAGCCATAAGGGCACTAGGCATCTACCACCCCGCTACCACTATCAGATTAGAGCCATAAGGGCACTAGACATCTACCACCCCACTACCACTATCAGATTAGAGCCATAATGGAAACTAGGTATCTACCACCCCACTACCACTATCAGATTAGAGCCATAAGGGCATTAGGCATCTTTCACCCCACTACCACTATCAGATTAGAGCCATAAAGGCACTAGGCATCTACCACCCCACTACCACTATCAGATTAGAGCCATAATGGAGACTAGGTCTCTACCACCCCACTACCACTATCAGATTAGAGCCATAAGGGCACTAGGCATCTACCACCCCACTACCACTATCAGATTAGAGCCATAAAGGCACTAGGTATCTACCACCCCACTACCACTACCAGATTAGAGCCATAATGGAGACTAGGTATCTACCACACCACTACCACTACCAGATTAGAGCCATAATGGAGACTAGGTATCTACCACCCCACTACCACTATCAGATTAGAGCCATAATGGAGACTAGGTATCTACCACCCCACTACCTCTATCAGATTAGAGCCATAATGGAGACTAGGTATCTACCACCCCACTACCTCTATAAGATTAGAGCCATAAGGGCACTTGGCATCTACCATCCCACTACCACTATCAGATTAGAGCCATAAAGGCACTAGGCATCTACCACCCCACTACCACTATCAGATTAGAGCCATAATGGAGACTAGGTATCTACCACCCCACTACCACTATCAGATTAGAGCCATAAGGGCACTAGGCATCTATCACCCCACTACCACTATCAGATTAGAGCCATAAAGGCACTAGGCATCTACTACCCCACTACCACTATCAGAGTAGAGCCATAATGGAGACTAGGTATCTACCACCCCACTACCACTATCAGATTAGAGCCATAATGGGCACTAGGTATCTACCACCCCACTACCACTATCAGATTAGAGCCATAAATGCACTAGGCATCTACCACCCCACTACCACTATCAGATTAGAGCCATAATGGAGACTAGGTATCTACCACCCCACTACCACTATAAGATTAGAGCCATAATGGAGACTAGGTATCTACCACCCCACTACCACTACCAGATTAGAGCCATAATGGAGACTAGGTATCTACCACACCACTACCACTACCAGATTAGAGCCATAATGGAAACTAGGTATCTACCACCCCACTACCACTATTAGATTAGAGCCATAATGGAGACTAGGTATCTACCACCCCACTACCTCTATCAGATTAGAGCCATAATGGAGACTAGGTATCTACCACCCCACTACCACTATCAGATTAGAGCCATAAAGGCACGAGGCATCTACCACCCCACTACCACTATCAGGTTAGAGCCATAATGGAGACTAGGTATCTACCACCCCACTACCACTATCAGATTAGAGCCATAAGGGCACTAGGCATCTTCCACGCCGCTTCCACTATCAGATTAGAGCCATAAGGGCACTAGACATCTACCACCCCACTACCAGTATCAGATTAGAGCCATAATGGAAACTAGGTATCTACCACCCCACTACCACTATCAGATTAGAGCCATAAGGGCACTAGGCATCTTTCACCCCACTACCACTATCAGATTAGAGCCATAAAGGCACTAGGCATCTACCACCCCACTACCACTATCAGATTAGAGCCATAATGGAGACTAGGTATCTACCACCCCACTACCACTATCAGATTAGAGCCATAAGGGCACTAGGCATCTACCACCCCACTACCACTATCAGATTAGAGCCATAAAGGCACTAGGTATCTACCACCCCACTACCACTACCAGATTAGAGCCATAATGGAGACTAGGTATCTACCACCCCACTACCACTACCAGATTAGAGCCATAATGGAGACTAGGTATCTACCACACCACTACCACTACCAGATTAGAGCCATAATGGAGACTAGGTATCTACCACCCCACTACCACTATCAGATTAGAGCCATAATGGAGACTAGGTATCTACCACCCCACTAACACTATCAGATTATAGCCATAAAGGCACTAGGCATCTACCACCCCACTACCACTATCAGATTAGAGACATAAAGGCACTAGGTATCTACCACCCCACTACCACTACCAGATTAGAGCCATAATGGAGACTAGGTATCTACCACACCACTACCACTACCAGATTAGAGCCATAATGGAGACTAGGTATCTACCACCCCACTACCAGATTAGAGCCATACTGGAGACTAGGTATCTACCACCCCACTACCACTACCAAATTAGAGCCATAATGGAGACTAGGTATCTACAACCCCACTACCACTACCAGATTAGAGCCATAATGGAGACTAGGTATCTACCACCCCACTACCACTATCAGATTAGAGCCATAAGGGCACTAGGTATCTACCACCACACTACCACTATCAGATTAGAGCCATAAGGGCACTAGGCATCTACCACCCCGCTACCACTATCAGATTAGAGCAATAAGGGCACTAGACATCTACCACCCCACTACCACTATCAGATTAGAGCCATAAGGGCATTAGGCATCTACCACCAAACAACCACTATCAGATTAAAGCAATAAGGGCACTAGGCATCTACCACCCCGCTACCACTATCAGATTAGAGCCATAAGGGCACTAGACATCTACCACCCCACTACCACTATCAGATTAGAGCCATAATGGAAACTAGGTATCTACCACCACACTACCACTATCAGATTAGAGCCATAATGGAGACTAGGTATCTACCACCCCACTACCACTATCAGATTAGAGCCACAAGGGCATAGGCATCTACCACCCCACTACCACTATCAGATTAGAGCCATAAAGTCACTAGGCATCTACCACCCCTCTACCACTATCAGATTAGAGCCATAATGGAGACTAGGTATCTACCACCCCACTACCACTATCAGATTAGAGCCATAATGGAGACTAGGTATCTACCACCCCACTACCACTACCAGATTAGAGCCATAATGGAGACTAGGTATCTACCACACCACTACCACGACCAGATTAGAGCCATAATGGAGACTAGGTATCTACCACCCCACTACCACTATCAGATTAGAGCCATAATGGAGACTAGGTATCTTCCACCCCACTACCACTACCAGATTAGAGCCATAAGGGCACTAGACATCTACCACCCCACTACCACTACCAAATTAGAGCCATAATGGAGACTAGGTATCTACAACCCCACTACCACTACCAGATTAGAGCCATAATGGAGACTAGGTATCTACCACCCCACTACCACTATCAGATTAGAGCCATAAGGGCACTAGGTATCTACTACCACACTACCACTATCAGATTAGAGCCATAATGGGCACTAGGCATCTACCACCCCGCTACCACTATCAGATTAGAGCCATAAGGGCACTAGGCATCTACCACCCCGCTACCACTATCAGATTAGAGCCATAAGGGCACTAGACATCTACCACCCCACTACCACTATCAGATTAGAGCCATAATGGAAACTAGGTATCTACCACCCCACTACCACTATCAGATTAGAGCCATAAGGGCATTAGGCATCTTTCACCCCACTACCACTATCAGATTAGAGCCATAAAGGCACTAGGCATCTACCACCCCACTACCACTATCAGATTAGAGCCATAATGGAGACTAGGTCTCTACCACCCCACTACCACTATCAGATTAGAGCCATAAGGGCACTAGGCATCTACCACCCCACTACCACTATCAGATTAGAGCCATAAAGGCACTAGGTATCTACCACCCCACTACCACTACCAGATTAGAGCCATAATGGAGACTAGGTATCTACCACACCACTACCACTACCAGATTAGAGCCATAATGGAGACTAGGTATCTACCACCCCACTACCACTATCAGATTAGAGCCATAATGGAGACTAGGTATCTACCACCCCACTACCTCTATCAGATTAGAGCCATAATGGAGACTAGGTATCTACCACCCCACTACCTCTATAAGATTAGAGCCATAAGGGCACTTGGCATCTACCATCCCACTACCACTATCAGATTAGAGCCATAAAGGCACTAGGCATCTACCACCCCACTACCACTATCAGATTAGAGCCATAATGGAGACTAGGTATCTACCACCCCACTACCACTATCAGATTAGAGCCATAAGGGCACTAGGCATCTATCACCCCACTACCACTATCAGATTAGAGCCATAAAGGCACTAGGCATCTACTACCCCACTACCACTATCAGAGTAGAGCCATAATGGAGACTAGGTATCTACCACCCCACTACCACTACCAGATTAGAGCCATAAGGGCACTAGGCATCTACCACCCCACTACCACTATCAGATTAGAGCCATAAATGCACTAGGCATCTACCACCCCACTACCACTATCAGATTAGAGCCATAATGGAGACTAGGTATCTACCACCCCACTACCACTATAAGATTAGAGCCATAATGGAGACTAGGTATCTACCACCCCACTACCACTACCAGATTAGAGCCATAATGGAGACTAGGTATCTACCACACCACTACCACTACCAGATTAGAGCCATAATGGAAACTAGGTATCTACCACCCCACTACCACTATTAGATTAGAGCCATAATGGAGACTAGGTATCTACCACCCCACTACCTCTATCAGATTAGAGCCATAATGGAGACTAGGTATCTACCACCCCACTACCACTATCAGATTAGAGCCATAAAGGCACGAGGCATCTACCACCCCACTACCACTATCAGATTAGAGCCATAATGGAGACTAGGTATCTACCACCCCACTACCACTATCAGATTAGAGCCATAAGGGCACTAGGCATCTTCCACGCCGCTTCCACTATCAGATTAGAGCCATAAGGGCACTAGACATCTACCACCCCACTACCAGTATCAGATTAGAGCCATAATGGAAACTAGGTATCTACCACCCCACTACCACTATCAGATTAGAGCCATAAGGGCACTAGGCATCTTTCACCCCACTACCACTATCAGATTAGAGCCATAAAGGCACTAGGCATCTACCACCCCACTGCCACTATCAGATTAGAGCCATAATGGAGACTAGGTATCTACCACCCCACTACCACTATCAGATTAGAGCCATAAGGGCACTAGGCATCTACCACCCCACTACCACTATCAGATTAGAGCCATAAAGGCACTAGGTATCTACCACCCCACTACCACTACCAGATTAGAGCCATAATGGAGACTAGGTATCTACCACCCCACTACCACTACCAGATTAGAGCCATAATGGAGACTAGGTATCTACCACCCCTCTACCTCTATCAGATTAGAGCCATAATGGAGACTAGACATCTACCACTATCAGATTAGAGCCATAAGGGCACTAGACATCTACCACCCCACGGCCACTATCAGATTAGAGCCATAATGGAGACTAGGTATCTACCACCCCACTACCACTATCAGATTAGAGCCATAATGGAGACTAGGTGTCTTCCACCCCACTACCACTATCAGATTAGAGCCGTAATGGAGACTAGGTATCTACCACCCCACTACCACTATCAGATTAGAGCCATAATGGAGACTAGACATCTACCACCCCACTACCACTATCAGATTAGAGCCATAATATTAGACTAGGTATCTACCAACCCATTACCACTATCAGATTAGAGCCATAAAGGCACTAGGCATCTACCACATCACTACCACTATCAGATTAGAGCCATAATGGAGACTAGGTATCTACCACCCCACTACCACTATCAGATTAGAGCCATAATGGAGACTAGGTATCTACCACCCCACTACCACTACCAGATTAGAGCCATAATGGAGAATAGGTATCTACCACACCACTACCACTACCAGATTAGAGCCATAATGGAGACTAGGTATCTACCACCCCACTACCACTATCAGATTAGAGCCATAATGGAGACAAGGTATCTATCACCCAACTACCACTATCAGATTAGAGCCATAAGGGCACTAGGCATCTACCACCCCACTACCACTATCAGATTAGAGCCATAATGGAGACTAGAAATCTACCACTATCAGATTAGAGCCTTAAGGGCACTAGACATCTACCACCCCACGGCCACTATCAGATTAGAGCCATAATGGAGACTAGGTATCTACCACCCCACTACCTCTATCAGATTAGAGCCATAATGTACACTAGGTATCTCCCACCCCACTACCACTATCAGATTAGAGCCATAATGGAGACTAGGTATCTACCACCCCTCTACCTCTATCAGATTAGAGCCATAATGGAGACTAGGTATCTACCACCCCACTATCACTATGAAATTAGAGCCATAATGGAGACTAGGTATCTACCACCCCACTACCACTATCAGATTAGATCCATAATGGAGACTAGACATCTACCACCATCAGATTAGAGCCATAAGGGCACTAGACATCTACCACCCCACGGCCACTATCAGATTAGAGCCATAATGGAGACTAGGTATCTACCACCCCACTACTTCTATCAGATTAGAGCCATAATGTACACTAGGTATCTCCCACCCCACTACCACTATCAGATTAGAGCCATAATGGAGACTAGGTATCTACCACCCCACTATCACTATGAGATTAGAGCCATAATGGAGACTAGGTATCTACCACCCCACTACCACTATCAGATTAGAGCCATAATGGAGACTAGACATCTACCACTATCAGATTAGAGCCATAATGTACACTAGGTGTCTTCCACCCCACTACCACTATCAGATTAGAGCCGTAATGGAGACTAGACATCTACCACCCCACTACCACTATCAGATTAGAGCCATAATATTAGACTAGGTATCTACCAACCCATTACCACTATCAGATTAGAGCCATAAAGGCACTAGGCATCTACCACCCCACTACCACTATCAGATTAGAGCCATAATGGAGACTAGGTATCTACCACCCCACTACCACTATCAGATTAGAGCCATAATGGAGACTAGGTATCTACCACCCTACTACCACTACCAGATTAGAGCCATAATGGAGAATAGGTATCTACCACACCACTACTACTACCAGATTAGAGCCATAATGGAGACTAGGTATCTACCACCCCACTACCACTATCAGATTAGAGCCATAATGGAGACAAGGTATCTATCACCCAACTACCACTATCAGATTAGAGCCATAAGGGCACTAGGCATCTACCACCCCACTACCACTATCAGATTAGAGCCATAATGGAGACTAGACATCTACCACTATCAGATTAGAGCCATAAGGGCACTAGACATCTACCGCCCCACGGCCACTATCAGATTAGAGCCATAATGGAGACTAGGTATCTACCACCCCACTACCTCTATCAGATTAGAGCCATAATGTACACTAGGTATCTCCCACCCCACTACCACTATCAGATTAGAGCCATAATGGAGACTAGGTATCTACCACCCCACTACCTCTATCAGATTAGAGCCATAATGTACACTAGGTATCTCCCACCCCACTACCACTATCAGATTAGAGCCATAATGGAGACTAGGTATCTACCACCCCACTATCACTATGAGATTAGAGCCATAATGGAGACTAGGTATCTACCACCCCACTACCACTATCAGATTAGAGCCATAATGGAGACTAGACATCTACCACTATCAGATTAGAGCCATAAGGGCACTAGACATCTACCACCCCACTACCTCTATCAGATTAGAGCCATAATGTACACTAGGTATCTCCCACCCCACTACCACCATCAGATTAGAGCCATAATGGAGACTAGGTATCTACCGCCCCTCTACCTCTATCAGATTATAGCCATAATGGAGACTAGGTATCTACCACCCCACTATCACTATGAGATTAGAGCCATAATGGAGACTAGGTATCTACCACCCCACTACCACTATCAGATTAGAGCCATAATGGAGACTAGACATCTACCACCCCACTACCACTATCAGATTAGAGCCATAATGGAGACTAGGTATCTACCACCCCACTACCACTATCAGATTAGAGCCATAAAGGCACTAGGCATCTACCACCCCACTACCACTATCAGATTAGAGCCATAATGGAGACTAGGTATCTACCACCCCACTACCGCTATCAGATTAGAGCCATAATGGAGACTAGGTATCTACCACCCCACTACCACTATCAGATTAGAGCCATAAGGTTACTAGGCATCTACCACCCCACTACCACTATCAGATTAGAGCCATAAAGGCACTAGATATCTACCACCCCACTACCACTATCAGATTAGAGCCATAATGGAGACTAGGTATCTACCACCCCACTACCACTATCAGATTAGAGCCATAATGGAGACTAGGTATCTACCAACCCACTACCTCTATCAGATTAGAGCCATAATGGAGACAAGGTATCTATCACCCAACTACCACTATCAGATTAGAGCCATAAGGGCACTAGGCATCTACCACCCCACTACCACTATCAGATTAGAGCCATAATGGAGACTAGACATCTACCACTATCAGATTAGAGCCACAAGGGCACTAGACATCTACCACCCCACAACCACTATCAGATTAGAGCCGTAATGGAGACTAGGTATCTACCACCCCACTACCTCTATCAGATTCGAGCCATAATGGAGACTAGGTATCTCCCACCCCACTACCACTATCAGATTAGAGCCATAATGGAGACTAGGTATCTACCACCCCTCTACCTCTATCAGATTAGAGCCATAATGGAGACTAGGTATCTACCACCCCACTATCACTATGAGATTAGAGCCATAATGGAGACTAGGCATCTACCACCCCACTACCACTATCAGATTAGAGCCATAATGGAGACTAGACATCTACCACTATCAGATTAGAGCCATAAGGGCACTAGACATCTACCACCCCACTACCACTATCAGATTAGAGCCATAATGGAGACTAGGTATCTACCACCCCACTACCACTATCAGATTAGAGCCATAATGGAGACTAGGTATCTACCACCCCACTACCACTACCAGATTAGAGCCATAATGGAGAATAGGTATCTACCACACCACTACCACTACCAGATTAGAGCCATAATGGAGACTAGACATCTACCACTATCAGATTAGAGCCATAAGGGCACTAGACATCTACCACCCCACTACCACTATCAGATTAGAGCCATAATGGAGACTAGGTATCTACCACCCCACTACCACTATCAGATTAGAGCCATAATGGAGACTAGGTATCTACCACCCCACTACCACTACCAGATTAGAGCCATAATGGAGAATAGGTATCTACCACACCACTACCACTACCAGATTAGAGCCATAATGGAGACTAGGTATCTACCACCCCACTACCACTATCAGATTAGAGCCATAATGGAGACAAGGTATCTATCACCCAACTACCACTATCAGATTAGAGCCATAAGGGCACTAGGCATCTACCACCCCACTACCACTATCAGATTATAGCCATAATGGAGACTAGACATCTACCACTATCAGATTAGAGCCATAAGGGCACTAGGCATCTACCACCCCACTACCACTATCAGATTAGAGCCATCATGGAGACTAGGTATCTACCACCCCACTACCACTATCAGATTAGAGCCATAATGGAGACTAGACATCTACCACTATCAGATTAGAGCCATAAGGGCACTAGACATCTACCACCCCACTACCACTACCAGATTAGAGCCATAATGGAGACTAGGTATCTACTACACCACTACCACTACCAGATTAGAGCCATAATGGAGACTAGGTATCTACCACCCCACTACCACTATCAGATTAGAGCCATAATGGACACTAGGTGTCTTCCACCCCACTACCACTATCAGATTAGAGCCATAATGGAGACTAGGTATCTACCACCCCACTACCACTATCAGATTAGAGCCATAATGGAGACTAGACATCTACCACTATCAGATTAGAGCCATAAGGGCACTAGACATCTACCACCCCACGGCCACTATCAGATTAGAGCCATAATGGAGACTAGGTATCTACCACCCCACTACCACTATCAGATTAGAGCCATAATGGAGACTAGGTATCTCCCACCCCACTACCACTATCAGATTAGAGCCATAATGGAGACTAGGTATCTACCACCCCTCTACCTCTATCAGATTAGAGCTATAATGGAGACTAGGTATCTACCACCCCACTATCACTATGAGATTAGAGCCATAATGGAGACTAGGTATCTACCACCCCACTACCACTATCAGATTAGAGCCATAATGGAGACTAGACATCTACCACCCCACTACCACTATCAGATTAGAGCCATAATGGAGACTAGGTATCTACCACCCCACTACCACTATCAGATTAGAGCCATAAAGGCACTAGGCATCTACCACCCCACTACCACTATCAGATTAGAGCCATAATGGAGACTAGGTATCTACCACCCCACTACCGCTATCAGATTAGAGCCATAATGGAGACTAGGTATCTACCACCCCACTACCACTACCAGATTAGAGCCATAATGGAGAATAGGTATCTACCACACCACTACCACTACCAGATTAGAGCCATAATGGAGACTAGGTATCTACCACCCCACTACCACTATCAGATTAGAGCCATAATGGAGACTAGGTATCTACCACCCCTCTACCTCTATCAGATTAGAGCCATAATGGAGACTAGGTATCTACCACCCCACTATCACTATGAGATTAGAGCCATAATGGAGACTAGGTATCTACCACCCCACTACCACTATCAGATTAGAGCCATAATGGAGACTAGGTATCTACCACCCCACTACCACTATCAGATTAGAGCCATAATGGAGACTAGGTATCTACCACCCCACTACCACTATCAGATTAGAGCCATAAAGGCACTAGGCATCTACCACCCCACTACCACTATCAGATTAGAGCCATAATGGAGACTAGGTATCTACCACCCCACTACCGCTATCAGATTAGAGCCATAATGGAGACTAGGTATCTACCACCCCACTACCACTACCAGATTAGAGCCATAATGGAGAATAGGTATCTACCACACCACTACCACTACCAGATTAGAGCCATAATGGAGACTAGGTATCTACCACCCCACTACCACTATCAGATTAGAGCCATAATGGAGACTAGGTATCTACCACCCCACTACCACTACCAGATTAGAGCCATAATGGAGACTAGGTATCTACCACCCCACTACCACTATCAGATTAGAGCCATAATGGAGACAAGGTATCTATCACCCAACTACCACTATCAGATTAGAGCCATAAGGGCACTAGGCATCTACCACCCCACTACCACTATCAGATTAGAGCCATAATGGAGACTAGACATCTACCACTATCAGATTAGAGCCATAAGGGCACTAGACATCTACCACCCCACGGCCACTATCAGATTAGAGCCATAATGGAGACTAGGTATCTACCACCCCACTACCTCTATCAGATTAGAGCCATAATGTACACTAGGTATCTCCCACCCCACTACCACTATCAGATTAGAGCCATAATGGAGACTAGGTATCTACCACCCCTCTACCTCTATCAGATTAGAGCCATAATGGAGACTAGGTATCTACCACCCCACTATCACTATGAGATTAGAGCCATAATGGAGACTAGGTATCTACCACCCCACTACCACTACCAGATTAGACCCATAATGGAGACTAGGTATCTACCACCCCACTACCACTATCAGATTAGAGACATAATGGAGACTAGGTATCTACCACCCCACTACCACTATCAGATTAGAGCCATAAGGGCACTAGGCATCTATCACCCCACTACCACTATCAGATTAGAGCCATAAGGGCACTAGGCATCTACCACCCCACTACCACTATCAGATTAGAGCCATAATGGAGACTAGGTATCTACCACCCCACTACCTCTATAAGATTAGAGCCATAAGGGTACTTGGCATCTACCACCCCACTACCACTATCAGATTAGAGCCATAATGGAGACTAGACATCTACCACCCCACTACCACTATCAGATTAGAGCCATAATGGAGACTAGGTATCTACCACCCCACTACCACTATCAGATTAGAGCCATAAAGGCACTAGGCATCTACCACCCCACTACCACTATCAGATTAGAGCCATAATGGAGACTAGGTATCTACCACCCCACTACCGCTATCAGATTAGAGCCATAATGGAGACTAGGTATCTACCACCCCACTACCACTACCAGATTAGAGCCATAATGGAGAATAGGTATCTACCACACCACTACCACTACCAGATTAGAGCCATAATGGAGACTAGGTATCTACCACCCCACTACCACTATCAGATTAGAGCCATAATGGAGACTAGGTATCTACCACCCCACTACCACTACCAGATTAGAGCCATAATGGAGACTAGGTATCTACCACCCCACTACCACTATCAGATTAGAGCCATAATGGAGACAAGGTATCTATCACCCAACTACCACTATCAGATTAGAGCCATAAGGGCACTAGGCATCTCCCACCCCACTACCACTATCAGATTAGAGCCATAATGGAGACTAGGTATCTACCACCCCTCTACCTCTATCAGATTAGAGCCATAATGGAGACTAGGTATCTACCACCCCACTATCACTATGAGATTAGAGCCATAATGGAGACTAGGTATCTACCACCCCACTACCACTATCAGATTAGAGCCATAATGGAGACTAGACATCTACCACCCCACTACCACTATCAGATTAGAGCCATAATGGAGACTAGGTATCTACCACCCCACTACCACTATCAGATTAGAGCCATAAAGGCACTAGGCATCTACCACCCCACTACCACTATCAGATTAGAGCCATAATGGAGACTAGGTATCTACCACCCCACTACCGCTATCAGATTAGAGCCATAATGGAGACTAGGTATCTACCACCCCACTACCACTACCAGATTAGAGCCATAATGGAGAATAGGTATCTACCACACCACTACCACTACCAGATTAGAGCCATAATGGAGACTAGGTATCTACCACCCCACTACCACTATCAGATTAGAGCCATAATGGAGACTAGGTATCTACCACCCCACTACCACTACCAGATTAGAGCCATAATGGAGACTAGGTATCTACCACCCCACTACCACTATCAGATTAGAGCCATAATGGAGACAAGGTATCTATCACCCAACTACCACTATCAGATTAGAGCCATAAGGGCACTAGGCATCTCCCACCCCACTACCACTATCAGATTAGAGCCATAATGGAGACTAGGTATCTACCACCCCTCTACCTCTATCAGATTAGAGCCATAATGGAGACTAGGTATCTACCACCCCACTATCACTATGAGATTAGAGCCATAATGGAGACTAGGTATCTACCACCCCACTACCACTATCAGATTAGAGCCATAATGGAGACTAGACATCTACCACCCCACTACCACTATCAGATTAGAGCCATAATGGAGACTAGGTATCTACCACCCCACTACCACTATCAGATTAGAGCCATAAAGGCACTAGGCATCTACCACCCCACTACCACTATCAGATTAGAGCCATAATGGAGACTAGGTATCTACCACCCCACTACCGCTATCAGATTAGAGCCATAATGGAGACTAGGTATCTACCACCCCACTACCACTACCAGATTAGAGCCATAATGGAGAATAGGTATCTACCACACCACTACCACTACCAGATTAGAGCCATAATGGAGACTAGGTATCTACCACCCCACTACCACTATCAGATTAGAGCCATAATGGAGACTAGGTATCTACCACCCCACTACCACTACCAGATTAGAGCCATAATGGAGACTAGGTATCTACCACCCCACTACCACTATCAGATTAGAGCCATAATGGAGACAAGGTATCTATCACCCAACTACCACTATCAGATTAGAGCCATAAGGGCACTAGGCATCTACCACCCCACTACCACTATCAGATTAGAGCCATAATGGAGACTAGACATCTACCACTATCAGATTAGAGCCATAAGGGCACTAGACATCTACCACCCCACGGCCACTATCAGATTAGAGCCATAATGGAGACTAGGTATCTACCACCCCACTACCTCTATCAGATTAGAGCCATAATGTACACTAGGTATCTCCCACCCCACTACCACTATCAGATTAGAGCCATAATGGAGACTAGGTATCTACCACCCCTCTACCTCTATCAGATTAGAGCCATAATGGAGACTAGGTATCTACCACCCCACTATCACTATGAGATTAGAGCCATAATGGAGACTAGGTATCTACCACCCCACTACCACTACCAGATTAGACCCATAATGGAGACTAGGTATCTACCACCCCACTACCACTATCAGATTAGAGACATAATGGAGACTAGGTATCTACCACCCCACTACCACTATCAGATTAGAGCCATAAGGGCACTAGGCATCTATCACCCCACTACCACTATCAGATTAGAGCCATAAGGGCACTAGGCATCTACCACCCCACTACCACTATCAGATTAGAGCCATAATGGAGACTAGGTATCTACCACCCCACTACCTCTATAAGATTAGAGCCATAAGGGTACTTGGCATCTACCACCCCACTACCACTATCAGATTAGAGCCATAAAGGCACTAGGCATCTACCACCCCACTACCACTATCAGATTAGAGCCATAATGGAGACTAGGTATCTACCACCCCACTACCACTATCAGATTAGAGCCATAAGGGCACTAGGCATCTACCACCCCACTACCACTATCAGATTAGAGCCATAAAGGCACTAGGTATCTACCACCCCACTACCACTATCAGATTAGAGCCATAATGGAGACTAGGTATCTACCACCCCACTACCTCTATCAGATTAGAGCCATAAGGGTACTTGGCATCTACCACCCCACTACCACTATCAGATTAGAGCCATAAAGGCACTAGGCATCTACCACCCCACTACCACTATCAGATTAGAGCCATAATGGAGACTAGGTATCTACCACCCCACTACCACTATCAGATTAGAGCCATAAGGGCACTTGGCATCTACCACCCCACTACCACTATCAGATTAGAGCCATAAAGGCACTAGGTATCTACCACCCCACTACCACTATCAGATTAGAGCCATAATGGTGACTAGGTATCTACCACCCCACTACCACTATCAGATTAGAGCCATAATGGAGATTAGGTATCTACCACCCCACTACCACTATCAGATTAGAGCCATAATGGCACTAGGCATCTACCACCACACTACCACTATCAGATTAGAGCCATAAAGGCACTAGGCATCTACCACCCCACTACCACTATCAGATTAGAGCAATAATGGAGACTAGGTATCTACCACCCCACTACCGCTATCAGATTAGAGCCATAATGGAGACTAGGTATCTACCACCCCACTACCACTATCAGATTAGAGCCATAATGGAGAATAGGTATCTACCACACCACTACCACTACCAGATTAGAGCCATAATGGAGACTAGGTATCTACCACCCCACTACCACTATCAGATTAGAGCCATAATGGAGACTAGGTATCTACCACCCCTCTACCTCTATCAGATTAGAGCCATAATGGAGACTAGGTATCTACCACCCCACTATCACTATGAGATTAGAGCCATAATGGAGACTAGGTATCTACCACCCCACTACCACTATCAGATTAGAGCCATAATGGAGACTAGACATCTACCACCCCACTACCACTATCAGATTAGAGCCATAATGGAGACTAGGTATCTACCACCCCACTACCACTATCAGATTAGAGCCATAAAGGCACTAGGCATCTACCACCCCACTACCACTATCAGATTAGAGCCATAATGGAGACTAGGTATCTACCACCCCACTACCGCTATCAGATTAGAGCCATAATGGAGACTAGGTATCTACCACCCCACTACCACTACCAGATTAGAGCCATAATGGAGAATAGGTATCTACCACACCACTACCACTACCAGATTAGAGCCATAATGGAGACTAGGTATCTACCACCCCACTACCACTATCAGATTAGAGCCATAATGGAGACTAGGTATCTACCACCCCACTACCACTACCAGATTAGAGCCATAATGGAGACTAGGTATCTACCACCCCACTACCACTATCAGATTAGAGCCATAATGGAGACAAGGTATCTATCACCCAACTACCACTATCAGATTAGAGCCATAAGGGCACTAGGCATCTACAACCCCACTACCACTATCAGATTAGAGCCATAATGGAGACTAGACATCTACCACTATCAGATTAGAGCCATAAGGGCACTAGACATCTACCACCCCACGGCCACTATCAGATTAGAGCCATAATGGAGACTAGGTATCTACCACCCCACTACCTCTATCAGATTAGAGCCATAATGTACACTAGGTATCTCCCACCCCACTACCACTATCAGATTAGAGCCATAATGGAGACTAGGTATCTACCACCCCTCTACCTCTATCAGATTAGAGCCATAATGGAGACTAGGTATCTACCACCCCACTATCACTATGAGATTAGAGCCATAATGGAGACTAGGTATCTACCACCCCACTACCACTACCAGATTAGACCCATAATGGAGACTAGGTATCTACCACCCCACTACCACTATCAGATTAGAGACATAATGGAGACTAGGTATCTACCACCCCACTACCACTATCAGATTAGAGCCATAAGGGCACTAGGCATCTATCACCCCACTACCACTATCAGATTAGAGCCATAAGGGCACTAGGCATCTACCACCCCACTACCACTATCAGATTAGAGCCATAATGGAGACTAGGTATCTACCACCCCACTACCTCTATAAGATTAGAGCCATAAGGGTACTTGGCATCTACCACCCCACTACCACTATCAGATTAGAGCCATAATGGAGACTAGACATCTACCACCCCACTACCACTATCAGATTAGAGCCATAATGGAGACTAGGTATCTACCACCCCACTACCACTATCAGATTAGAGCCATAAAGGTACTAGGCATCTACCACCCCACTACCACTATCAGATTAGAGCCATAATGGAGACTAGGTATCTACCACCCCACTACCGCTATCAGATTAGAGCCATAATGGAGACTAGGTATCTACCACCCCACTACCACTACCAGATTAGAGCCATAATGGAGAATAGGTATCTACCACACCACTACCACTACCAGATTAGAGCCATAATGGAGACTAGGTATCTACCACCCCACTACCACTATCAGATTAGAGCCATAATGGAGACTAGGTATCTACCACCCCACTACCACTACCAGATTAGAGCCATAATGGAGACTAGGTATCTACCACCCCACTACCACTATCAGATTAGAGCCATAATGGAGACAAGGTATCTATCACCCAACTACCACTATCAGATTAGAGCCATAAGGGCACTAGGCATCTCCCACCCCACTACCACTATCAGATTAGAGCCATAATGGAGACTAGGTATCTACCACCCCTCTACCTCTATCAGATTAGAGCCATAATGGAGACTAGGTATCTACCACCCCACTATCACTATGAGATTAGAGCCATAATGGAGACTAGGTATCTACCACCCCACTACCACTATCAGATTAGAGCCATAATGGAGACTAGACATCTACCACCCCACTACCACTATCAGATTAGAGCCATAATGGAGACTAGGTATCTACCACCCCACTACCACTATCAGATTAGAGCCATAAAGGCACTAGGCATCTACCACCCCACTACCACTATCAGATTAGAGCCATAATGGAGACTAGGTATCTACCACCCCACTACCGCTATCAGATTAGAGCCATAATGGAGACTAGGTATCTACCACCCCACTACCACTACCAGATTAGAGCCATAATGGAGAATAGGTATCTACCACACCACTACCACTACCAGATTAGAGCCATAATGGAGACTAGGTATCTACCACCCCACTACCACTATCAGATTAGAGCCATAATGGAGACTAGGTATCTACCACCCCACTACCACTACCAGATTAGAGCCATAATGGAGACTAGGTATCTACCACCCCACTACCACTATCAGATTAGAGCCATAATGGAGACAAGGTATCTATCACCCAACTACCACTATCAGATTAGAGCCATAAGGGCACTAGGCATCTCCCACCCCACTACCACTATCAGATTAGAGCCATAATGGAGACTAGGTATCTACCACCCCTCTACCTCTATCAGATTAGAGCCATAATGGAGACTAGGTATCTACCACCCCACTATCACTATGAGATTAGAGCCATAATGGAGACTAGGTATCTACCACCCCACTACCACTATCAGATTAGAGCCATAATGGAGACTAGACATCTACCACCCCACTACCACTATCAGATTAGAGCCATAATGGAGACTAGGTATCTACCACCCCACTACCACTATCAGATTAGAGCCATAAAGGCACTAGGCATCTACCACCCCACTACCACTATCAGATTAGAGCCATAATGGAGACTAGGTATCTACCACCCCACTACCGCTATCAGATTAGAGCCATAATGGAGACTAGGTATCTACCACCCCACTACCACTACCAGATTAGAGCCATAATGGAGAATAGGTATCTACCACACCACTACCACTACCAGATTAGAGCCATAATGGAGACTAGGTATCTACCACCCCACTACCACTATCAGATTAGAGCCATAATGGAGACTAGGTATCTACCACCCCACTACCACTACCAGATTAGAGCCATAATGGAGACTAGGTATCTACCACCCCACTACCACTATCAGATTAGAGCCATAATGGAGACAAGGTATCTATCACCCAACTACCACTATCAGATTAGAGCCATAAGGGCACTAGGCATCTACCACCCCACTACCACTATCAGATTAGAGCCATAATGGAGACTAGACATCTACCACTATCAGATTAGAGCCATAAGGGCACTAGACATCTACCACCCCACGGCCACTATCAGATTAGAGCCATAATGGAGACTAGGTATCTACCACCCCACTACCTCTATCAGATTAGAGCCATAATGTACACTAGGTATCTCCCACCCCACTACCACTATCAGATTAGAGCCATAATGGAGACTAGGTATCTACCACCCCTCTACCTCTATCAGATTAGAGCCATAATGGAGACTAGGTATCTACCACCCCACTATCACTATGAGATTAGAGCCATAATGGAGACTAGGTATCTACCACCCCACTACCACTACCAGATTAGAGCCATAATGGAGACTAGGTATCTACCACCCCACTACCACTATCAGATTAGAGACATAATGGAGACTAGGTATCTACCACCCCACTACCACTATCAGATTAGAGCCATAAGGGCACTAGGCATCTATCACCCCACTACCACTATCAGATTAGAGCCATAAGGGCACTAGGCATCTACCACCCCACTACCACTATCAGATTAGAGCCATAATGGAGACTAGGTATCTACCACCCCACTACCTCTATAAGATTAGAGCCATAAGGGTACTTGGCATCTACCACCCCACTACCACTATCAGATTAGAGCCATAAAGGCACTAGGCATCTACCACCCCACTACCACTATCAGATTAGAGCCATAATGGAGACTAGGTATCTACCACCCCACTACCACTATCAGATTAGAGCCATAAGGGCACTTGGCATCTACCACCCCACTACCACTATCAGATTAGAGCCATAAAGGCACTAGGTATCTACCACCCCACTACCACTATCAGATTAGAGCCATAATGGTGACTAGGTATCTACCACCCCTCTACCACTACCAGATTAGAGCCATAATGGAGATTAGGTATCTACAACCCCACTACCACTATCAGATTAGAGCCATAATGGCACTAGGCATCTACCACCACACTACCACTATCAGATTAGAGCCATAAGGGCACTAGGCATCTACCACCCCGCTACCACTATCAGATTAGAGCCATAAAGGCACTAGGCATCTACCACCCCACTACCACTATCAGATTAGAGCCATAATGGAGACTAGGTTTCTACCACCCCACTACCACTATCAGATTAGAGCCATAAGGGCACTAGGCATCTACCACACCACTACCATTATCAGATTAGAGCCATAAAGGCACTAGGCATCTACCACCCCACTACCACTATCAGATTAGAGCCATAATGGAGACTAGGTATCTACCACCCCACTACCACTATCAGATTAGAGCCATAATGAAGACTAGGTATCTACCACCCCACTACCTCTATCAGATTAGAGCCATAATGGAGGCTAGGTATCTACCACCCCACTACCTCTATAAGATTAGAGCCATAAGGGCACTTGGCATCTACCACCCCACTACCACTATCAGATTAGAGCCATAAAGGCACTAGGCATCTACCACCCCACTACCACTATCAGATTAGAGCCAAAAGGGCACTAGGCATCTACCACCACACTACCACTATCAGATTAGAGCCATAATGGAGACTAGGTATCTACCACCCCACTATCAGATTAGAGCCATAATGGAGACTACGTATCTACCACCCCACTACCACTATCAGATTAGAGCCATAAGGGCACTTGGCATCTACCACCCCACTACCACTATCAGATTAGAGCCATAAAGGCACTAGGTATCTACCACCCCACTACCACTATCAGATTAGAGCCATAATGGAGACTAGGTATCTACCACCCCACTACCACATCAGATTAGAGACATAATGGAGACTAGGTATCTACCACCCTACTACCACTACCAGATTAGAGCCATAATGGAGACTAGGTATCTACCACACCACTACCACTACCAGATTAGAGCCATAATGGAGACTAGGTATCTACCACCCCACTACCACTATCAGATTAGAGCCATAATGGAGACTACGTATCTACCACCCCACTACCACTATCAGATTAGAGCCATAAGGGCACTAGGCATCTATCACCCCACTACCACTATCAGATTAGAGCCATAATGGAGACTAGGTATCTACCACCCCACTACCACTATCAGATTAGAGCCATAATGAAAACTAGGTATCTACCACCCCACTACCTCTATCAGATTAGAGCCATAATGGAGACTAGGTATCTACCACCCCACTACCTCTATAAGATTAGAGCCATAAGGGCACTTGGCATCTACCACCCCACTACCACTATCAGATTAGAGCCATAAAGGCACTAGGCATCTACCAACCCACTACCACTATCAGATTAGAGCCATAAGGGCACTTGGCATCTACCACCCCACTACCACTATCAGATTAGAGCCATAAAGGCACTAGGTATCTACCACCCCACTACCACTATCAGATTAGAGCCATAATGGCACTAGGCATCTACCACCACACTACCACTATCAGATTAGAGCCATAAGGGCACTAGGCATCTACCACCCCGCTACCACTATCAGATTAGAGCCATAAAGGCACTAGGCATCTACCACCCCACTACCACTATCAGATTAGAGCCATAATGGAGACTAGGTTTCTACCACCCCACTACCACTATCAGATTAGAGCCATAAGGGCACTAGGCATCTACCACCCCACTACCATTATCAGATTAGAGCCATAAAGGCACTAGGCATCTACCACCCCACTACCACTATCAGATTAGAGCCATAATGGAGACTACGTATCTACCACCCCACTACCACTATCAGATTAGAGCCATAAGGGCACTAGGCATCTATCACCCCACTACCACTATCAGATTAGAGCCATAATGGAGACTAGGTATCTACCACCCCACTACCACTATCAGATTAGAGCCATAATGAAAACTAGGTATCTACCACCCCACTACCTCTATTAGATTAGAGCCATAATGGAGACTAGGTATCTACCACCCCACTACCTCTATAAGATTAGAGCCATAAGGGCACTTGGCATCTACCACCCCACTACCACTATCAGTTTAGAGCCATAAAGGCACTAGGCATCTACAACCCCACTACCACTATCAGATTAGAGCCATAAGGGCACTAGGCATCTACCACCCCACTACCACTATCAGATTAGAGCCATAAAGGCACTAGGCATCTACCACCCCACTACCACTATCAGATTATAGCCATAATGGAGACTAGGTATCTACCACCCCACTACCACTATCAGATTAAAGCCATAATGGAGACTAGGTATCTACCACCCGACTCCCACTATCAGATTAGAGCCATAATGGAGACTACGTATCTACCACCCCACTACCACTATCAGATTAGAGCCATAAGGGCACTAGGCATCTATCACCCCACTACCACTATCAGATTAGAGCCATAAAGGCACTAGGCATCTACCACCCCACTACCACTATCAGATTAAAGCCAAAAGGGCACTAGGCATCTACCACCACACTACCACTATCAGATTAGAGCCATAAGGGCACTAGGCATCTACCACCCCGCTACCACTATCAGATTAGAGCCATAAAGGCACTAGGCATCTACCACCCCACTACCACTATCAGATTAGAGCCATAATGGAGACTAGGTGTCTACCACCCCACTACCACTATCAGATTAGAGCCATAAGGGCACTAGGCATCTACCACCCCACTACCACTATCAGATTAGAGCCATAAAGGCACTAGGCATCTACCACCCCACTACCACTATCAGATTATAGCCATAATGGAGACTAGGTATCTACCACCCCACTACCACTATCAGATTAGAGCCATAATGGAGACTAGGTATCTACCACCCTACTACCACTACCAGATTAGAGCCATAATGGAGACTAGGTATCTACCAAAACACTACCACTACCAGATTAGAGCCATAAGGGCACTAGGCATCTACCACCACACTACCACTATCAGATTAGAGCCATAAGGGCACTAGGCATCTACCACCCCACTACCACTATCAGATTAGAGCCATAATGGAGACTAGGTATCTACCACCCCACTCCCACTATCAGATTAGAGCCATAATGGAGACTACGTATCTACCACCCCACTACCACTATCAGATTAGAGCCATAAGGGCACTAGGCATCTATCACCCCACTACCACTATCAGATTAGAGCCATAAAGGCACTAGGAATCTACCACCCCACTACCACTATCAGATTAGAGCCATAATGGAGACTAGGTATCTACCACCCCACTACCACTATCAGATTCGAGCCATAAGGGCACTAGGCATCTACCACCCCACTACCACTATCACATTAGAGCCATAAAGGCACTAGGCATCTACCACCCCACTACCACTATCAGATTAGAGCCATAATGGAGACTAGGTATCTCCCACCCCACTACCACTATCAGATTAGAGCCATAATGGAGACTAGGTATCTACCACCCCACCACCACTATCAGATTAGAGCCATAATGGAGACTAGGTATCTACCACACCACTACCACTACCAGATTAGAGCCATAATGGAGACTAGGTATCTACCACCCCTCTACCACTACCAGATTAGAGCCATAATGGAGATTAGGTATCTACAACCCCACTACCACTATCAGATTAGAGCCATAATGGCACTAGGCATCTACCACCCCACTACCACTATCAGATTAGAGCCATAAGGGCACTAGGCATCTATCACCCCACTACCACTATCAGATTAGAGCCATAAAGGCACTAGGAATCTACCACCCCACTACCACTATCAGATTAGAGCCATAATGGAGACTAGGTATCTACCACCCCACTACCACTATCAGATTAGAGCCATAAGGGCACTAGGCATCTACCACCCCACTACCACTATCACATTAGAGCCATAAAGGCACTAGGCATCTACCACCCCACTACCACTATCAGATTAGAGCCATAATGGAGACTAGGTATCTCCCACCCCACTACCACTATCAGATTAGAGCCATAATGGAGACTAGGTATCTACCACCCCACCACCACTATCAGATTAGAGCCATAATGGAGACTAGGTATCTACCACACCACTACCACTACCAGATTAGAGCCATAATGGAGACTAGGTATCTACCACCCCACTACCTCTATCAGAATGGAGCCATAACGGAGACTAGGTATCTACCACCCCACTACCACTATCAGATTAGAGCCATAATGGAGACTAGTTATCTAACCACCCCACTACCTCTATCAGATTAGAGCCATAATGGAGACTAGGTATCTACCACCCCACTACCTCTATAAGATTAGAGCCATAAAGGCACTAGGCATCTACCACCCCACTACCACTATCAGATTAGAGCCATAATGGAGACTAGGTATCTACCACCCCACTACCACTATCAGATTAGAGCCATAAGGGCACTAGGCATCTATCACCCCACTACCACTATCAGATTAGAGCCATAAAGGCACTAGGCATCTACCACCCCACTACCACTATCAGATTAGAGCCATAATGGAGACTAGGAATCTACCACCCCACTACCACTATCAGATTAGAGCCATAAGGGCACTAGGCATCTACCACCCCACTACCACTATCAGATTAGAGCCATAAAGGCACTAGGCATCTACCACCCCACTACCACTATCAGATTAGAGCCATAATGGAGACTACGTATCTACCACCCCACTACCACTATCAGATTAGAGCCATAATGGAGACTAGGTATCTACCACACCACTACCACTACCAGATTAGAGCCATAATGGAGACTAGGTATCTACCACCCCACTACCACTATCACATTAGAGCCATAAAGGCACTAGGCATCTACCACCCCACTACCACTATCAGATTAGAGCCATAATGGAGACTAGGTATCTCCCACCCCACTACCACTATCAGATTAGAGCCATAATGGAGACTAGGTATCTACCACCCCACTACCACTATCAGATTAGAGCCATAATGGAGACTAGGTATCTGCCACCCCACTACCACTATCAGATTAGAGCCATAATGGAGACTAGGTATCTACCACCCCACTACCACTATCAGATTAGAGCCATAATGGAGACTAGGTATCTCCCACCCCACTACCACTATCAGATTAGAGCCATAATGGAGACTAGGTATCTACCACCCCACTACCACTATCAGATTAGAGCCATAATGGAGACTAGGTATCTGCCACCCCACTACCACTATCAGATTAGAGCCATAATGGAGACTAGGTATCTACCACCCCACTACCACTATCAGATTAGAGCCATAATGGAGACTAGGTATCTGCCACCCCACTACCACTATCAGATTAGAGCCATAATGGAGACTAGGTATCTACCACCCCACTACCTCTATCAGATTAGAGCCATAACGGAGACTAGGTATCTACCACCCCACTACCACTATCAGATTAGAGCCATAAAGGCACTAGGCATCTACCACCCCACTACCACTATCAGATTAGAGCCATAATGGAGACTAGGTGTCTACCACCCCACTACCACTATCAGATTAGAGCCATAAGGGCACTAGGCATCTACCACCCCACTACCACTATCAGATTAGAGCCATAAAGGCACTAGGCATCTACCACCCCACTACCACTATCAGATTATAGCCATAATGGAGACTAGGTATCTACCACCCCACTACCACTATCAGATTAGAGCCATAATGGAGACTAGGTATCTACCACCCTACTACCACTACCAGATTAGAGCCATAATGGAGACTAGGTATCTACCAAAACACTACCACTACCAGATTAGAGCCATAAGGGCACTAGGCATCTACCACCCCACTACCTCTATCAGATTAAAGCCATAATGGAGACTAGGTATCTACCACCCCACTCCCACTATCAGATTAGAGCCATAATGGAGACTACGTATCTACCACCCCACTACCACTATCAGATTAGAGCCATAAGGGCACTAGGCATCTATCACCCCACTACCACTATCAGATTAGAGCCATAAAGGCACTAGGAATCTACCACCCCACTACCACTATCAGATTAGAGCCATAATGGAGACTAGGTATCTACCACCCCACTACCACTATCAGATTAGAGCCATAAGGGCACTAGGCATCTACCACCCCACTACCACTATCACATTAGAGCCATAAAGGCACTAGGCATCTACCACCCCACTACCACTATCAGATTAGAGCCATAATGGAGACTAGGTATCTCCCACCCCACTACCACTATCAGATTAGAGCCATAATGGAGACTAGGTATCTACCACCCCACCACCACTATCAGATTAGAGCCATAATGGAGACTAGGTATCTACCACACCACTACCACTACCAGATTAGAGCCATAATGGAGACTAGGTATCTACCACCCCACTACCACTATCAGATTAGAGCCATAACGGAGACTAGGTATCTACCACCCCACTACCACTATCAGATTAGAGCCATAATGGAGACTAGTTATCTAACCACCCCACTACCTCTATCAGATTAGAGCCATAATGGAGACTAGGTATCTACCACCCCACTACCACTATCAGATTAGAGCCATAATGGAGACTAGGTATCTACCACCCCACTACCACTATCAGATTAGAGCCATAATGGAGACTAGGTATCTACCACCCCACTACCTCTATCAGATTAGAGCCATAATGGAGACTAGGTATCTACCACCCCACTACCTCTATACGATTAGAGCCATAAGGGCACTAGGCATCTATCACCCCACTACCACTATCAGATTAGAGCCATAATGGAGACTAGGTATCTACCACCCCACTACCTCTATAAAATTAGAGCCATAATGGAGACTAGGTATCTACCACCCCACTACCACTATCAGATTAGAGCCACAAGGGCACTAGGCATCTATCACCCCACTACCACTATCAGATTAGAGCCATAATGGAGACTAGGTATCTACCACCCCACTACCTCTATAAAATTAGAGCCATAAGGGCACTTGGCATCTACCACCCCACTACCACTATCAGATTAGAGCCATAAAGGCACTAGGCATTTACCACCCCACTACCACTATCAGATTAGAGCCATAATGGAGACTAGGTATCTACCACCCCACTACCACTATCAGATTAGAGCCATAAGGGCACTAGGCATCTATCACCCTACTACCACTATCAGATTAGAGCCATAAAGGCACTAGGCATCTACCACCCCACTACCACTATCAGATTAGAGCCATAAAGTTACTAGGTATCTACCACCCCACTACCACTATCAGATTAGAGCCATAATGGAGACTAGGCATCTACCACTATCAGATTAGAGCCATAAAGGCACTAGGCATCTACCAACCCACTACCACTATCAGATTAGAGCCATAATGGAGACTAGGTATCTACCACTACCTCTATCAGATTAGAGCCATAATGGAGACTAGGTATCTACCACCCCACTACCACTATCAGATTAGAGCCATAAGGGCACTAGACATCTACCACCCAACTACTACTACCAGATTAGAGCCATAAGGGCACTAGACATCTACCACCCAACTACCACTATCAGATTAGAGCCATAATGGAGACTAGGTATCTACCACCCCACTACCACTATCAGATTAGAGCCATAATGGAGATTACGTATCTACCACCCCACTACCACTACCAGATTAGAGCCATAATGGAGACTAGGTATCTACCAAACCACTACCACTACCAGATTAGAGCCATAATGGAGACTAGGTATCTACCACCCCACTACCACTATCAGATTAGAGCCATAATGGAGACTAGGTATCTACCACCCCACTACCACTATCATATTAGAGCCATAATGGAGACTAGGTATCTACCACCCCACTACCTCTATCAGATTAGAGCCATAATGGAGACTAGGTATCTACCACCCCACTACCTCTATACGATTAGAGCCATAAGGGCACTTGGCATCTACCACCCCACTACCACTATCAGATTAGAGCCATAAAGGCACTAGGCATCTACCACCCCACTACCACTATCAGATTAGAGCCATAATGGAGACTAGGTATCTACCACCCCACTGCCACTATCAGATTAGAGCCATAAGGGCACTAGGCATCTATTACCCCACTACCACTATCAGATTAGAGCCATAAAGGCACTAGGAATCTACCACCCCACTACCACTATCAGATTAGAGCCATAATGGAGACTAGGTATCTACCACCCCACTACCACTATCAGATTAGAGCAATAATGGAGACTAGGTATCTACCACCCCACTACCACTACCAGATTAGAGCCATAATGGAGACTAGGTATCTACCACACCACTACCAGATTAGAGTCATAATGGAGACTAGGTATCTACCACCCCACTACCACTACCAGATTAGAGCCATAATGGAGACTAGGTATCTAACACCCCACTACCACTACCAAAATAGAGCCATAATGGAGACTAGGTATCTACCACCCCACTACCACTATCAGATTAGAGCCATAATGTCGACTAGGTATCTACCACCCCACTACCTCTATCAGATTAGAGCCATAATGGAGAGTAGGTATCTTCCACCCCACTACCACTATCAGATTAGAGCCATATTGGAGACTAGGTATCTACCACCCCACTACCACCATCAGATTAGAGCCATAATGGAGACTAGGTATCTACCACCCTTCTACCACTACCAGATTAGAGCCATAATGGAGACTAGGTATCTACCACCCATCTACCACTATCAGATTATAGCCATAAGGGCACTAGGCATCTACCACCACACTACCACTATCAGATTAGAGCCATAAGGGCATTAGGCATCTACCACCCCGCTACCACTATCAGATTAGAGCCATACGGGCACTAGACATCTACCACCCCACTACAACTATCAGATTAGAGCCATAATGGAAACTAGGTATCTACCACCCCACTACCACTATCAGATTAGAGCCATAAAGGCACTAGGCATCTACCACCCCACTACCACTATCAAATTAGAGCCATAATGGAGACTAGGTATCTACCACCCCACTACCACTATCAGATTAGAGCCATACGGGCACAAGGCATCTACCACCCCACTACCACTATCAGATTAGAGCCATAAAGGCACTAGGCATCTACCACCCCACTACCACTATCAGATTAGAGCCATAATGGAGACTGGGTATCTACCACCCCACTACCACTATCAGATTAGAGCCATAATGGAGACTAGGTATCTACCACCCCACTACCACTACCAGATTAGAGCCATAATGGAGACTAGGTATCTACCACACCACTACCACTACCAGATTAGAGCCATAATGGAGACTAGGTATCTACCACCCCACTACCACTATCAGATTAGAGCCATAATGGAGACTAGGTATCTACCACCCCACTACCTCTATCAGATTAGAGCCATAATGGAGACTAGGTATCTACCACCTCTACCTCTATAAGATTAGAGCCATAAGGGCACTTGACATCTACCACCCCACTACCACTATCAGATTAGAGCCATAATGGAGACTAGGTATCTACCACCCCACTACCACTATCAGATTAGAGCCACAAGGGCACTAGGCATCTATCACCCCACTACCACTATCAGATTAGAGCCATAATGGAGACTAGGTATCTACCACCCCGCTACCACTACCAGATTAGAGCCATACTGGAGACTAGATATCTACCACCCCACTACCGCTATCATATTAGAGCCATAAGGGCACTAGGCATCTACCACCCCACTACCACTATCAGATTAGAGCCATAAGGGCACTAGGCATCTACCACCCCACTACCTCTATCAGATTAGAGCCATAATGGAGACTAGGCATCTACCACCCCACTACCTCTATCAGATTAGAGCCATCATGGAGACTAGGTATCTACCACACCACTACCACTACCAGATTAGAGCCATAATGGAGACTAGGTATCTACCACCCCACTACCACTATCAGAATAGAGCCATAAGGGCACTAGGCATCTACCACCCCACTACCACTATCAGATTAGAGCCATAATGGAGACTAGGTATCTACCACCCCACTACAACTATCAGATTAGAGCCATAATGGAGACTAGGTATCTACCACCCCACTACCTCTATCAGATTAGAGCCATAATATCAGACTAGGTATTTACCACCCCACTCCCAGTATCAGATTAGATTCATAATTGAGACTAGGTATCTACCACCCCACTACCACTACCAGATTAGAGCCAAAATGGAGACTAGGTATCTACCACCCCACTACCACTATCAGATTAGAGCCATAATGGAGACTAGGTATCTACCACCCCACTACCACTATCAGATTAGAGCCATAATATGAGACTAGGTATCTACCACCCCACTCCCAGTATCAGATTAGATTCATAATGGAGACTAGGTATCTACCACCCCACTACCACTATCAGATTAGAACCATAATGGAGACTAGGTATCTACCACCCCACTACCACTATCAGATTAGAGCCATAATGGAGACTAGATATCTACCACCCCACTACCGCTATCATATTAGAGCCATAAGGGCACTAGGCATCTACCACCCCACTACCACTATCAGATTAGAGCCATAAGGGCACTAGGCATCTACCACCCCACTACCTCTATCAGATTAGAGCCATAATGGAGACTAGGTATCTACCACACCACTACCACTACCAGATTAGAGCCATAATGGAGACTAGGTATCTACCACCCCACTACCACTTTCAGAATAGAGCCATAATGGAGACTAGGTATCTACCACCCCACTACCAGTATCAGATTAGAGCCATAATGGAGACTAGGTATAAAACACCCCACTACCACTATCAGATTAGAGCCATAATGGAGAAAAGGTTTCTGCCACCCCTCTACCACTACCAGATTAGAGCCATAATGGAGAGTAGGTATCTACCACCCCACTACCACTATCAGATTAGAGCAATAAAGGCACTAGGCATCTACCACCCCACTACCACTATCAGATTAGAGCCATAATGGAGACTAGGTATCTACCACCCCACTACCACTATCAGATTAGAGCCATAAGGGCACTAGGCATCTACCACCCCACTACCACTATCAGATTAGAGCCATAATGGAGACTAGGTATCTACCACCCCACTACCACTATCAGATTAGAGCCATAATGGAGACTAGGTATCTACCACCCCACTACCACTATCAGATTAGAGCCATAAGGGCACTAGGCATCTACCACCCCACTACCACTATCAGATTAGAGCCATAAGGGCACTAGTCATCTACCACCCCACTACCACTATCAGATTAGAGCCATAATGGAGACTAGGTATCTACCACCCCACTACCTCTATCAGATTAGAGCCATAAAGGCACTAGGCATCTACCACCCCACTACCACTATCAGATTAGAGCCATAATGGAGACTAGGTATCTACCACCCCACTACCACTATCAGATTAGAGCCATAAGGGCACTAGGCATCTACCACCCCACTACCACTATCAGATTAGAGCCATAATATGAGACTAGGTATCTACCACCCCACTCCCAGTATCAGATTAGAGCCATAATGGAGACTAGGTATCTACCACCCCACTACCTCTATCAGATTAGAGCCATAATGGAGACTAGGTATCTACCACCCCACTCCCACTATCAGATTAGAGCCATAATGGAGACTAGGTATCTACCACCCCACTACCACTACCAGATTAGAGCCATAAGGGCACTAGACATCTAACACCCCACTACTACTACCAGATTTGAGCCTAAAACGGAGACTAGACATCTACCACCCCACTACATTTATAAGATTAGAGCCATAATGGAGACTTGGTATCTACCAGCACACTACCACTATCAGATTAGAGCCAAAATGGAGACTAGGTATTTACCACCCCACTACCACTATCAGATTAGAGCCATACTGGAGACTAGAAATCTACCACCCCACTACCACTATCAGATTAGAGCCATAATATGAGACTAGGTATCTACCACCCCACTCCCAGTATCAGATTAGATTCATAATGGAGACTAGGTATCTACCACCCCACTCCCACTATCAGATTAGAGCCATAATGGAGACTAGGTATCTACCACCCCACTACCACTACCAGATTAGAGCCATAAGGGCACTAGACATCTAACACCCCACTACTACTACCAGATTAGAGCCTAAAACGGAGACTAGAAATCTACCACCCCACTACCACTATCAGATTAGAGCCATAATATGAGACTAGGTATCTACCACCCCACTCCCAGTATGAGATTAGATTCATAATGGAGACTAGGTATCTACCACCCCTCTACCACTATCAGATTAGAACCATAATGGAGACTAGGTATCTACCACTATCAGATTAGAGCCATAAGGGCACTTGGCATCTACCACCCCACTACCACTGTCAAATTAGAGCCATAAAGGCACTTGGTATCTACCACCCCACTACCACTATCAGATTAGAGCCATAATGGAGACTAGGTATCTACCACCCCACTACCACTATCAGATTAGAGCCATAAGGGCACTAGGCATCTACCACCCCACTACCTCTATCAGATTAGAGCCATAATGGAGACTAGGTATCTACCACCCCACTACCACTATCAGATTAGAGCCATAAGGGCACTAGGCATCTACCACTCCACTACCACTACCAGATTAGAGCCAGAAGGGCACTAGACATCTAACACCCCACTACTACTACAGATTAGAGCCTAAAACGGAGACTAGACATCTACCACCGGACTACCTTTATAAGATTAGAGCCATAATGGAGACTAGTTATCTACCACCCCACTACTACTATCAGATTAGAGCCATAATGGAGACAAGGTATCTACCACCCCACTACCACTACCAGATTAGAGCCATAATGGAGACTAGGTATCTATCACCCCACTACCACTATCATATTAGAGCCATAAGGGCACTAGGCATCTACCACCCCACTACCACTATCAGATTAGAGCCATAATGGAGACTAGACATCTACCACTATCAGATTAGAGCCATACTGGAGACTAGGTATCTACCACCCCACTACCACTATCAGATTAGAGCCATAAGGGCAATAGGCATCTACCACCCCACTACCACTGTCAGATTAGAGCCATAAAGGCACTAGGCATCTACCACCCCACTACCACTATCAGATTAGAGCCATAATGGAGACTAGGTATCTACCACCCCACTACCACTATCAGATTAGAGCCATAAAGGCACTAGGCATCTACCACCCCACTACCACTACCAGATTAGAGCTAGAAGGGCACTAGACATCTAACACCCCACTACTACTACCAGATTAGAGCCTAAAACGGAGACTAGACATCTACCACCCCAATACCTTTATAAGATTAGAGCCATAATGGAGACTTGGTATCTACCAGCACACTACCACTACCATATTAGAGCCAAAATGGAGACTAGGTATCTACCACCCCACTACCACTATCAGATTAGAGCCATAATGGAGACTAGGTATCTACCACCCCACTACCACTATCACATTAGAGCCATAATGGAGACTAGGTATCTACCACCCCACTACCTCTATCAGATTAGAGCCATAAGGGCACTTGGCATCTACCACCACACTACCACTATCAGATTAGAGCCATAAGGGCACTAGGCATCTACCACCCCACCTCCACTATCAGATTAGTGCCATAATGGAGACTAGGCATCTACCACCCCACTACCACTGTCAGATTAGAGCCATAAAGGCACTAGGCATCTACCACCCCACTACCACTATCAGATTAGAGCCATAATGGAGACTAGGTATCTACCACCCCACTACCTCTATGAGATTAGAGCCATAATGGAGACTAGGTATCTACCACCCCACTACCACTACCAGATTAGAGCCATAAGGGCACTAGACATCTAACACCCCACTACTACTACCAGATTAGAGCCTAAAACGGAGACTAGACATCTACCACCCCACTACATTTATAAGATTAGAGCCATAATGGAGACTTGGTATCTACCAGCACACTACCACTACCAGATTAGAGCCAAAATGGAGACTAAGTATATACTACCCCACTACCACTATCAGATTAGAGCCATAATGGAGACTAGGTATCTACCACCCCACTACCACTATCAGATTAGAGCCATAATATGAGACTAGGTATCTACCACCCCACTCCCAGTATCAGATTAGATTCATAATGGAGACTAGGTATCTACCACCCCACTACCACTATCAGATTAGAGCCATAATGGAGACTAGGTATCTACCACCCCACTACCTCTATCAGATTAGAGCCATAATGGAGACTAGGTATCTACCACCTCTACCTCTATAAGATTAGAGCCATAAGGGCACTTGAAATCTACCACCCCACTACCACTATCAGATTAGAGCCATAATGGAGACTAGGTATCTCCCACCCCACTACCACTATCAGATTAGAGCCACAAGGGCACTAGGCATCTATCACCCCACTACCACTATCAGATTAGAGCCATAATGGAGACTAGGTATCTACCACCCCACTACCACTACCAGATTAGAGCCATAATGGAGACTAGATATCTACCACCCCACTACCGCTATCCTATTAGAGCCATAAGGGCACTAGGCATCTACCACCCCACTACCACTATCAGATTAGAGCCATAATGGAGACTAGGTATCTACCACACCACTACCACTACCAGATTAGAGCCATAAGGGCACTAGGCATCTACCACCCCACTACCTCTATCAGATTAGAGCCATAATGGAGACTAGGCATCTACCACCCCACTACCTCTATCAGATTAGAGCCATAATGGAGACTAGGTATCTACCACCCCACTACCTCTATCAGATTAGAGCCATAATATGAGACTAGGTATTTACCACCCCACTCCCAGTATCAGATTAGATTCATAATGGAGACTAGGTATCTACCACCCCACTACCACTACCAGATTAGAGCCAAAATGGAGACTAGGTATCTACCACCCCACTACCACTATCAGATTAGAGCCATAATGGAGACTAGGTATCTACCACCCCACTACCACTATCAGATTAGAGCCATAATGGAGACTAGGTATCTACCACCCCACTACCACTATCAGATTAGAGCCATAATATGAGACTAGGTATCTACCACCCCACTCCCAGTATCAGATTAGATTCATAATGGAGACTAGGTATCTACCACCCCACTACCACTATCAGATTAGAACCATAATGGAGACTAGGTATCCACCACCCCACTACCACTATCAGATTAGAGCCATAATGGAGACTAGATATCTACCACCCCACTACCGCTGTCATATTAGAGCCATAAGGGCACTAGGCATCTACCACCCCACTACCACTATCAGATTAGAGCCATAAGGGCACTAGGCATCTACCACCCCACTACCTCTATCAGATTAGAGCCATAATGGAGACTAGGTATCTACCACACCACTACCACTACCAGATTAGAGCCATAATGGAGACTAGATATCTACCACCCCACTACCACTATCAGAATAGAGCCATAATGGAGACTAGGTATCTACCACCCCACTACCAGTATCAGATTAGAGCCATAATGGAGACTAGGTATAAAACACCCCACTACCACTATCAGATTAGAGCCATAATGGAGAAAAGGTTTCTGCCACCCCTCTACCACTACCAGATTAGAGCCATAATGGAGAGTAGGTATCTACCACCCCACTACCACTATCAGATTAGAGCAATAAAGGCACTAGGCATCTACCACCCCACTACCACTATCAGATTAGAGCCATAATGGAGACTAGGTATCTACCACCCCACTACCACTATCAGATTAGAGCCATAAGGGCACTAGGCATCTACCACCCCACTACCACTATCAGATTAGAGCCATAATGGAGACTAGGTATCTACCACCCGACTACCACTATCAGATTAGAGCCATAATGGAGACTAGGTATCTACCACCCCACTACCTCTATCAGATTAGAGCCATAAGGGCACTTGGCATCTACCACCACACTACCACTATCAGATTAGAGCCATAAGGGCACTAGTCATCTACCACCCCACTACCACTATCAGATTAGAGCCATAATGGAGACTGGGTATCTACCACCCCACTACCTCTATCAGATTAGAGCCATAAGGGCACTAGGCATCTACCACCCCACTACCACTATCAGATTAGAGCCATAATGGAGACTAGGTATCTACCACCCCACTACCACTATCAGATTAGAGCCATAAGGGCACTAGGCATCTACCACCCCACTACCACTATCAGATTAGAGCCATAATATGAGACTAGGTATCTACCACCCCACTCCCAGTATCAGATTAGAGCCATAATGGAGACTAGGTATCTACCACCCCACTACCTCTATCAGATTAGAGCCATAATGGAGACTAGGTATCTACCACCCCACTCCCACTATCAGATTAGAGCCATAATGGAGACTAGGTATCTACCACCCCACTACCACTACCAGATTAGAGCCATAAGGGCACTAGACATCTAACACCCCACTACTACTACCAGATTTGAGCCTAAAACGGAGACTAGACATCTACCACCCCACTACATTTATAAGATTAGAGCCATAATGGAGACTAGGTATCTACCACCCCACTACCTCTATCAGATTAGAGCCATAATGGAGACTTGGTATCTACCAGCACACTACCACTATCAGATTAGAGCCAAAATGGAGACTAGGTATTTACCACCCCACTACCACTATCAGATTAGAGCCATACTGGAGACTGGAAATCTACCACCCTACTACCACTATCAGATTAGAGCCATAATATGAGACTAGGTATCTACCACCCCACTACCACTATCAGATTAGAGCCATAATATGAGACTAGGTATCTACCACCCCACTCCCAGTATCAGATTAGATTCATAATGGAGACTAGGTATCTACCACCCCACTACCACTATCAGATTAGAGCCATAAGGGCACTTGGCATCTACCACCCCACTACCACTGTCAAATTAGAGCCATAAAGGCACTTGGTATCTACCACCCCACTACCACTATCAGATTAGAGCCATAATGGAGACTAGGTATCTACCACCCTACTACCACTATCAGATTAGAGCCATAATATGAGACTAGGTATCTACCACCCCACTCCCAGTATCAGATTAGATTCATAATGGAGACTAGGTATCTACCACCCCACTACCTCTATCAGATTAGAGCCATAAAGGCACTAGGCATCTACCACCCCACTACCACTATCAGATTAGAGCCATAATGGAGACTAGGTATCTACCACCCCACTACCACTATCAGATTAGAGCCATAAGGGCACTAGGCATCTACCACCCCACTACCACTATCAGATTAGAGCCATAATATGAGACTAGGTATCTACCACCCCACTCCCAGTATCAGATTAGAGCCATAATGGAGACTAGGTATCTACCACCCCACTACCTCTATCAGATTAGAGCCATAATGGAGACTAGGTATCTACCACCCCACTCCCACTATCAGATTAGAGCCATAATGGAGACTAGGTATCTACCACCCCACTACCACTACCAGATTAGAGCCATAAGGGCACTAGACATCTAACACCCCACTACTACTACCAGATTTGAGCCTAAAACGGAGACTAGACATCTACCACCCCACTACATTTATAAGATTAGAGCCATAATGGAGACTAGGTATCTACCACCCCACTACCTCTATCAGATTAGAGCCATAATGGAGACTTGGTATCTACCAGCACACTACCACTATCAGATTAGAGCCATAATGGAGACTAGGTATTTACCACCCCACTACCACTATCAGATTAGAGCCATACTGGAGACTAGGAATCTACCACCCCACTACCACTATCAGATTAGAGCCATAATATGAGACTAGGTATCTACCACCCCACTACCACTATCAGATTAGAGCCATAATATGAGACTAGGTATCTACCACCCCACTCCCAGTATCAGATTAGATTCATAATGGAGACTAGGTATCTACCACCCCACTACCACTATCAGATTAGAGCCATAAGGGCACTTGGCATCTACCACCCCACTACCACTGTCAAATTAGAGCCATAAAGGCACTTGGTATCTACCACCCCACTACCACTATCAGATTAGAGCCATAATGGAGACTAGGTATCTACCACCCTACTACCACTATCAGATTAGAGCCATAATATGAGACTAGGTATCTACCACCCCACTCCCAGTATCAGATTAGATTCATAATGGAGACTAGGTATCTACCACCCCACTACCACTATCAGATTAGAACCATAATGGAGACTAGGTATCTACCACCCCACTACCACTATCAGATTAGAGCCATAAGGGCACTAGGCATCTACCACCCCACTACCTCTATCAGATTAGAGCCATAATGGAGACTAGGCATCTACCACCCCACTACCTCTATCAGATTAGAGCCATAATGGAGACTAGGTATCTACCACCCCACTACCACTATCAGATTAGAGCCATAAGGGCACTAGGCATCTACCACCCCACTACCACTACCAGATTAGAGCCAGAAGGGCACTAGACATCTAACAACCCACTACTACTACAGATTAGAGCCTAAAACGGAGACTAGACATCTACCACCGGACTGCCTTTATAAGATTAGAGCCATAATGGAGACTAGTTATCTACCACCCCACTACTACTATCAGATTAGAGCCATAATGGAGACAAGGTATCTACCACCCCACTACCACTACCAGATTAGAGCCATAATGGAGACTAGGTATCTATCACCCCACTACCACTATCATATTAGAGCCATAAGGGCACTAGGCATCTACCACCCCACTACCACTATCAGATTAGAGCCATAATGGAGACTAGACATCTACCACTATCAGATTAGAGCCATAATGGAGACTAGGTATCTACCACCCCACTACCACTATCAGATTAGAGCCATAAGGGCAATAGGCATCTACCACCCCACTACCACTGTCAGATTAGAGCCATAAAGGCACTAGGCATCTACCACCCCACTACCACTATCAGATTAGAGCCATAATGGAGACTAGGTATCTACCACCCCACTACCACTATCAGATTAGAGCCATAAAGGCACTAGGCATCTACCACCCCACTACCACTACCAGATTAGAGCTAGAAGGGCACTAGACATCTAACACCCCACTACTACTACCAGATTAGAGCCTAAAACGGAGACTAGACATCTACCACCCCAATACCTTTATAAGATTAGAGCCATAATGGAGACTTGGTATCTACCAGCACACTACCACTACCATATTAGAGCCAAAATGGAGACTAGGTATCTACCACCCCACTACCACTATCAGATTAGAGCCATAATGGAGACTAGGTATCTACCACCCCACTACCACTATCACATTAGAGCCATAATGGAGACTAGGTATCTACCACCCCACTACCTCTATCAGATTAGAGCCATAAGGGCACTTGGCATCTACCACCACACTACCACTATCAGATTAGAGCCATGAGGGCACTAGGCATCTACCACCCCACCTCCACTATCAGATTAGTGCCATAATGGAGACTAGGCATCTACCACCCCACTACCACTGTCAGATTAGAGCCATAAAGGCACTAGGCATCTACCACCCCACTACCACTATCAGATTAGAGCCATAATGGAGACTAGGTATCTACCACCCCACTACCACTATCAGATTAGAGCCATAAAGGCACTAGGCATCTACCACCCCACTACCACTACCAGATTAGAGCTAGAAGGGCACTAGACATCTAACACCCCACTACTACTACCAGATTAGAGCCTAAAACGGAGACTAGACATCTACCACCCCAATACCTTTATAAGAGTAGAGCCATAATGGAGACTTGGTATCTACCAGCACACTACCACTACCATATTAGAGCCAAAATGGAGACTAGGTATCTACCACCCCACTACCACTATCAGATTAGAGCCATAATGGAGACTAGGTATCTACCACCCCACTACCACTATCACATTAGAGCCATAATGGAGACTAGGTATCTACCACCCCACTACCTCTATCAGATTAGAGCCATACGGGCACTTGGCATCTACCGCCACACTACCACTATCAGATTAGAGCCATAAGGGCACTAGGCATCTACCACCCCACTACCACTGTCAGATTAGAGCCATAAAGGCACTAGGCATCTACCACCCCACTACCACTATCAGATTAGAGCCATAATGGAGACTAGGTATCTACCACCCCACTACCTCTATCAGATTAGAGCCATAATGGAGACTAGGTATCTACCACCCCACTCCCACTATCAGATTAGAGCCATAATGGAGAATAGGTATCTACCACCCCACTACCACTACCAGATTAGAGCCATAAGGGCACTAGACATCTAACACCCCACTACTACTACCAGATTAGAGCCTAAAACGGAGACTAGACATCTACCACCCCACTACATTTATAAGATTAGAGCCATAATGGAGACTTGGTATCTACCAGCACACTACCACTACCAGATTAGAGCCAAAATGGAGACTAGGTATCTACTACCCCACTACCACTATCAGATTAGAGCCATAATGGAGACTAGGTATCTAACACTCCACTACCACTATCAGATTAGAGCCATAATATGAGACTAGGTATATACCACCCCACTCCCAGTATCAGATTAGATTCATAATGGAGACTAGGTATCTACCACCCCACTACCACTATCAGATTAGAACCATAATGGAGACTAGGTATCTACCACCCCGCTACCACTATCAGATTAGAGCCATAAGGGCACTTGGCATCTACCACCCCACTACCACTGTCAAATTAGAGCCATAAAGGCACTTGGTATCTACCACCCCACTACCACTATCAGATTAGAGCCATAATGGAGACAAGGCATCTACCACCCCACTACCACTATCAGATTAGAGCCATAATGGAGACTAGGTATCTACCACCCCACTACCACTATCAGATTAGAGCCATAAAGGCACTAGGCATCTACCTTCAAACTACAACTATCAGATTAGAGCCATAATGGAGACTAGGTATATACCACCCCACTACCACTATCAGATTAGAGAGATAATGGAGACTAGGTATCTACCACCCCACTTCCACTATCAGATTAGAGCCATAATGGAGACTAGGTATCTACCACCCCACTACCACTATCAGATTAGAGCCATAAGGGCAATAGGCATCTACCACCCCACTACCACTGTCAGATTAGAGCCATAAAGGCACTAGGCATCTACCACCCCACTACCACTATCAGATTAGAGCCATAATGGAGACTAGGTATCTACCACCCCACTACCACTATCAGATTAGAGCCATAAAGGCACTAGGCATCTACCACCCCACTACCACTACCAGATTAGAGCTAGAAGGGCACTAGACATATAACACCCCACTACTACTACCAGATTAGAGCCTAAAACGGAGACTAGACATCTACCACCCCAATACCTTTATAAGAGTAGAGCCATAATGGAGACTTGGTATCTACCAGCACACTACAACTACCATATTAGAGCCAAAATGGAGACTAGGTATCTACCACCCCACTACCACTATCAGATTAGAGCCATAATGGAGACTAGGTATCTACCACCCCACTACCACTATCACATTAGAGCCATAATGGAGACTAGGTATCTACCACCCCACTACCACTACCAGATTAGAGCTAGAAGGGCACTAGACATATAACACCCCACTACTACTACCAGATTAGAGCCTAAAACGGAGACTAGGTATCTACCACCCCACTACCTCTTTCAGATTAGAGCCATAAGGGCACTTGGCATCTACCACCACACTACCACTATCAGATTAGAGCCATAAGGGCACTAGGCATCTACCACCCCACCTCCACTATCAGATTAGTGCCATAATGGAGACTAGGCATCTACCACCCCACTACCACTGTCAGATTAGAGCCATAAAGGCACTAGGCATCTACCACCCCACTACCACTATCAGATTAGAGCCATAATGGAGACTAGGTATCTACCACCCCACTACCTCTATGAGATTAGAGCCATAATGGAGACTAGGTATCTACCACCCCACTACCACTATCAGATTAGAGCCATAATGGAGACTAGGTATCTACCACCCCACTACCACTATCAGATTAGAGCCATAAGGGCACTAGGCATCTTCCACCCCACTACCATTATCAGATTAGAGCCATAAAGGCACTAGGCATCTACCTTCAAACTACAACTATCAGATTAGAGCCATAATGGAGACTAGGTATATACCACCCCACTACCACTATCAGATTAGAGAGATAATGGAGACTAGGTATCTACCACCCCACTTCCACTATCAGATTAGAGCCATAATGGAGACTAGGTATCTACCACCCCACTACCTCTATCAGATTAGAGCCATAAGGGCACTTGGCATCTACCACCACACTACCACTATCAGATTAGAGCCATAATGGAGACTCAATATCTACCACCCCACTACCACTATCAGATTAGCGCCATAATGGAGACTAGGTATCTACCACCCCACTACCACTATCAGATTAGAGCCATAAAGGCACTAGGCATCTACCACCCCACTACCACTACCAGATTAGAGCTAGAAGGGCACTAGACATATAACACCCCACTACTACTACCAGATTAGAGCCTAAAACAGAGACTAGACATCTACCACCCCAATACCTTTATAAGAGTAGAGCCATAATGGAGACTTGGTATCTACCAGCACACTACCACTACCATATTAGAGCCAAAATGGAGACTAGGTATCTACCACCCCACTACCACTATCAGATTAGAGCCATAATGGAGACTAGGTATCTACCACCCCACTACCACTATCACATTAGAGCCATAATGGAGACTAGGTATCTACCACCCCACTACCACTATCAGATTAGAGCCATAAAGGCACTAGGCATCTACCACCCCACTACCACTACCAGATTAGAGCTAGAAGGGCACTAGACATATAACACCCCACTACTACTACCAGATTAGAGCCTAAAACGGAGACTAGGTATCTACCACCCCACTACCTCTATCAGATTAGAGCCATAAGGGCACTTGGCATCTACCACCACACTACCACTATCAGATTAGAGCCATAAGGGCACTAGGCATCTACCACCCCACCTCCACTATCAGATTAGTGCCATAATGGAGACTAGGCATCTACCACCCCACTACCACTGTCAGATTAGAGCCATAAAGGCACTAGGCATCTACCACCCCACTACCACTATCAGATTAGAGCCATAATGGAGACTAGGTATCTACCACCCCACTACCTCTATGAGATTAGAGCCATAATGGAGACTAGGTATCTACCACCCCACTAACACTATCAGATTAGAGCCATAATGGAGACTAGGTATCTACCACCCCACTACCACTATCAGATTAGAGCCATAAGGGCACTAGGCATCTTCCACCCCACTACCACTATCAGATTAGAGCCATAATGGAGACTAGGTATCTACCACCCCACTACCTCTATGAGATTAGAGCCATAATGGAGACTAGGTATCTACCACCCCACTACCACTATCAGATTAGAGCCATAATGGAGACTAGGTATCTACCACCCCACTACCACTATCAGATTAGAGCCATAAGGGCACTAGGCATCTTCCACCCCACTACCACTATCAGATTAGAGCCATAAAGGCAACTCAAACTACAACTATCAGATTAGAGCCATAATGGAGACTAGGTATATACCACCCCACTACCACTATCAGATTAGAGAGATAATGGAGACTAGGTATCTACCACCCCACTTCCACTATCAGATTAGAGCCATAATGGAGACTAGGTATCTACCACCCCACTACCTCTATCAGATTAGAGCCATAAGGGCACTTGGCATCTACCACCACACTACCACTATCAGATTAGAGCCATAATGGAGACTCAATATCTACCACCCCACTACCACTATCAGATTAGCGCCATAATGGAGACTAGGTATCTACCACCCCACTACCACTATCAGATTAGAGCCATAAAGGCACTAGGCATCTACCACCCCACTACCACTACCAGATTAGAGCTAGAAGGGCACTAGACATATAACACCCCACTACTACTACCAGATTAGAGCCTAAAACAGAGACTAGACATCTACCACCCCAATACCTTTATAAGAGTAGAGCCATAATGGAGACTTGGTATCTACCAGCACACTACCACTACCATATTAGAGCCAAAATGGAGACTAGGTATCTACCACCCCACTACCACTATCAGATTAGAGCCATAATGGAGACTAGGTATCTACCACCCCACTACCACTATCACATTAGAGCCATAATGGAGACTAGGTATCTACCACCCCACTACCACTATCAGATTAGAGCCATAAAGGCACTAGGCATCTACCACCCCACTACCACTACCAGATTAGAGCTAGAAGGGCACTAGACATATAACACCCCACTACTACTACCAGATTAGAGCCTAAAACGGAGACTAGGTATCTACCACCCCACTACCTCTATCAGATTAGAGCCATAAGGGCACTTGGCATCTACCACCACACTACCACTATCAGATTAGAGCCATAAGGGCACTAGGCATCTACCACCCCACCTCCACTATCAGATTAGTGCCATAATGGAGACTAGGCATCTACCACCCCACTACCACTGTCAGATTAGAGCCATAAAGGCACTAGGCATCTACCACCCCACTACCACTATCAGATTAGAGCCATAATGGAGACTAGGTATCTACCACCCCACTACCTCTATGAGATTAGAGCCATAATGGAGACTAGGTATCTACCACCCCACTACCACTATCAGATTAGAGCCATAATGGAGACTAGGTATCTACCACCCCACTACCACTATCAGATTAGAGCCATAAGGGCACTAGGCATCTTCCACCCCACTACCACTATCAGATTAGAGCCATAAAGGCACTAGGCATCTACCTTCAAACTACAACTATCAGATTAGAGCCATAATGGAGACTAGGTATATACCACCCCACTACCACTATCAGATTAGAGAGATAATGGAGACTAGGTATCTACCACCCCACTACCTCTATCAGATTAGAGCCATAAGGGCACTTGGCATCTACCACCACACTACCACTATCAGATTAGAGCCATAATGGAGACTCAATATCTACCACCCCACTACCACTATCAGATTAGAGCCATAAGGGCAATAGGCATCTACCACCCAACTACCACTGTCATATTAGAGCCATAAAGGCACTAGGCATCTACCACCCCACTATCACTATCAGATTAGAGCCATAATGGAGACTAGGTATCTACCACCCCACTACCACTATCAGATTAGAGCCATAAAGGCACTAGGCATCTACCACCCCACTACCACTACCAGATTAGAGCTAGAAGGGCACTAGACATATAACACCCCACTACTACTACCAGATTAGAGCCTAAAACGGAGACTAGACATCTACCACCCCAATACCTTTATAAGAGTAGAGCCATAATGGAGACTTGGTATCTACCAGCACACTACCACAACCATATTAGAGCCAAAATGGAGACTAGGTATCTACCACCCCAGTACCACTATCAGATTAGAGCCATAACGGAGACTAGGTATCTACCACCCCACTACCACTATCACATTAGAGCCATAATGGAGACTAGGTATCTACCACCCCACTACCTCTATCAGATTAGAGCCATAATGGAGACTAGGTATCTACCACCCCACTACCACTACCAGATTAGAGCCATAAGGGCACTAGAATTCTAACATCCCACTACTACTACCAGATTAGAGCCTAAAACGGAAACTAGACATCTACCACCCCACTACCTTTATACGATTAGAGCCATAATGGAGACTTGGTATCTACCAGCACACTACCACTACCAGATTAGAGCCAAAATGGAGACTAGGTATCTACCACCCCAGTACCACTATCAGATTAGAGCCATAATGGAGACTAGGTATCTACCACCACACTACCACTATCAGATTAGAGCCATAATGGAGACTAGGTATCTACCACCCCACTACCTCTATCAGATTAGAGCCATAAGGGCACTTGGCATCTACCACCACACTACCACTATCAGATTAGAGCCATAAGGGCACTAGGCATCTATCACCCCACTACCACTATCAGATTAGAGCCATAATGGAGACTAGGTATCTACCACCCCACTCCCACTATCAGATTAGAGCCATAATGGAGACTAGGTATCTACCACCCCACTACCACTACCAGATTAGAGCCATAAGGGCACTAGACATTTAACACCCCACTACTACTACCAGATTAGAGCCTAAAAAAGATACTAGACATCTACCACCCCACTACCTTTATAAGATTAGAGCCATACTGGAGACTTGGTATCTACCAGCACACTACCACTACCAGTTTAGAGCCAAAATGGAGATTAGGTATCTACCACCCCACTACCACTATCAGATTAGAGCCATAATGGAGACAGGGTATCTACCACCCCACTACCACAATCAGATTAGAGCCATAATGGAGACTAGGTATCTACCACCCCACTACCTCTATCAGATTAGAGCCATAAAGGCACTAGGCATCTACCACCCCACTACCACTATCAGATTATAGCCATAATGGAGACTAGGTATCTACCATCCCACTACCACTATCAAATTAGAGCCATAATGGAGACTAGGTATCTACCACCTCTCTACCACTACCAGATTAGAGCCATAATGGAGACTAGGTATTTACCACCCCACTACCACTATCAGATTAGAGCCATAAGGGCACTAGGCATCTACCACCCCGCTACCACTATCAGATTAGAGCCATAAGGGCACTAGACATCTACCACCCCACTACCACTATCAGATTAGAGCCATAATGGAGACTAGGTATCTACCACCCCACTACCACTATCAGATTAGAGCCATAATGGAGACTATGTATCTACTAGAACACTACCACTACCAGATTAGAGCCAAAATGGAGGCTAGGTATATACCACCCCACTACCACTATCAGATTAGAGCCATAATGGAGACTAGGTATCTACCACCCCACTACCACTATCAGATTAGAGCCATAATGGAGACTATGTATCTACCACCCCACTACCTTTATCAGATTAGAGCCATAAGGGCACTTGGCATCTACCACCACACTACCACTATCAGATTAGAGCCATAAGGGCACTAGGCATCTTCCACCCCACTACCACTATCCGAATAGAGACATAATGGAGACTAGGTATCTACCACCACTACCACTATCACTATCAGATTAGAGCAATAAGGGCACTAGGCATCTACCACCCCACTACTACTACCAGATTAGAGCCTAAAACGGAGACTAGACATCTACCACCCCACTACCTTTATAAGATTAGAGCCAAAATGGAGACTAGGTATCTACCACCCCACTACCACTATCAGATTAGAGCAATAATGGAGACTAGGTATCTACCACCCCACTACCACTATCAGATTAGAGCCATAATGGAGACTAGGTATCTACCACCCCACTACCACTGTCAGATTAGAGCCATAAAGGCACTAGGCATCTACCACCCCACTACCACTATCAGATTAGAGCCATAATGGAGACTAGGTATCTACCACCCCACTCCCACTATCAGATTAGAGCCATAATGGAGACTAGGTATCTACCACCCCACTACCACTACCAGATTAGAGCCATAAGGGCACTAGACATTTAACACCCCACTACTACTACCAGATTAGAGCCTAAAACAGAGACTAGACATCTACCACCCCACTACCTTTATAAGATTAGAGCCATAATGGAGACTTGGTATCTACCAGCACACTACCACTACCAGATTAGAGCCATAATGGAGACTAGGTATCTACCACCCCACCACCACTATCAGATTAGAGCCATAATGGAGACTAGGTATCTACCACCCCACTACTACTACCAGATTAGAGCCATAATGGAGACTAGGTATCTTCCACCCCACTACTACTACCAGATTAGAGCCATAATGGAGATTAGGTATCTACCACCCCACTACCACTATCAGATTAGAGCCATAAGGGCACTAGGCATCTACCACCCCGATACCACTATCAGATTAGAGCCATAAGGGCACTAGACATCTACCACCCCACTACCACTATCAGATTAGAGCCATAATGGAGACTAGGTATCTACCACCCCACTACCTCTATCAGATTAGAGCCATAATGGAGACTAGGTATCTACCACCCCACTCCCACTATCAGATTAGAGCCATAATGGAGACTAGGTAACTACCACCCCACTACCACTACCAGATTAGAGCCAGAAGGGAGACTAGGTATCTACCACCCCACTACCACTATCAGATTAGAGCCATAATGGAGACTAGGTATCTACCACCCCACTACCACTATCAGATTAGAGCCATAATGGAGACTAGGTATCTACCACCCCACTACCTCTATCAGATTAGAGCCATAATGGAGACTAGGTATCTACCACCCCACTACCACTATCAGATTAGAGCCATAAGGGCACTAGGCATCTACCACCCCACTACCACTATCAGATTAGAGCCATAATATGAGACTAGGTATCTACCACACCACTCCCAGTATCAGATTAGAGCAATAATGGAGACTAGGTATCTACCACCCCACTACCTCTATCAGATTAGAGCCATAATGGAGATTAAGTATCTACCACCCCACTCCCACTATCAGATTAGAGCCATAATGGAGACTAGGTATCTACCACCCCACTACCACTACCAGATTAGAGCCATAAGGGCACTTGACATCTACCACCCCACTACCACTATCAGATTAGAGCCATAAGGGCACTAGGCATCTACCACCCCACTACCACTGTCAGATTAGAGCCATAAAGGCACTAGGCATCTACCACCCCACTACCACTATCAGATTAGAGCCATAATGGAGACTAGGTATCTACCACCCCACTACCACTATCACATTAGAGCCATAATGGAGACTAGGTATCTACCACCCCACTACCTCTATCAGATTAGAGCCACAAGGGCACTTGGCATCTACCACCACACTACCACTATCAGATTAGAGCCATAAGGGCACTAGGCATCTACCACCCCACCTCCACTATCAGATTAGTGCCATAATGGAGACTAGGCATCTACCACCCCACTACCACTGTCAGATTAGAGCCATAAAGGCACTAGCCATCTACCACCCCACTACCACTATCAGATTAGAGCCTAAAACGGAGACTAGACATCTACCACCCCACTACATTTATAAGATTAGAGCCATAATGGAGACTTGGTATCTACCAGCACACTACCACTACCAGATTAGAGCCAAAATGGAGACTAGGTATCTACTACCCCACTACCACTATCAGATTAGAGCCATAATGGAGACTAGGCATCTACCACCCCACTACCACTATCAGATTAGAGCCATAATGGAGACTAGGTATCTACCACCCCACTACCACTATCAGATTAGAGCCATAAGGGCACTAGGCATCTTCCACCCCACTACCACTATCAGATTAGAGCCATAATATGAGACTAGGTATCTACCACCACACTCCCAGTATCAGATTAGATTCATAATGGAGACTAGGTATCTACCACCCCACTACCACTATCAGATTAGAACCATAATGGAGACTAGGTATCTACCACCCCACTACCACTATCAGATTAGAGCCATAAAGGCACTTGGTATCTACCACCCCACTACCACTATCAGATTAGAGCCATAATGGAGACAAGGCATCTACCACCCCACTACCACTATCAGATTAGAGCCATAATGGAGACTAGGTATCTACCACCCCACTACCACTATCAGATTAGAGCCATAAGGGCACTAGGCATCTTCCACCCCACTACCACTATCAGATTAGAGCCATAAAGGCACTAGGCATCTACCTTCAAACTACAACTATCAGATTAGAGCCATAATGGAGACTAGGTATATACCACCCCACTACCACTATCAGATTAGAGAGATAATGGAGACTAGGTATCTACCACCCCACTTCCACTATCAGATTAGAGCCATAATGGAGACTAGGTATCTACCACCCCACTACCTCTATCAGATTAGAGCCATAAGGGCACTTGGCATCTACCACCACACTACCACTATCAGATTAGAGCCATAATGGAGACTCAATATCTACCACCACACTACCACTGTCAGATTAGAGCCATAATGGAGAGTAGGTATCTACCACCCCACTACTACTATCAGATTAGAGCCATAAGGGAGACTAGTCATTTAACACCCCGCTACCACTATCAGATTAGAGCCATAATGGAGACTAGGTATCTACCACCCCACTACCACTTTCAGATTAGAGCCATAATGGAGACTAGGTATCTACCACCCCACTACCACTACCAGATTAGAGCCATAATGGAGACTAGGTATCTACCACCCCACTACCACTACCAGATTAGAGCCATAAGGGCACTAGAATTCTAACATCCCACTACTACTACCAGATTAGAGCCTAAAACGGAAACTAGACATCTACCACCCCACTACCTTTATACGATTAGAGCCATAATGGAGACTTGGTATCTACCAGCACACTACCACTACCAGATTAGAGCCAAAATGGAGACTAGGTATCTACCACCCCAGTACCACTATCAGATTAGAGCCATAATGGAGACTAGGTATCTACCACCCCACTACCACTTTCAGATTAGAGCCATAATGGAGACTAGGTATCTACCACCCCACTACCACTACCAGATTAGAGCCATAATGGAGACTAGATATCTACCACCCCACTACCACTACCAGATTAGAGCCATAAGGGCACTAGAATTCTAACATCCCACTACTACTACCAGATTAGAGCCTAAAACGGAAACTAGACATCTACCACCCCACTACCTTTATACGATTAGAGCCATAATGGAGACTTGGTATCTACCAGCACACTACCACTACCAGATTAGAGCCAAAATGGAGACTAGGTATCTACCACCCCAGTACCACTATCAGATTAGAGCCATAATGGAGACTAGGTATCTACCACCACACTACCACTATCAGATTAGAGCCATAATGGAGACTAGGTATCTACCACCCCACTACCTCTATCAGATTAGAGCCATAAGGGCACTAGGCATCTATCACCCCACTACCACTATCAGATTAGAGCCATAATGGAGACTAGGTATCTACCACCCCACTACCACTACCAGATTAGAGCCATAAGGGCACTAGACATTTAACACCCCACTACTACTACCAGATTAGAGCCTAAAAAAGATACTAGACATCTACCACCCCACTACCTTTATAAGATTAGAGCCATACTGGAGACTTGGTATCTACCAGCACACTACCACTACCAGTTTAGAGCCAAAATGGAGATTAGGTATCTACCACCCCAATACCACTATCAGATTAGAGCCATAATGGAGACTAGGTATCTACCACCCCACTACCACAATCAGATTAGAGCCATAATGGAGACTAGGTATCTACCACCCCACTACCTCTATCAGATTAGAGCCATAAAGGCACTAGGCATCTACCACCCCACTACCACTATCAGATTATAGCCATAATGGAGACTAGGTATCTACCATCCCACTACCACTATCAAATTAGAGCCATAATGGAGACTAGGTATCTACCACCTCTCTACCACTACCAGATTAGAGCCATAATGGAGACTAGGTATTTACCACCCCACTACCACTATCAGATTAGAGCCATAAGGACACTAGGCATCTACCACCACACTACCACTATCAGATTAGAGCCATAAGGGCACTAGGCATCTACCACCCCGCTACCACTATCAGATTAGAGCCATAAGGGCACTAGACATCTACCACCCCACTACCACTATCAGATTAGAGCCATAATGGAGACTAGGTATCTACCACCCCACTACCTCTATCAGATTAGAGCCATAATGGAGACTAGGTATCTACCACCCCACTCCCACTATCAGATTAGAGCCATAATGGAGACTAGGTAACTACCACCCCACTACCACTACCAGATTAGAGCCAGAAGGGCGCTAAACATCTAACACCCCACTACTACTACCAGATTAGACCCTAAAACTGAGACTAAACATCTACCACCCCACTACCTTTATAAGATTAGAGCCATAATGGAGACTTGGTATCTACTAGAACACTACCACTACCAGATTAGAGCCAAAATGGAGGCTAGGTATCTACCACCCCACTACCACTATCAGATTAGAGCCATAATGGAGACTAGGTATCTACCACCCCACTACCACTATCAGATTAGAGCCATAATGGAGACTATGTATCTACCACCCCACTACCTTTATCAGATTAGAGCCATAAGGGCACTTGGCATCTACCACCACACTACCACTATCAGATTAGAGCCATAAGGGCACTAGGCATCTTCCACCCCACTACCACTATCCGAATAGAGACATAATGGAGACTAGGTATCTACCACCACTACCACTATCAGATTAGAGCCATAATGGAGACTAGGTATATACCACCCCACTACCACTATCAGATTAGAGAGATAATGGAGACTAGGTATCTACCACCCCACTTCCACTATCAGATTAGAGCCATAATGGAGACTAGGTATCTACCACCCCACTACCTCTATCAGATTAGAGCCATAAGGGCACTTGGCATCTACCACCACACTACCACTATCAGATTAGAGCCATAATGGAGACTCAAGATCTACCACCCCACTACCACTATCAGATTAGCGCCATAATGGAGACTAGGTATCTACCACCCCACTACCACTATCAGATTAGAGCCATAAAGGCACTAGGCATCTACCACCCCACTACCACTACCAGATTAGAGCTAGAAGGGCACTAGACATATAACACCCCACTACTACTACCAGATTAGAGCCTAAAACAGAGACTAGACATCTACCACCCCAATACCTTTATAAGAGTAGAGCCATAATGGAGACTTGGTATCTACCAGCACACTACCACTACCATATTAGAGCCAAAATGGAGACTAGGTATCTACCACCCCACTACCACTATCAGATTAGAGCCATAATGGAGACTAGGTATCTACCACCCCACTACCACTATCACATTAGAGCCATAATGGAGACTAGGTATCTACCACCCCACTACCACTATCAGATTAGAGCCATAAAGGCACTAGGCATCTACCACCCCACTACCACTACCAGATTAGAGCTAGAAGGGCACTAGACATATAACACCCCACTACTACTACCAGATTAGAGCCTAAAACGGAGACTAGGTATCTACCACCCCACTACCTCTATCAGATTAGAGCCATAAGGGCACTTGGCATCTACCACCACACTACCACTATCAGATTAGAGCCATAAGGGCACTAGGCATCTACCACCCCACCTCCACTATCAGATTAGTGCCATAATGGAGACTAGGCATCTACCACCCCACTACCACTGTCAGATTAGAGCCATAAAGGCACTAGGCATCTACCACCCCACTACCACTATCAGATTAGAGCCATAATGGAGACTAGGTATCTACCACCCCACTACCTCTATGAGATTAGAGCCATAATGGAGACTAGGTATCTACCACCCCACTACCACTATCAGATTAGAGCCATAATGGAGACTAGGTATCTACCACCCCACTACCACTATCAGATTAGAGCCATAAGGGCACTAGGCATCTTCCACCCCACTACCACTATCAGATTAGAGCCATAAAGGCACTAGGCATCTACCTTCAAACTACAACTATCAGATTAGAGCCATAATGGAGACTAGGTATATACCACCCCACTACCACTATCAGATTAGAGAGATAATGGAGACTAGGTATCTACCACCCCACTACCTCTATCAGATTAGAGCCATAAGGGCACTTGGCATCTACCACCACACTACCACTATCAGATTAGAGCCATAATGGAGACTCAATATCTACCACCCCACTACCACTATCAGATTAGAGCCATAAGGGCAATAGGCATCTACCACCCAACTACCACTGTCAGATTAGAGCCATAAAGGCACTAGGCATCTACCACCCCACTATCACTATCAGATTAGAGCCATAATGGAGACTAGGTATCTACCACCCCACTACCACTATCAGATTAGAGCCATAAAGGCACTAGGCATCTACCACCCCACTACCACTACCAGATTAGAGCTAGAAGGGCACTAGACATATAACACCCCACTACTACTACCAGATTAGAGCCTAAAACGGAGACTAGACATCTACCACCCCAATACCTTTATAAGAGTAGAGCCATAATGGAGACTTGGTATCTACCAGCACACTACCACAACCATATTAGAGCCAAAATGGAGACTAGGTATCTACCACCCCAGTACCACTATCAGATTAGAGCCATAACGGAGACTAGGTATCTACCACCCCACTACCACTATCACATTAGAGCCATAATGGAGACTAGGTATCTACCACCCCACTACCTCTATCAGATTAGAGCCATAAGGGCACTTGGCATCTACCACCACACTACCACTATCAGATTAGAGCCATAAGGGCACTAGGCATCTATCACCCCACTACCACTATCAGATTAGAGCCATAATGGAGACTAGGTATCTACCACCCCACTCCCACTATCAGATTAGAGCCATAATGGAGACTAGGTATCTACCACCCCACTACCACTACCAGATTAGAGCCATAAGGGCACTAGACATTTAACACCCCACTACTACTACCAGATTAGAGCCTAAAAAAGATACTAGACATCTACCACCCCACTACCTTTATAAGATTAGAGCCATACTGGAGACTTGGTATCTACCAGCACACTACCACTACCAGTTTAGAGCCAAAATGGAGATTAGGTATCTACCACCCCACTACCACTATCAGATTAGAGCCATAATGGAGACAGGGTATCTACCACCCCACTACCACAATCAGATTAGAGCCATAATGGAGACTAGGTATCTACCACCCCACTACCTCTATCAGATTAGAGCCATAAAGGCACTAGGCATCTACCACCCCACTACCACTATCAGATTATAGCCATAATGGAGACTAGGTATCTACCATCCCACTACCACTATCAAATTAGAGCCATAATGGAGACTAGGTATCTACCACCTCTCTACCACTACCAGATTAGAGCCATAATGGAGACTAGGTATTTACCACCCCACTACCACTATCGGATTAGAGCCATAAGGACACTAGGCATCTACCACCACACTACCACTATCAGATTAGAGCCATAAGGGCACTAGGCATCTACCACCCCGCTACCACTATCAGATTAGAGCCATAAGGGCACTAGACATCTACCACCCCACTACCACTATCAGATTAGAGCCATAATGGAGACTAGGTATCTACCACCCCACTACCACTATCAGATTAGAGCCATAATGGAGACTAGGTATCTACCACCCCACTACCACTATCAGATTAGAGCCATAATGGAGACTATGTATCTACTAGAACACTACCACTACCAGATTAGAGCCAAAATGGAGGCTAGGTATATACCACCCCACTACCACTATCAGATTAGAGCCATAATGGAGACTAGGTATCTACCACCCCACTACCACTATCAGATTAGAGCCATAATGGAGACTATGTATCTACCACCCCACTACCTTTATCAGATTAGAGCCATAAGGGCACTTGGCATCTACCACCACACTACCACTATCAGATTAGAGCCATAAGGGCACTAGGCATCTTCCACCCCACTACCACTATCTGAATAGAGACATAATGGAGACTAGGTATCTACCACCACTACCACTATCACTATCAGATTAGAGCAATAAGGGCACTAGGCATCTACCACCCCACTACTACTACCAGATTAGAGCCTAAAACGGAGACTAGACATCTACCACCCCACTACCTTTATAAGATTAGAGCCATAATGGAGACTTGGTATCTACCAGCACACTACCACTACCAGATTAGAGCCAAAATGGAGACTAGGTATCTACCACCCCACTACCACTATCAGATTAGAGCAATAATGGAGACTAGGTATCTACCACCCCACTACCACTATCAGATTAGAGCCATAATGGAGACTAGGTATCTACCACCCCACTACCACTGTCAGATTAGAGCCATAAAGGCACTAGGCATCTACCACCCCACTACCACTATCAGATTAGAGCCATAATGGAGACTAGGTATCTACCACCCCACTCCCACTATCAGATTAGAGCCATAATGGAGACTAGGTATCTACCACCCCACTACCACTACCAGATTAGAGCCATAAGGGCACTAGACATTTAACACCCCACTACTACTACCAGATTAGAGCCTAAAACAGAGACTAGACATCTACCACCCCACTACCTTTATAAGATTAGAGCCATAATGGAGACTTGGTATCTACCAGCACACTACCACTACCAGGTTAGAGCCATAATGGAGACTAGGTATCTACCACCCCACCACCACTATCATTTTAGAGCCATAATGGAGACTAGGTATCTACCACCCCACTACTACTACCAGATTAGAGCCATAATGGAGACTAGGTATCTTCCACCCCACTACTACTACCAGATTAGAGCCATAATGGAGATTAGGTATCTACCACCCCACTACCACTATCAGATTAGAGCCATAAGGGCACTAGGCATCTACCACCCCGATACCACTATCAGATTAGAGCCATAAGGGCACTAGACATCTACCACCCCACTACCACTATCAGATTAGAGCCATAATGGAGACTAGGTATCTACCACCCCACTACCTCTATCAGATTAGAGCCATAATGGAGACTAGGTATCTACCACCCCACTCCCACTATCAGATTAGAGCCATAATGGAGACTAGGTAACTACCACCCCACTACCACTATCAGATTAGAGCCATAATGGAGACTAGGTATCTACCACCCCACTACCTCTATCAGATTAGAGCCATAATGGAGACTAGGTATCTACCACCCCACTACCACTATCAGATTAGAGCCATAAGGGCACTAGGCATCTACCACCCCACTACCACTATCAGATTAGAGCCATAATATGAGACTAGGTATCTACCACACCACTCCCAGTATCAGATTAGAGCAATAATGGAGACTAGGTATCTACCACCCCACTCCCACTATCAGATTAGAGCCATAATGGAGATTAAGTATCTACCACCCCACTCCCACTATCAGATTAGAGCCATAATGGAGACTAGGTATCTACCACCCCACTACCACTACCAGATTAGAGCCATAAGGGCACTTGACATCTACCACCCCACTACCACTATCAGATTAGAGCCATAAGGGCACTAGGCATCTACCACCCCACTACCACTGTCAGATTAGAGCCATAAAGGCACTAGGCATCTACCACCCCACTACCACTATCAGATTAGAGCCATAATGGAGACTAGGTATCTACCACCCCACTACCACTATCACATTAGAGCCATAATGGAGACTAGGTATCTACCACCCCACTACCTCTATCAGATTAGAGCCACAAGGGCACTTGGCATCTACCACCACACTACCACTATCAGATTAGAGCCATAAGGGCACTAGGCATCTACCACCCCACCTCCACTATCAGATTAGTGCCATAAGGGCACTAGGCATCTACCACCCCACTACCACTGTCAGATTAGAGCCATAAAGGCACTAGCCATCTACCACCCCACTACCACTATCAGATTAGAGCCATAATGGAGACTAGGTATCTACCACCCCACTACCACTACCAGATTAGAGCCATAAGGGCACCAGACATCTAACACCCCACTACTACTACCAGATTAGAGCCTAAAACGGAGACTAGACATCTACCACCCCACTACATTTATAAGATTAGAGCCATAATGGAGACTTGGTATCTACCAGCACACTACCACTACCAGATTAGAGCCATAATATGAGACTAGGTATCTACCACCACACTCCCAGTATCAGATTAGATTCATAATGGAGACTAGGTATCTACCACCCCACTACCACTATCAGATTAGAACCATAATGGAGACTAGGTATCTACCACCCCACTACCACTATCAGATTAGAGCCATAAGGGCACTTGGCATCTACCACCCCACTACCACTGTCAAATTAGAGCCATAAAGGCACTTGGTATCTACCACCCCACTACCACTATCAGATTAGAGCCATAATGGAGACAAGGCATCTACCACCCCACTACCACTATCAGATTAGAGCCATAATGGAGACTAGGTATCTACCACCCCACTACCACTATCAGATTAGAGCCATAAGGGCACTAGGCATCTTCCACCCCACTACCACTATCAGATTAGAGCCATAAAGGCACTAGGCATCTACCTTCAAACTACAACTATCAGATTAGAGCCATAATGGAGACTAGGTATATACCACCCCACTACCACTATCAGATTAGAGAGATAATGGAGACTAGGTATCTACCACCCCACTTCCACTATCAGATTAGAGCCATAATGGAGACTAGGTATCTACCACCCCACTACCTCTATCAGATTAGAGCCATAAGGGCACTTGGCATCTACCACCACACTACCACTATCAGATTAGAGCCATAATGGAGACTCAATATCTACCACCACACTACCACTGTCAGATTAGAGCCATAATGGAGAGTAGGTATCTACCACCCCACTACTACTATCAGATTAGAGCCATAAGGGAGACTAGTCATTTAACACCCCGCTACCACTATCAGATTAGAGCCATAATGGAGACTAGGTATCTACCACCCCACTACCACTTTCAGATTAGAGCCATAATGGAGACTAGGTATCTACCACCCCACTACCACTACCAGATTAGAGCCATAATGGAGACTAGGTATCTACCACCCCACTACCACTACCAGATTAGAGCCATAAGGGCACTAGAATTCTAACATCCCACTACTACTACCAGATTAGAGCCTAAAACGGAAACTAGACATCTACCACCCCACTACCTTTATACGATTAGAGCCATAATGGAGACTTGGTATCTACCAGCACACTACCACTACCAGATTAGAGCCAAAATGGAGACTAGGTATCTACCACCCCAGTACCACTATCAGATTAGAGCCATAATGGAGACTAGGTATCTACCACCCCACTACCACTTTCAGATTAGAGCCATAATGGAGACTAGGTATCTACCACCCCACTACCACTACCAGATTAGAGCCATAATGGAGACTAGATATCTACCACCCCACTACCACTACCAGATTAGAGCCATAAGGGCACTAGAATTCTAACATCCCACTACTACTACCAGATTAGGGCCTAAAACGGAAAATAGACATCTACCACCCCAGTACCACTATCAGATTAGAGCCATAATGGAGACTAGGTATCTACCACCACACTACCACTATCAGATTAGAGCCATAATGGAGACTAGGTATCTACCACCCCACTACCTCTATCAGATTAGAGCCATAAGGGCACTAGGCATCTATCACCCCACTACCACTATCAGATTAGAGCCATAATGGAGACTAGGTATCTACCACCCCACTACCACTACCAGATTAGAGCCATAAGGGCACTAGACATTTAACACCCCACTACTACTACCAGATTAGAGCCTAAAAAAGATACTAGACATCTACCACCCCACTACCTTTATAAGATTAGAGCCATACTGGAGACTTGGTATCTACCAGCACACTACCACTACCAGTTTAGAGCCAAAATGGAGATTAGGTATCTACCACCCCAATACCACTATCAGATTAGAGCCATAATGGAGACTAGGTATCTACCACCCCACTACCACAATCAGATTAGAGCCATAATGGAGACTAGGTATCTACCACCCCACTACCTCTATCAGATTAGAGCCATAAAGGCACTAGGCATCTACCACCCCACTACCACTATCAGATTATAGCCATAATGGAGACTAGGTATCTACCATCCCACTACCACTATCAAATTAGAGCCATAATGGAGACTAGGTATCTACCACCTCTCTACCACTACCAGATTAGAGCCATAATGGAGACTAGGTATTTACCACCCCACTACCACTATCAGATTAGAGCCATAAGGACACTAGGCATCTACCACCACACTACCACTATCACATTAGAGCCATAAGGGCACTAGGCATCTACCACCCCGCTACCACTATCAGATTAGAGCCATAAGGGCACTAGACATCTACCACCCCACTACCACTATCAGATTAGAGCCATAATGGAGACTAGGTATCTACCACCCCACTACCTCTATCAGATTAGAGCCATAATGGAGACTTGGTATCTACTAGAACACTACCACTACCAGATTAGAGCCAAAATGGAGGCTAGGTATCTACCACCCCACTACCACTATCAGATTAGAGCCATAATGGAGACTAGGTATCTACCACCCCACTACCACTATCAGATTAGAGCCATAATGGAGACTATGTATCTACCACCCCACTACCTTTATCAGATTAGAGCCATAAGGGCACTTGGCATCTACCACCACACTACCACTATCAGATTAGAGCCATAAGGGCACTAGGCATCTTCCACCCCACTACCACTATCCGAATAGAGACATAATGGAGACTAGGTATCTACCACCACTACCACTATCAGATTAGAGCCATAATGGAGACTAGTTATCTACCACCCCACTACCACTGTCAGATTAGAGCCATAAAGGCACTAGGCATCTACCACCCCACTACCTCTATCAGATTAGAGCCATAATGGAGACTAGGTATCTACCACCCCACTCCCACTATCAGATTAGAGCCATAATGGAGACTAGGTATCTACCACCCCACTACCACTACCAGATTAGAGCCATAAGGGCACTAGACATTTAACACCCCACTACTACTACCAGATTAGAGCCTAAAACAGAGACTAGACATCTACCACCCCACTACCTTTATAAGATTAGAGCCATAATGGAGACTTGGTATCTACCAGCACACTACCACTACCAGTTTAGAGCCAAAATGGAGATTAGGTATCTACCACCCCACTACCACTATCAGATTAGAGCCATAAGGGCACTAGGCATCTACCACCCCGATACCACTATCAGATTAGAGCCATAAGGGCACTAGACATCTACCACCCCACTACCACTATCAGATTAGAGCCATAATGGAGACTAGGTATCTACCACCCCACTACCTCTATCAGATTAGAGCCATAATGGAGACTAGGTATCTACCACCCCACTCCCACTATCAGATTAGAGCCATAATGGAGACTAGGTAACTACCACCCCACTACCACTACCAGATTAGAGCCAGAAGGGCGCTAAACATCTACCACCCCACTACCACTATCAGATTAGAGCCATAATGGAGACTAGGTATCTACCACCCCACTACCACTATCAGATTAGAGCCATAATGGAGACTAGGTATCTACCACCCCACTACCTCTATCAGATTAGAGCCATAATGGAGACTAGGTATCTACCACCCCACTACCACTATCAGATTAGAGCCATAAGGGCACTAGGCATCTACCACCCCACTACCACTATCAGATTAGAGCCATAATATGAGACTAGGTATCTACCACACCACTCCCAGTATCAGATTAGAGCAATAATGGAGACTAGGTATCTACCACCCCACTACCTCTATCAGATTAGAGCCATAATGGAGATTAAGTATCTACCACCCCACTCCCACTATCAGATTAGAGCCATAATGGAGACTAGGTATCTACCACCCCACTACCACTACCAGATTAGAGCCATAAGGGCACTTGGCATCTACCACCCCACTACCACTATCAGATTAGAGCCATAAGGGCACTAGGCATCTACCACGCCACTACCACTGTCAGATTAGAGCCATAAAGGCACTAGGCATCTAACACCCCACTACCACTATCAGATTAGAGCCATAATGGAGACTAGGTATCTACCACCCCACTACCACTATCAGATTAGAGCCATAATATGAGACTAGGTATCTACCACCCCACTCCCAGTATCATATTAGAGCCATAATGGAGACTAGGTATCTACCACCCCACTACCAATATTAGATTAGAACCATAATGGAGACTAGGTTTCTACCACCCCACTACCACTACCAGATTAGAGCCATAATATGAGACTAGGTATCTACCACCCCACTCCCAGTATCAGATTAGAGCCATAATGGAGACTAGGTATCTACCACCCCACTACCACTACCAGATTAGAGCCATAAGGGCACTAGACATCTAACACCCCACTACTACTACCAGATTAAAGCCTAAAACGGAGACTAGACATCTACCACCCCACTACCTTTATAAGAATAGAGCCATAACGGAGACTTGGTATCTACCAGAACACTACCACTACCAGATTAGAGCCATAATGGAGACTAGGTATCTACCACCCCACTACCACTATCAGATTAGAGCCATAATGGAGACTAGGTATCTACCACCCCACTACCACTATCAGATTAGAGCCATAATTGAGACTAGGTATCTACCACCCAACTACCTCTATCAGATTAGAGCCATAAGGGCACTTGGCATCTGCCACCACACTACCACTATCAGATTAGAGCCATAAGGGCACTAGGCATCTACCACTATCAGATTAGAGCCATAATGGAGACAAGGTATCTACCACCCCACTATCACTACCAGATTAGAGCCATAAGGGAGACTAGTCATTTACCACCCCACTAATACTATCAGATTAGAGCCATAATGGAGACTAAGTATCTACCACCCCACTACTACTACCATATTAGAGCCATAATGGAGACTAGGTATCTACCACCCCACTACCTCTATCAGATTTGAGCCATAATGGAGACTAGGTATCTACCACCCCACTACCTCTATCAGATTAGAGCCATAAGGGCACTAGACATCTACCACCCCACTACTACTACCAGATTAGAGCCATAATGGAGACTAGGTATCTACCACCCCACTACCACTATCAGATTAGAGCCATACGGGCACTAGACATCTACCAACCCACTACCTCTATCAGATTAGAGCCATAATGGAGACTAGGTATCTACCACCCCACTACCACTATCAGATTAGAGCCATACGGGCACTAGACATCTACCACCCCACTACCTCTACCAGATTAGAGCCATAAGGGCACTAGACATCTACCACCCCACTACCACTACCAGATTAGAGCCATCATGGAGACTAGATATCTACCACCTACTACCACTTTCAGATTAGAGCCATAATAGAGACTAGGTATCTACCACCCCACTACCACTATCAGATTAGAGCCATAAGGGAACTTGGCATCTACCACCACACTACCACTATCAGATTAGAGCCATAAGGGCACTAGGCATCTACCACCCCACTACCACTATCAGATTAGAGTCATAATGGAGACTAGGTATCTACCACCCCACTACCACTATCAGATTAGAGCCATAAAGGCACTAGGCATCTACAACCCCACTACCACTATCAGATTAGAGCCATAATGGAGACTAGGTATCTACCACCCCACTACGACTATCAGATTAGAACCATAATGGAGACTAGGTATCTACCACCCCACTACCACTACCAGATTAGAGCCATAATATGAGACTAGGTATCTACCACCCCACTCCCAGTATCAGATTAGAGCCATAATGGAGACTAGGTATCTACCACCCAACTACCACTATCAGATTAGAGCCATAATGGAGACTAGGTATCTACCACCCCACTACCACTACCAGATTAGAGCCATAATATGAGACTAGGTATCTACCACCCCACTCCCAGTATCAGATTAGAGCCATAATGGAGACTAGGTATCTACCACCCCACTACCACTACCAGCTTAGAGCCATAAGGGCACTAGACATCTAACACCCCACTACTACTACCAGATTAGAGCCTAAAACGGAGACTAGACATCTACCACCCCACTACCTTTATAAGATTAGAGCCATAATGGAGATTAGGTATCTACCACCCCACTACCACTACCAGATTAGAGCCATAAGGGAGACTAGTCATTTACCACCCCACTACCACTATCAGATTAGAGCCATAATGGAGACTAGGTATCTACCACCCCACTACTACTACCAGATTAGAGCCATAATGGAGACTAGGTATCTACCACCCCAGTACGACTATCAGATTAGAACCATAATGGAGACTAGGTATCTACCACCCCACTACCACTACCAGATTAGAGCCATAATATGAGACTAGGTATCTACCACCCCACTCCCAGTATCAGATTAGAGCCATAATGGAGACTAGGTATCTACCACCCCACTACCACTACCAGATTAGAGCCATAAGGGCACTAGACATCTAACACCCCACTACTACTACCAGATTAGAGCCTAAAACGGAGACTAGACATCTACCACCCCACTACCTTTATAAGATTAGAGCCATAATGGAGACTAGGTATCTACCACCCCACTACCACTACCAGATTAGAGCCATAAGGGAGACTAGTCATTTACCACCCACTACCTCTATAAGATTAGAGCCATAAGGGCACTTGGCATCTACCACCCCACTACCACTATCAGATTAGAGCTATAAAGGCACTAGGCATCTACCACCCCACTACCACTATCAGATTAGAGCCATAATGGAGACTAGGTATCTAACACCCCTCTACCACTATCAGATTAGAGCCATAAGGGCACTAGGCATCTACCACCACACTACCACTATCAGATTAGAGCCATAAGGGCACTAGGCATCTACCACCCCGCTACCACTATCATATTAGAGCCATAAGGGCACTAGACATCTACCACCCCACTACCACTATCAGATTAGAGCCATAATGGAAACTAGGTATCTACCACCCCACTACCACTATCAGATTAGAGCCATAAGGGCACTAGGCATCTATCACCCCACTACCACTATCAGATTAGAGCCATAAAGGCACTAGGCATCTACCACCCCACTACCACTATCAGATTAGAGCCATAATGGAGACTAGGTATCTACCACCCCACTACCACTATCAGATTAGAGCCATAAGGGCACTAGGCATCTACCACCCCACTACCACTATCAGATTAGAGCCATAAAGGCACTAGGCATCTACCACCCCACTACCACTTTTAGATTAGAGCCATAATGGAGACTAGGTATCTACCACCCCACTACCACTATCAGATTAGAGCCATAATGGAGACTAGGTATCTACCACCCTACTACCACTACCAGATTAGAGCCATAATGGAGACTAGGTATCTACCACACCACTACCACTACCAGATTAGAGCCATAATGGAGACTAGGTATCTACCACCCCACTACCACTATCAGATTAGAGCCATAATGGAGACTAGGTATCTACCACCCCTCTACCACTACCAGATTAGAGCCATAATGGAGACTAGGTATCTACCACCCCTCTACCACTATCAGATTAGAGCCATACGGGCACTAGGCATCTACCACCACACTACCACTATCAGATTAGAGCCATAAGGGCACTAGGCATCTACCACCCCGCTACCACTATCATATTAGAGCCATAAGGGCACTAGACATCTACCACCCCACTACCACTATCAGATTAGAGCCATAATGGAAACTAGGTATCTACCACCCCACTACCACTATCAGATTAGAGCCATAAGGGCACTAGGCATCTATCACCCCACTACCACTATCAGATTAGAGCCATAAAGGCACTAGGCATCTACCACCCCACTACCACTATCAGATTAGAGCCATAATGGAGACTAGGTATCTACCACCCCACTACCACTATCAGATTAGAGCCATAAGGGCACTAGGCATCTACCACCCCACTACCACTATCAGATTAGAGCCATAAAGGCACTAGGCATCTACCACCCCACTACCACTTTTAGATTAGAGCCATAATGGAGACTAGGTATCTACCACACCACTACCACTATCAGATTAGAGCCATAATGGAGACTAGGTATCTACCACCCCACTACCACTATCAGATTAGAGCCATAATGGAGACTAGGTTTCTACCACCCCACTACCTCTATAAGATTAGAGCCATAAGGGCACTTGACATCTACCACCCCACTACCACTATCAGATTAGAGCCATAAAGGCACTAGGCATCTACCACCCCACTACCACTATCAGATTAGTGCCATAATGGAGACTAGGTATCTACCACCCCACTACCACTATCAGATTAGAGCCATAAAGCACTAGGCATCTATCACCCCACTACCACTATCAGATTAGAGCCATAAAGGCACTAGGCATCTACCACCCCACTACCACTATCAGATTAGAGCCATAATGGAGACTAGGTATCTACCACCCCACTACCACTATCAGATTAGAGCCATAATGGAGACTAGGTATCTACCACCCCACTACCTCTATCAGATTAGAGCCATAATGGAGACTAGGTATCTACCACCCCACTACCTCTATACGATTAGAGCCATAAGGGCACTTGGCATCTACCACCCCACTACCACTATCAGATTAGAGCTATAAAGGCACTAGGCATCTACCACCCCACTACCACTATCAGATTAGTGCCATAATGGAGACTAGGTATCTACCACCCCACTACCACTATCAGATTAGAGCCATAAAGCACTAGGCATCTACCACCCCACTACCACTATCAGATTAGAGCCATAATGGAGACTAGGTATCTACCACCCCACTACCACTATCAGATTAGAGCCATAATGGAGACTAGGTATCTACCACCCCACTACCATTATCAGATTAGAGCCATAAGAGCACTAGGCATCTACCACTCCACTACCATTATCAGATTAGAGTCATAAAGTCACTAGGCATCTACCACCCCACTACCACTATCAGATTAGAGCCATAATGGAGACTAGGTATCTACCACCCCACAACCACTATCAGATTAGAGCCATAATGGAGACTAGGTATCTACCACCCCACCCCACTACCACTATCAGATTAGAGCCATAATGGAGACTAGGTATCTACCACCCCACTACCACTATCAGATTAGAGCCATAATGGACACTAGGTATCTACCACCCCACTACCACTACCAGATTAGAGCCATAATGGAGACTAGGTATCTACCACCCCACTACCTCTATCAGATTAGAGCCATAATGGAGAGTAGGTATCTTCCACCCCACTACCACTTTCAGATTAGAGCCATAATGGAGACTAGGTATCTACCACCCCACTAACTCTATCAGATTAGAGCCATAATGGAGACTAGGTACCTACCACCCCACTACCTCTATAAGATTAGAGCCATAAGGGCACTTGGCATCTACCACCCCACTACCACTATCACATTAGAGCCATAAAGGCACTAGGCATCTACCACCCCACTACCACTATCAGATTAGAGCCATAATGGAGACTAGGTATCTACCACCCCACTACCACTATCAGATTAGAGCCATAAGGGCACTAGGCATCTACCACCCCACTACCAGATTAGAGCCATAATGGAGACTAGGTATCTACCACACCACTACCACTATCAGATTAGAGCCATAATGGAGACTAGGTATCTACCACCCCTCTACCACTACCAGATTAGAGCCATAATGGAGACTAGGTATCTACCACCCCTCTACCACTATCAGATTAGAGCCATAAGGGCACTAGGCATCTACCACCACACTACCACTATCAGATTAGAGCCATAAGGGCACTAGGCATCTACCACCTCGCTACCACTATCATATTAGAGCCATAAGGGCACTAGACATCTACCACCCCACTACCACTATCAGATTAGAGCCATACTGGAAACTAGGTATCTACCACCCCACTACCACTATCAGATTAGAGCCATAAGGGCACTAGGCATCTATCACCCCACTACCACTATCAGATTAGAGCCATAAAGGCACTAGGCATCTACCACCCCTCTACCACTATCAGATTAGAGCCATAATGGAGACTAGGTATCTACCACCCCACTACCACTATCAGATTAGAGCCATAAAGCACTAGGCATCTACCACCCCACTTCCACTATCAGATTAGAGCCATAATGGAGACTAGGTATCTACCACCCCACTACCACTATCAGATTAGAGCCATAAGGGCACTAGACATCTATCACCCCACTACCACTATCAGATTAGAGCCATAAAGGCACTAGGCATCTACCACCCCACTACCACTATCAGATTAGTGCCATAATGGAGACTAGGTATCTACCACCCCACTACCACTATCAGATTAGAGCCATAAAGCACTAGGCATCTATCACCCCACTACCACTATCAGATTAGAGCCATAAAGGCACTAGGCATCTACCACCCCACTACCACTATCAGATTAGAGCCATAATGGAGACTAGGTATCTACCACCCCACTACCACTATCAGATTAGAGCCATAATGGAGACTAGGTTTCTACCACCCCACTACCTCTATAAGATTAGAGCCATAAGGGCACTTGACATCTACCACCCCACTACCACTATCAGATTAGAGCCATAAAGGCACTAGGCATCTACCACCCCACTACCACTATCAGATTAGTGCCATAATGGAGACTAGGTATCTACCACCCCACTACCACTATCAGATTAGAGCCATAAAGCACTAGGCATCTATCACCCCACTACCACTATCAGATTAGAGCCATAAAGGCACTAGGCATCTACCACCCCACTACCACTATCAGATTAGAGCCATAATGGAGACTAGGTATCTACCACCCCACTACCACTATCAGATTAGAGCCATAATGGAGACTAGGTATCTACCACCCCACTACCTCTATCAGATTAGAGCCATAATGGAGACTAGGTATCTACCACCCCACTACCTCTATACGATTAGAGCCATAAGGGCACTTGGCATCTACCACCCCACTACCACTATCAGATTAGAGCTATAAAGGCACTTGGCATCTACCACCCCACTACCACTATCAGATTAGAGCCATAATGGAGACTAGGTATCTACCACCCCACTACCACTATCAGATTAGAGCCATAAGGGCACTAGACATCTATCACCCCACTACCACTATCAGATTAGAGCCATAAAGGCACTAGGCATCTACCACCCCACTACCACTATCAGATTAGTGCCATAATGGAGACTAGGTATCTACCACCCCACTACCACTATCAGATTAGAGCCATAAAGCACTAGGCATCTATCACCCCACTACCACTATCAGATTAGAGCCATAAAGGCACTATGCATCTACCATCCCACTACCACTATCAGATTAGAGCCATAATGGAGACTAGGTATCTACCACCCCACTACCACTATCAGATTAGAGCCATAATGGAGACTAGGTATCTACCACCCCACTACCATTATCAGATTAGAGCCATAAGAGCACTAGGCATCTACCACTCCACTACCACTATCAGATTAGAGTCATAAAGTCACTAGGCATCTACCACCCCACTACCACTATCAGATTAGAGCCATAATGGAGACTAGGTATCTACCACCCCACAACCACTATCAGATTAGAGCCATAATGGAGACTAGGTATCTACCACCCCACCCCACTACCACTATCAGATTAGAGCCATAATGGAGACTAGGTATCTACCACCCCACTACCACTATCAGATTAGAGCCATAATGGAGACTAGGTATCTACCACCCCACTACCATTATCAGATTAGAGCCATAAGAGCACTTGGCATCTACCACCCCACTACCACTATCAGATTAGAGCTATAAAGGCACTAGGCATCTACCACCCCACTACCACTATCAGATTAGAGCCATAATGGAGACTAGGTATCTACCACCCCTCTACCACTATCAGATTAGAGCCATAAGGGCACTAGGCATCTACCACCACACTACCACTATCAGATTAGAGCCATAAGGGCACTAGGCATCTACCACCCCGCTACCACTATCATATTAGAGCCATAAGGGCACTAGACATCTACCACCCCACTACCACTATCAGATTAGAGCCATAATGGAAACTAGGTATCTACCACCCCACTACCACTATCAGATTAGAGCCATAAGGGCACTAGGCATCTATCACCCCACTACCACTTTTAGATTAGAGCCATAAAGGCACTAGGCATCTACCACCCCACTACCACTATCAGATTAGAGCCATAATGGAGACTAGGTATCTACCACCCCTCTACCACTATCAGATTAGAGCCATAAGGGCACTAGGCATCTACCACCACACTACCACTATCAGATTAGAGCCATAAAGGCACTAGGCATCTACCACCCCACTACCACTATCAGATTAGAGCCATAATGGAGACTAGGTATCTACCACCCCACTACCACTATCAGATTAGAGCCATAATGGAGACTAGGTATCTACCACCCCACTACCATTATCAGATTAGAGCCATAAGAGCACTAGGCATCTACCACTCCACTACCATTATCAGATTAGAGTCATAAAGTCACTAGGCATCTACCACCCCACTACCACTATCAGATTAGAGCCATAATGGAGACTAGGTATCTACCACCCCACAACCACTATCAGATTAGAGCCATAATGGAGACTAGGTATCTACCACCCCACCCCACTACCACTATCAGATTAGAGCCATAATGGAGACTAGGTATCTACCACCCCACTACCACTATCAGATTAGAGCCATAATGGACACTAGGTATCTACCACCCCACTACCACTACCAGATTAGAGCCATAATGGAGACTAGGTATCTACCACCCCACTACCTCTATCAGATTAGAGCCATAATGGAGAGTAGGTATCTTCCACCCCACTACCACTTTCAGATTAGAGCCATAATGGAGACTAGGTATCTACCACCCCACTACCTCTATCAGATTAGAGCCATAATGGAGACTAGGTACCTACCACCCCACTACCTCTATAAGATTAGAGCCATAAGGGCACTTGGCATCTACCACCCCACTACCACTATCACATTAGAGCCATAAAGGCACTAGGCATCTACCACCCCACTACCACTATCAGATTAGAGCCATAATGGAGACTAGGTATCTACCACCCCACTACCACTATCAGATTAGAGCCATAAGGGCACTAGGCATCTACCACCCCACTACCAGATTAGAGCCATAATGGAGACTAGGTATCTACCACACCACTACCACTATCAGATTAGAGCCATAATGGAGACTAGGTATCTACCACCCCTCTACCACTACCAGATTAGAGCCATAATGGAGACTAGGTATCTACCACCCCTCTACCACTATCAGATTAGAGCCATAAGGGCACTAGGCATCTACCACCACACTACCACTATCAGATTAGAGCCATAAGGGCACTAGGCATCTACCACCTCGCTACCACTATCATATTAGAGCCATAAGGGCACTAGACATCTACCACCCCACTACCACTATCAGATTAGAGCCATACTGGAAACTAGGTATCTACCACCCCACTACCACTATCAGATTAGAGCCATAAGGGCACTAGGCATCTATCACCCCACTACCACTATCAGATTAGAGCCATAAAGGCACTAGGCATCTACCACCCCTCTACCACTATCAGATTAGAGCCATAATGGAGACTAGGTATCTACCACCCCACTACCACTATCAGATTAGAGCCATAAAGCACTAGGCATCTACCACCCCACTTCCACTATCAGATTAGAGCCATAATGGAGACTAGGTATCTACCACCCCACTACCACTATCAGATTAGAGCCATAAGGGCACTAGACATCTATCACCCCACTACCACTATCAGATTAGAGCCATAAAGGCACTAGGCATCTACCACCCCACTACCACTATCAGATTAGTGCCATAATGGAGACTAGGTATCTACCACCCCACTACCACTATCAGATTAGAGCCATAAAGCACTAGGCATCTATCACCCCACTACCACTATCAGATTAGAGCCATAAAGGCACTAGGCATCTACCACCCCACTACCACTATCAGATTAGAGCCATAATGGAGACTAGGTATCTACCACCCCACTACCACTATCAGATTAGAGCCATAATGGAGACTAGGTTTCTACCACCCCACTACCTCTATAAGATTAGAGCCATAAGGGCACTTGACATCTACCACCCCACTACCACTATCAGATTAGAGCCATAAAGGCACTAGGCATCTACCACCCCACTACCACTATCAGATTAGTGCCATAATGGAGACTAGGTATCTACCACCCCACTACCACTATCAGATTAGAGCCATAAAGCACTAGGCATCTATCACCCCACTACCACTATCAGATTAGAGCCATAAAGGCACTAGGCATCTACCACCCCACTACCACTATCAGATTAGAGCCATAATGGAGACTAGGTATCTACCACCCCACTACCACTATCAGATTAGAGCCATAATGGAGACTAGGTATCTACCACCCCACTACCTCTATCAGATTAGAGCCATAATGGAGACTAGGTATCTACCACCCCACTACCTCTATACGATTAGAGCCATAAGGGCACTTGGCATCTACCACCCCACTACCACTATCAGATTAGAGCTATAAAGGCACTAGGCATCTACCACCCCACTACCACTATCAGATTAGAGCCATAATGGAGACTAGGTATCTACCACCCCACTACCACTATCAGATTAGAGCCATAAGGGCACTAGACATCTATCACCCCACTACCACTATCAGATTAGAGCCATAAAGGCACTAGGCATCTACCACCCCACTACCACTATCAGATTAGTGCCATAATGGAGACTAGGTATCTACCACCCCACTACCACTATCAGATTAGAGCCATAAAGCACTAGGCATCTATCACCCCACTACCACTATCAGATTAGAGCCATAAAGGCACTATGCATCTACCATCCCACTACCACTATCAGATTAGAGCCATAATGGAGACTAGGTATCTACCACCCCACTACCACTATCAGATTAGAGCCATAATGGAGACTAGGTATCTACCACCCCACTACCATTATCAGATTAGAGCCATAAGAGCACTAGGCATCTACCACTCCACTACCACTATCAGATTAGAGTCATAAAGTCACTAGGCATCTACCACCCCACTACCACTATCAGATTAGAGCCATAATGGAGACTAGGTATCTACCACCCCACAACCACTATCAGATTAGAGCCATAATGGAGACTAGGTATCTACCACCCCACCCCACTACCACTATCAGATTAGAGCCATAATGGAGACTAGGTATCTACCACCCCACTACCACTATCAGATTAGAGCCATAATGGAGACTAGGTATCTACCACCCCACTACCATTATCAGATTAGAGCCATAAGAGCACTTGGCATCTACCACCCCACTACCACTATCAGATTAGAGCTATAAAGGCACTAGGCATCTACCACCCCACTACCACTATCAGATTAGAGCCATAATGGAGACTAGGTATCTACCACCCCTCTACCACTATCAGATTAGAGCCATAAGGGCACTAGGCATCTACCACCACACTACCACTATCAGATTAGAGCCATAAGGGCACTAGGCATCTACCACCCCGCTACCACTATCATATTAGAGCCATAAGGGCACTAGACATCTACCACCCCACTACCACTATCAGATTAGAGCCATAATGGAAACTAGGTATCTACCACCCCACTACCACTATCAGATTAGAGCCATAAGGGCACTAGGCATCTATCACCCCACTACCACTTTTAGATTAGAGCCATAAAGGCACTAGGCATCTACCACCCCACTACCACTATCAGATTAGAGCCATAATGGAGACTAGGTATCTACCACCCCTCTACCACTATCAGATTAGAGCCATAAGGGCACTAGGCATCTACCACCACACTACCACTATCAGATTAGAGCCATAAAGGCACTAGGCATCTACCACCCCACTACCACTATCAGATTAGAGCCATAATGGAGACTAGGTATCTACCACCCCACTACCACTATCAGATTAGAGCCATAATGGAGACTAGGTATCTACCACCCCACTACCATTATCAGATTAGAGCCATAAGAGCACTAGGCATCTACCACTCCACTACCATTATCAGATTAGAGTCATAAAGTCACTAGGCATCTACCACCCCACTACCACTATCAGATTAGAGCCATAATGGAGACTAGGTATCTACCACCCCACAACCACTATCAGATTAGAGCCATAATGGAGACTAGGTATCTACCACCCCACCCCACTACCACTATCAGATTAGAGCCATAATGGAGACTAGGTATCTACCACCCCACTACCACTATCAGATTAGAGCCATAATGGACACTAGGTATCTACCACCCCACTACCACTACCAGATTAGAGCCATAATGGAGACTAGGTATCTACCACCCCACTACCTCTATCAGATTAGAGCCATAATGGAGAGTAGGTATCTTCCACCCCACTACCACTTTCAGATTAGAGCCATAATGGAGACTAGGTATCTACCACCCCACTACCTCTATCAGATTAGAGCCATAATGGAGACTAGGTACCTACCACCCCACTACCTCTATAAGATTAGAGCCATAAGGGCACTTGGCATCTACCACCCCACTACCACTATCACATTAGAGCCATAAAGGCACTAGGCATCTACCACCCCACTACCACTATCAGATTAGAGCCATAATGGAGACTAGGTATCTACCACCCCACTACCACTATCAGATTAGAGCCATAAGGGCACTAGGCATCTACCACCCCACTACCAGATTAGAGCCATAATGGAGACTAGGTATCTACCACACCACTACCACTATCAGATTAGAGCCATAATGGAGACTAGGTATCTACCACCCCTCTACCACTACCAGATTAGAGCCATAATGGAGACTAGGTATCTACCACCCCTCTACCACTATCAGATTAGAGCCATAAGGGCACTAGGCATCTACCACCACACTACCACTATCAGATTAGAGCCATAAGGGCACTAGGCATCTACCACCCCGCTACCACTATCATATTAGAGCCATAAGGGCACTAGACATCTACCACCCCACTACCACTATCAGATTAGAGCCATACTGGAAACTAGGTATCTACCACCCCACTACCACTATCAGATTAGAGCCATAAGGGCACTAGGCATCTATCACCCCACTACCACTATCAGATTAGAGCCATAAAGGCACTAGGCATCTACCACCCCTCTACCACTATCAGATTAGAGCCATAATGGAGACTAGGTATCTACCACCCCACTACCACTATCAGATTAGAGCCATAAAGCACTAGGCATCTACCACCCCACTTCCACTATCAGATTAGAGCCATAATGGAGACTAGGTATCTACCACCCCACTACCACTATCAGATTAGAGCCATAAGGGCACTAGACATCTATCACCCCACTACCACTATCAGATTAGAGCCATAAAGGCACTAGGCATCTACCACCCCACTACCACTATCAGATTAGTGCCATAATGGAGACTAGGTATCTACCACCCCACTACCACTATCAGATTAGAGCCATAAAGCACTAGGCATCTATCACCCCACTACCACTATCAGATTAGAGCCATAAAGGCACTAGGCATCTACCACCCCACTACCACTATCAGATTAGAGCCATAATGGAGACTAGGTATCTACCACCCCACTACCACTATCAGATTAGAGCCATAATGGAGACTAGGTTTCTACCACCCCACTACCTCTATAAGATTAGAGCCATAAGGGCACTTGACATCTACCACCCCACTACCACTATCAGATTAGAGCCATAAAGGCACTAGGCATCTACCACCCCACTACCACTATCAGATTAGTGCCATAATGGAGACTAGGTATCTACCACCCCACTACCACTATCAGATTAGAGCCATAAAGCACTAGGCATCTATCACCCCACTACCACTATCAGATTAGAGCCATAAAGGCACTAGGCATCTACCACCCCACTACCACTATCAGATTAGAGCCATAATGGAGACTAGGTATCTACCACCCCACTACCACTATCAGATTAGAGCCATAATGGAGACTAGGTATCTACCACCCCACTACCTCTATCAGATTAGAGCCATAATGGAGACTAGGTATCTACCACCCCACTACCTCTATACGATTAGAGCCATAAGGGCACTTGGCATCTACCACCCCACTACCACTATCAGATTAGAGCTATAAAGGCACTAGGCATCTACCACCCCACTACCACTATCAGATTAGAGCCATAATGGAGACTAGGTATCTACCACCCCACTACCACTATCAGATTAGAGCCATAAGGGCACTAGACATCTATCACCCCACTACCACTATCAGATTAGAGCCATAAAGGCACTAGGCATCTACCACCCCACTACCACTATCAGATTAGTGCCATAATGGAGACTAGGTATCTACCACCCCACTACCACTATCAGATTAGAGCCATAAAGCACTAGGCATCTATCACCCCACTACCACTATCAGATTAGAGCCATAAAGGCACTATGCATCTACCATCCCACTACCACTATCAGATTAGAGCCATAATGGAGACTAGGTATCTACCACCCCACTACCACTATCAGATTAGAGCCATAATGGAGACTAGGTATCTACCACCCCACTACCATTATCAGATTAGAGCCATAAGAGCACTAGGCATCTACCACTCCACTACCACTATCAGATTAGAGTCATAAAGTCACTAGGCATCTACCACCCCACTACCACTATCAGATTAGAGCCATAATGGAGACTAGGTATCTACCACCCCACAACCACTATCAGATTAGAGCCATAATGGAGACTAGGTATCTACCACCCCACCCCACTACCACTATCAGATTAGAGCCATAATGGAGACTAGGTATCTACCACCCCACTACCACTATCAGATTAGAGCCATAATGGAGACTAGGTATCTACCACCCCACTACCATTATCAGATTAGAGCCATAAGAGCACTTGGCATCTACCACCCCACTACCACTATCAGATTAGAGCTATAAAGGCACTAGGCATCTACCACCCCACTACCACTATCAGATTAGAGCCATAATGGAGACTAGGTATCTACCACCCCTCTACCACTATCAGATTAGAGCCATAAGGGCACTAGGCATCTACCACCACACTACCACTATCAGATTAGAGCCATAAGGGCACTAGGCATCTACCACCCCGCTACCACTATCATATTAGAGCCATAAGGGCACTAGACATCTACCACCCCACTACCACTATCAGATTAGAGCCATAATGGAAACTAGGTATCTACCACCCCACTACCACTATCAGATTAGAGCCATAAGGGCACTAGGCATCTATCACCCCACTACCACTTTTAGATTAGAGCCATAAAGGCACTAGGCATCTACCACCCCACTACCACTATCAGATTAGAGCCATAATGGAGACTAGGTATCTACCACCCCTCTACCACTATCAGATTAGAGCCATAAGGGCACTAGGCATCTACCACCACACTACCACTATCAGATTAGAGCCATAAGGGCACTAGGCATCTACCACCCCGCTACCACTATCATATTAGAGCCATAAGGGCACTAGACATCTACCACCCCACTACCACTATCAGATTAGAGCCATAATGGAAACTAGGTATCTACCACCCCACTACCACTATCAGATTAGAGCCATAAGGGCACTAGGCATCTATCACCCCACTACCACTATCAGATTAGAGCCATAAAGGCACTAGGCATCTACCACCCCACTACCACTATCAGATTAGAGCCATAATGGAGACTAGGTATCTACCACCCCACTACCACTATCAGATTAGAGCCATAAGGGCACTAGGCATCTACCACCCCACTACCACTATCAGATTAGAGCCATAAAGGCACTAGGCATCTACCACCCCACTACCACTTTTAGATTAGAGCCATAATGGAGACTAGGTATCTACCACCCCACTACCACTATCAGATTAGAGCCATAATGGAGACTAGGTATCTACCACCCTACTACCACTACCAGATTAGAGCCATAATGGAGACTAGGTATCTACCACACCACTACCACTACCAGATTAGAGCCATAATGGAGACTAGGTATCTACCACCCCACTACCACTATCAGATTAGAGCCATAATGGAGACTAGGTATCTACCACCCCTCTACCACTACCAGATTAGAGCCATAATGGAGACTAGGTATCTACCACCCCTCTACCACTATCAGATTAGAGCCATACGGGCACTAGGCATCTACCACCACACTACCACTATCAGATTAGAGCCATAAGGGCACTAGGCATCTACCACCCCGCTACCACTATCATATTAGAGCCATAAGGGCACTAGACATCTACCACCCCACTACCACTATCAGATTAGAGCCATAATGGAAACTAGGTATCTACCACCCCACTACCACTATCAGATTAGAGCCATAAGGGCACTAGGCATCTATCACCCCACTACCACTATCAGATTAGAGCCATAAAGGCACTAGGCATCTACCACCCCACTACCACTATCAGATTAGAGCCATAATGGAGACTAGGTATCTACCACCCCACTACCACTATCAGATTAGAGCCATAAGGGCACTAGGCATCTACCACCCCACTACCACTATCAGATTAGAGCCATAAAGGCACTAGGCATCTACCACCCCACTACCACTTTTAGATTAGAGCCATAATGGAGACTAGGTATCTACCACACCACTACCACTACCAGATTAGAGCCATAATGGAGACTAGGTATCTACCACCCCACTACCACTATCAGATTAGAGCCATAAAGCACTAGGCATCTATCACCCCACTACCACTATCAGATTAGAGCCATAAAGGCACTAGGCATCTACCACCCCACTACCACTATCAGATTAGAGCCATAATGGAGACTAGGTATCTACCACCCCACTACCACTATCAGATTAGAGCCATAATGGAGACTAGGTATCTACCACCCCACTACCTCTATCAGATTAGAGCCATAATGGAGACTAGGTATCTACCACCCCACTACCTCTATACGATTAGAGCCATAAGGGCACTTGGCATCTACCACCCCACTACCACTATCAGATTAGAGCTATAAAGGCACTAGGCATCTACCACCCCACTACCACTATCAGATTAGAGCCATAATGGAGACTAGGTATCTACCACCCCACTACCACTATCAGATTAGAGCCATAAGGGCACTAGACATCTATCACCCCACTACCACTATCAGATTAGAGCCATAAAGGCACTAGGCATCTACCACCCCACTACCACTATCAGATTAGAGCCATAAGGGCACTAGGCATCTACCACCCCACTACCACTATCAGATTAGAGCCATAAAGGCACTAGGCATCTACCACCCCACTACCACTTTTAGATTAGAGCCATAATGGAGACTAGGTATCTACCACCCCACTACCACTATCAGATTAGAGCCATAATGGAGACTAGGTATCTACCACCCTACTACCACTACCAGATTAGAGCCATAATGGAGACTAGGTATCTACCACACCACTACCACTACCAGATTAGAGCCATAATGGAGACTAGGTATCTACCACCCCACTACCACTATCAGATTAGAGCCATAATGGAGACTAGGTATCTACCACCCCTCTACCACTACCAGATTAGAGCCATAATGGAGACTAGGTATCTACCACCCCTCTACCACTATCAGATTAGAGCCATACGGGCACTAGGCATCTACCACCACACTACCACTATCAGATTAGAGCCATAAGGGCACTAGGCATCTACCACCCCGCTACCACTATCATATTAGAGCCATAAGGGCACTAGACATCTACCACCCCACTACCACTATCAGATTAGAGCCATAATGGAAACTAGGTATCTACCACCCCACTACCACTATCAGATTAGAGCCATAAGGGCACTAGGCATCTATCACCCCACTACCACTATCAGATTAGAGCCATAAAGGCACTAGGCATCTACCACCCCACTACCACTATCAGATTAGAGCCATAATGGAGACTAGGTATCTACCACCCCACTACCACTATCAGATTAGAGCCATAAGGGCACTAGGCATCTACCACCCCACTACCACTATCAGATTAGAGCCATAAAGGCACTAGGCATCTACCACCCCACTACCACTTTTAGATTAGAGCCATAATGGAGACTAGGTATCTACCACACCACTACCACTACCAGATTAGAGCCATAATGGAGACTAGGTATCTACCACCCCACTACCACTATCAGATTAGAGCCATAAAGCACTAGGCATCTATCACCCCACTACCACTATCAGATTAGAGCCATAAAGGCACTAGGCATCTACCACCCCACTACCACTATCAGATTAGAGCCATAATGGAGACTAGGTATCTACCACCCCACTACCACTATCAGATTAGAGCCATAATGGAGACTAGGTATCTACCACCCCACTACCTCTATCAGATTAGAGCCATAATGGAGACTAGGTATCTACCACCCCACTACCTCTATACGATTAGAGCCATAAGGGCACTTGGCATCTACCACCCCACTACCACTATCAGATTAGAGCTATAAAGGCACTAGGCATCTACCACCCCAGTACCACTATCAGATTAGAGCCATAATGGAGACTAGGTATCTACCACCCCACTACCACTATCAGATTAGAGCCATAAGGGCACTAGACATCTATCACCCCACTACCACTATCAGATTAGAGCCATAAAGGCACTAGGCATCTACCACCCCACTACCACTATCAGATTAGTGCCATAATGGAGACTAGGTATCTACCACCCCACTACCACTATCAGATTAGAGCCATAAAGCACTAGGCATCTATCACCCCACTACCACTATCAGATTAGAGCCATAAAGGCACTAGGCATCTACCACCCCACTACCACTATCAGATTAGAGCCATAATGGAGACTAGGTATCTACCACCCCACTACCACTATCAGATTAGAGCCATAATGGAGACTAGGTCTCTACCACCCCACTACCATTATCAGATTAGAGCCATAAGAGCACTAGTCATCTACCACTCCACTACCATTATCAGATTAGAGTCATAAAGTCACTAGGCATCTACCACCCCACTACCACTATCAGATTAGAGCCATAATGGAGACTAGGTATCTACCACCCCACAACCACTATCAGATTAGAGCCATAATGGAGACTAGGTATCTACCACCCCACCCCACTACCACTATCAGATTAGAGCCATAATGGAGACTAGGTATCTACCACCCCACTACCACTATCAGATTAGAGCCATAATGGACACTAGGTATCTACCACCCCACTACCACTACCAGATTAGAGCCATAATGGAGACTAGGTATCTACCACCCCACTACCTCTATCAGATTAGAGCCATAATGGAGAGTAGGTATCTTCCACCCCACTACCACTTTCAGATTAGAGCCATAATGGAGACTAGGTATCTACCACCCCACTACCTCTATCAGATTAGAGCCATAATGGAGACTAGGTACCTACCACCCCACTACCTCTATAAGATTAGAGCCATAAGGGCACTTGGCATCTACCACCCCACTACCACTATCACATTAGAGCCATAAAGGCACTAGGCATCTACCACCCCACTACCACTATCAGATTAGAGCCATAATGGAGACTAGGTATCTACCACCCCACTACCACTATCAGATTAGAGCCATAAGGGCACTAGGCATCTACCACCCCACTACCAGATTAGAGCCATAATGGAGACTAGGTATCTACCACACCACTACCACTATCAGATTAGAGCCATAATGGAGACTAGGTATCTAACACCCCTCTACCACTACCAGATTAGAGCCATAATGGAGACTAGGTATCTACCACCCCTCTACCACTATCAGATTAGAGCCATAAGGGCACTAGGCATCTACCACCACACTACCACTATCAGATTAGAGCCATAAGGGCACTAGGCATCTACCACCCCGCTACCACTATCATATTAGAGCCATAAGGGCACTAGACATCTACCACCCCACTACCACTATCAGATTAGAGCCATACTGGAAACTAGGTATCTACCACCCCACTACCACTATCAGATTAGAGCCATAAGGGCACTAGGCATCTATCACCCCACTACCACTATCAGATTAGAGCCATAAAGGCACTAGGCATCTACCACCCCTCTACCACTATCAGATTAGAGCCATAATGGAGACTAGGTATCTACCACCCCACTACCACTATCAGATTAGAGCCATAAAGCACTAGGCATCTACCACCCCACTACCACTATCAGATTAGAGCCATAATGGAGACTAGGTATCTACCACCCCACTACCACTATCAGATTAGAGCCATAAGGGCACTAGACATCTATCACCCCACTACCACTATCAGATTAGAGCCATAAAGGCACTAGGCATCTACCACCCCACTACCACTATCAGATTAGTGCCATAATGGAGACTAGGTATCTACCACCCCACTACCACTATCAGATTAGAGCCATAAAGCACTAGGCATCTATCACCCCACTACCACTATCAGATTAGAGCCATAAAGGCACTAGGCATCTACCACCCCACTACCACTATCAGATTAGAGCCATAATGGAGACTAGGTATCTACCACCCCACTACCACTATCAGATTAGAGCCATAATGGAGACTAGGTTTCTACCACCCCACTACCTCTATAAGATTAGAGCCATAAGGGCACTTGACATCTACCACCCCACTACCACTATCAGATTAGAGCCATAAAGGCACTAGGCATCTACCACCCCACTACCACTATCAGATTAGTGCCATAATGGAGACTAGGTATCTACCACCCCACTACCACTATCAGATTAGAGCCATAAAGCACTAGGCATCTATCACCCCACTACCACTATCAGATTAGAGCCATAAAGGCACTAGGCATCTACCACCCCACTACCACTATCAGATTAGAGCCATAATGGAGACTAGGTATCTACCACCCCACTACCACTATCAGATTAGAGCCATAATGGAGACTAGGTATCTACCACCCCACTACCTCTATCAGATTAGAGCCATAATGGAGACTAGGTATCTACCACCCCACTACCTCTATACGATTAGAGCCATAAGGGCACTTGGCATCTACCACCCCACTACCACTATCAGATTAGAGCTATAAAGGCACTAGGCATCTACCACCCCACTACCACTATCAGATTAGAGCCATAATGGAGACTAGGTATCTACCACCCCACTACCACTATCAGATTAGAGCCATAAAGCACTAGGCATCTATCACCCCACTACCACTATCAGATTAGAGCCATAAAGGCACTATGCATCTACCATCCCACTACCACTATCAGATTAGAGCCATAATGGAGACTAGGTATCTACCACCCCACTACCACTATCAGATTAGAGCCATAATGGAGACTAGGTATCTACCACCCCACTACCATTATCAGATTAGAGCCATAAGAGCACTAGGCATCTACCACTCCACTACCACTATCAGATTAGAGTCATAAAGTCACTAGGCATCTACCACCCCACTACCACTATCAGATTAGAGCCATAATGGAGACTAGGTATCTACCACCCCACAACCACTATCAGATTAGAGCCATAATGGAGACTAGGTATCTACCACCCCACCCCACTACCACTATCAGATTAGAGCCATAATGGAGACTAGGTATCTACCACCCCACTACCACTATCAGATTAGAGCCATAATGGAGACTAGGTATCTACCACCCCACTACCATTATCAGATTAGAGCCATAAGAGCACTTGGCATCTACCACCCCACTACCACTATCAGATTAGAGCTATAAAGGCACTAGGCATCTACCACCCCACTACCACTATCAGATTAGAGCCATAATGGAGACTAGGTATCTACCACCCCTCTACCACTATCAGATTAGAGCCATAAGGGCACTAGGCATCTACCACCACACTACCACTATCAGATTAGAGCCATAAGGGCACTAGGCATCTACCACCCCGCTACCACTATCATATTAGAGCCATAAGGGCACTAGACATCTACCACCCCACTACCACTATCAGATTAGAGCCATAATGGAAACTAGGTATCTACCACCCCACTACCACTATCAGATTAGAGCCATAAGGGCACTAGGCATCTATCACCCCACTACCACTTTTAGATTAGAGCCATAAAGGCACTAGGCATCTACCACCCCACTACCACTATCAGATTAGAGCCATAATGGAGACTAGGTATCTACCACCCCACTACCACTATCAGATTAGAGCCATAAGGGCACTAGGCATCTACCACCCCACTACCACTATCAGATTAGAGCCATAAAGGCACTAGGCATCTACCACCCCACTACCACTTTTAGATTAGAGCCATAATGGAGACTAGGTATCTACCACCCCACTACCACTATCAGATTAGAGCCATAATGGAGACTAGGTATCTACCACCCTACTACCACTACCAGATTAGAGCCATAATGGAGAGTAGGTATCTACCACACCACTACCACTACCAGATTAGAGCCATAATGGAGACTAGGTATCTACCACCCCACTACCACTATCAGATTAGAGCCATAATGGAGACTAGGTATCTACCACCCCTCTACCACTACCAGATTAGAGCCATAATGGAGACTAGGTATCTACCACCCCTCTACCACTATCAGATTAGAGCCATACGGGCACTAGGCATCTACCACCACACTACCACTATCAGATTAGAGCCATAAGGGCACTAGGCATCTACCACCCCGCTACCACTATCATATTAGAGCCATAAGGGCACTAGACATCTACCACCCCACTACCACTATCAGATTAGAGCCATAATGGAAACTAGGTATCTACCACCCCACTACCACTATCAGATTAGAGCCATAAGGGCACTAGGCATCTATCACCCCACTACCACTATCAGATTAGAGCCATAAAGGCACTAGGCATCTACCACCCCACTACCACTATCAGATTAGAGCCATAATGGAGACTAGGTATCTACCACCCCACTACCACTATCAGATTAGAGCCATAAGGGCACTAGGCATCTACCACCCCACTACCACTATCAGATTAGAGCCATAAAGGCACTAGGCATCTACCACCCCACTACCACTTTTAGATTAGAGCCATAATGGAGACTAGGTATCTACCACACCACTACCACTACCAGATTAGAGCCATAATGGAGACTAGGTATCTACCACCCCACTACCACTATCAGATTAGAGCCATAATGGAGACTAGGTTTCTACCACCCCACTACCTCTATAAGATTAGAGCCATAAGGGCACTTGACATCTACCACCCCACTACCACTATCAGATTAGAGCCATAAAGGCACTAGGCATCTACCACCCCACTACCACTATCAGATTAGTGCCATAATGGAGACTAGGTATCTACCACCCCACTACCACTATCAGATTAGAGCCATAAAGCACTAGGCATCTATCACCCCACTACCACTATCAGATTAGAGCCATAAAGGCACTAGGCATCTACCACCCACCTACCACTATCAGATTAGAGCCATAATGGAGACTAGGTATCTACCACCCCACTACCTCTATACGATTAGAGCCATAAGGGCACTTGGCATCTACCACCCCACTACCACTATCAGATTAGAGCCATAATGGAGACTAGGTATCTACCACCCCACTACCTCTATCAGATTAGAGCCATAATGGAGACTAGGTATCTACCACCCCACTACCTCTATACGATTAGAGCCAGAAGGGCACTTGGCATCTACCACCCCACTACCACTATCAGATTAGAGCTATAAAGGCACTAGGCATCTACCACCCCACTACCACTATCAGATTAGAGCCATAATGGAGACTAGGTATCTACCACCCCACTACCACTATCAGATTAGAGCCATAAGGGCACTAGACATCTATCACCCCACTACCACTATCAGATTAGAGCCATAAAGGCACTAGGCATCTACCACCCCACTACCACTATCAGATTAGTGCCATAATGGAGACTAGGTATCTACCACCCCACTACCACTATCAGATTAGAGCCATAAAGCACTAGGCATCTATCACCCCACTACCACTATCAGATTAGAGCCATAAAGGCACTAGGCATCTACCACCCCACTACCACTATCAGATTAGAGCCATAATGGAGACTAGGTATCTACCACCCCACTACCACTATCAGATTAGAGCCATAATGGAGACTAGGTATCTACCACCCCACTACCATTATCAGATTAGAGCCATAAGAGCACTAGGCATCTACCACTCCACTACCACTATCAGATTAGAGTCATAAAGTCACTAGGCATCTACCACCCCACTACCACTATCAGATTAGAGCCATAATGGAGACTAGGTATCTACCACCCCACAACCACTATCAGATTAGAGCCATAATGGAGACTAGGTATCTACCACCCCACTACCACTATCAGATTAGAGCCATAATGGACACTAGGTATCTACCACCCCACTACCACTTTTAGATTAGAGCCATAATGGAGACTAGGTATCTTCCACCCCACTACCACTACCAGATTAGAGCCATAATGGAGACTAGGTATCTACCACCCCACAACCACAATCAGATTAGAGCCATAATGGAGACTAGGTATCTACCACCCCACCCCACTACCACTATCAGATTAGAGCCATAATGGAGACTAGGTATCTACCACCCCACTACCACTATCAGATTAGAGCCATAATGGAGACTAGGTATCTACCACCCCACTACCATTATCAGATTAGAGCCATAAGAGCACTTGGCATCTACCACCCCACTACCACTATCATATTAGAGCTATAAAGGCACTAGGCATCTACCACCCCACTACCACTATCAGATTAGAGCCATAATGGAGACTAGGTATCTACCACCCCTCTACCACTATCAGATTAGAGCCATAAGGGCACTAGGCATCTACCACCACACTACCACTATCAGATTAGAGCCATAAGGGCACTAGGCATCTACCACCCCGCTACCACTATCATATTAGAGCCATAAGGGCACTAGACATCTACCACCCCACTACCACTATCAGATTAGAGCCATAATGGAAACTAGGTATCTACCACCCCACTACCACTATCAGATTAGAGCCATAAGGGCACTAGGCATCTATCACCCCACTACCACTATCAGATTAGAGCCATAAAGGCACTAGGCATCTACCACCCCACTACCACTATCAGATTAGAGCCATAATGGAGACTAGGTATCTACCACCCCACTACCACTATCAGATTAGAGCCATAAGGGCACTAGGCATCTACCACCCCACTACCACTATCAGATTAGAGCCATAAAGGAACTAGGCATCTACCACCCCACTACCACTTTTAGATTAGAGCCATAATGGAGACTAGGTATCTACCACCCCACTACCACTATCAGATTAGAGCCATAATGGAGACTAGGTATCTACCACCCTACTACCACTACCAGATTAGAGCCATAATGGAGAGTAGGTATCTACCACACCACTACCACTACCAGATTAGAGCCATAATGGAGACTAGGTATCTACCACCCCACTACCACTATCAGATTAGAGCCATAATGGAGACTAGGTATCTACCACCCCTCTACCACTACCAGATTAGAGCCATAATGGAGACTAGGTATCTACCACCCCTCTACCACTATCAGATTAGAGCCATACGGGCACTAGGCATCTACCACCACACTACCACTATCAGATTAGAGCCATAAGGGCACTAGGCATCTATCACCCCACTACCACTATCAGATTAGAGCCATAAAGGCACTAGGCATCTACCACCCCACTACCACTATCAGATTAGAGCCATAATGGAGACTAGGTATCTACCACCCCACTACCACTATCAGATTAGAGCCATAAGGGCACTAGGCATCTACCACCCCACTACCACTATCAGATTAGAGCCATAAAGGCACTAGGCATCTACCACCCCACTACCACTTTTAGATTAGAGCCATAATGGAGACTAGGTATCTACCACCCCACTACCACTATCAGATTAGAGCCATAATGGAGAATAGGTATCTACCACCCCACTACCACTATCAGATTAGAGCCATAATGGAGACTAGGTTTCTACCACCCCACTACCTCTATCAGATTAGAGCCATAAGGGCACTTGACATCTACCACCCCACTACCACTATCAGATTAGAGCCATAAAGGCACTAGGCATCTACCACCCCACTACCACTATCAGATTAGTGCCATAATGGAGACTAGGTATCTACCACCCCACTACCACTATCAGATTAGAGCCATAAAGCACTAGGCATCTATCACCCCACTACCACTATCAGATTAGAGCCATAAAGGCACTAGGCATCTACCACCCCACTACCACTATCAGATTAGAGCCATAATGGAGACTAGGTATCTACCACCCCACTACCACTATCAGATTAGAGCCATAATGGAGACTAGGTATCTACCACCCCTCTACCACTACCAGATTAGAGCCATAATGGAGACTAGGTATCTACCACCCCTCTACCACTATCAGATTAGAGCCATACGGGCACTAGGCATCTACCACCACACTACCACTATCAGATTAGAGCCATAAGGGCACTAGGCATCTATCACCCCACTACCACTATCAGATTAGAGCCATAAAGGCACTAGGCATCTACCACCCCACTACCACTATCAGATTAGAGCCATAATGGAGACTAGGTATCTACCACCCCACTACCACTATCAGATTAGAGCCATAAGGGCACTAGGCATCTACCACCCCACTACCACTATCAGATTAGAGCCATAAAGGCACTAGGCATCTACCACCCCACTACCACTTTTAGATTAGAGCCATAATGGAGACTAGGTATCTACCACACCACTACCACTACCAGATTAGAGCCATAATGGAGACTAGGTATCTACCACCCCACTACCACTATCAGATTAGAGCCATAATGGAGACTAGGTTTCTACCACCCCACTACCTCTATAAGATTAGAGCCATAAGGGCACTTGACATCTACCACCCCACTACCACTATCAGATTAGAGCCATAAAGGCACTAGGCATCTACCACCCCACTACCACTATCAGATTAGTGCCATAATGGAGACTAGGTATCTACCACCCCACTACCACTATCAGATTAGAGCCATAAAGCACTAGGCATCTATCACCCCACTACCACTATCAGATTAGAGCCATAAAGGCACTAGGCATCTACCACCCCACTACCACTATCAGATTAGAGCCATAATGGAGACTAGGTATCTACCACCCCACTACCACTATCAGATTAGAGCCATAATGGAGACTAGGTATCTACCACCCCACTACCTCTATCAGATTAGAGCCATAATGGAGACTAGGTATCTACCACCCCACTACCTCTATACGATTAGAGCCATAAGGGCACTTGGCATCTACCACCCCACTACCACTATCAGATTAGAGCTATAAAGGCACTAGGCATCTACCACCCCACTACCACTATCAGATTAGAGCCATAATGGAGACTGGGTATCTACCACCCCACTACCACTATCAGATTAGAGCCATAAGGGCACTAGACATCTATCACCCCACTACCACTATCAGATTAGAGCCATAAAGGCACTAGGCATCTACCACCCCACTACCACTATCAGATTAGTGCCATAATGGAGACTAGGTATCTACCACCCCACTACCACTATCAGATTAGATCCATAAAGCACTAGGCATCTATCACCCCACTACCACTATCAGATTAGAGCCATAAAGGCACTAGGCATCTACCACCCCACTACCACTATCAGAATAGAGCCATAATGGAGACTAGGTATCTACCACCCCACTACCACTATCAGATTAGAGCCATAATGGAGACTAGGTATCTACCACCCCACTACCATTATCAGATTAGAGCCATAAGAGCACTAGGCATCTACCACTCCACTACCACTATCAGATTAGAGTCATAAAGTCACTAGGCATCTACCACCCCACTACCACTATCAGATTAGAGCCATAATGGAGACTAGGTATCTACCACCCCACAACCACTATCAGATTAGAGCCATAATGGAGACTAGGTATCTACCACCCCACTACCACTATCAGATTAGAGCCATAATGGACACTAGGTATCTACCACCCCACTACCACTTTTAGATTAGAGCCATAATGGAGACTAGGTATCTACCACACCACTACCACTACCAGATTAGAGCCATAATGGAGACTAGGTATCTACCACCCCACTACCACTATCAGATTAGAGCCATAATGGAGACTAGGTTTCTACCACCCCACTACCTCTATAAGATTAGAGCCATAAGGGCACTTGACATCTACCACCCCACTACCACTATCAGATTAGAGCCATAAAGGCACTAGGCATCTACCACCCCACTACCACTATCAGATTAGTGCCATAATGGAGACTAGGTATCTACCACCCCACTACCACTATCAGATTAGAGCCATAAAGCACTAGGCATCTATCACCCCACTACCACTATCAGATTAGAGCCATAAAGGCACTAGGCATCTACCACCCCACTACCACTATCAGATTAGAGCCATAATGGAGACTAGGTATCTACCACCCCACTACCACTATCAGATTAGAGCCATAATGGAGACTAGGTATCTACCACCCCACTACCTCTATCAGATTAGAGCCATAATGGAGACTAGGTATCTACCACCCCACTACCTCTATACGATTAGAGCCATAAGGGCACTTGGCATCTACCACCCCACTACCACTATCAGATTAGAGCTATAAAGGCACTAGGCATCTACCACCCCACTACCACTATCAGATTAGAGCCATAATGGAGACTAGGTATCTACCACCCCACTACCACTATCAGATTAGAGCCATAAGGGCACTAGGCAGCTATCACCCCACTACCACTATCAGATTAGAGCCATAAAGGCACTAGGCATCTACCACCCCACTACCACTATCAGATTAGTGCCATAATGGAGACTAGGTATCTACCACCCCACTACCACTATCAGATTAGAGCCATAAAGCACTAGGCATCTATCACCCCACTACCACTATCAGATTAGAGCAATAAAGGCACTAGGCATCTACCACCCCACTACCACTATCAGATTAGAGCCATAATGGAGACTAGGTATCTACCACCCCACTAGCACTATCAGATTAGAGCCATAATGGAGACTAGGTATCTACCACCCCACTACCATTATCAGATTAGAGCCATAAGAGCACTAGGCATCTACCACTCCACTACCACTATCAGATTAGAGTCATAAAGTCACTAGGCATCTACCACCCCACTAGCACTATCAGATTAGAGCCATAATGGAGACTAGGTATCTACCACCCCACTACCACTATCAGATTAGAGCCATAATGGAGACTAGGTATCTACCACCCCACTACCACTATCAGATTAGAGCCATAATGGACACTAGGTATCTACCACCCCACTACCACTACCAGATTAGAGCCATAATGGAGACTAGGTATCTACCACCCCACTACCTCTATCAGATTAGAGCCATAATGGAGAGTAGGTATCTTCCACCCCACTACCACTTTCAGATTAGAGCCATAATGGAGACTAGGTATCTACCACCCCACTACCTCTATCAGATTAGAGCCATAATGGAGACTAGGTACCTACCACCCCACTACCTCTATAAGATTAGAGCCATAAGGGCACTTGGCATCTACCACCCCACTACCACTATCACATTAGAGCCATAAAGGCACTAGGCATCTACCACCCCACTACCACTATCAGATTAGAGCCATAATGGAGACTAGGTATCTACCACCCCACTACCACTATCAGATTAGAGCCATAAGGGCACTAGGCATCTACCACCCCACTACCAGATTAGAGCCATAATGGAGACTAGGTATCTACCACACCACTACCACTATCAGATTAGAGCCATAATGGAGACTAGGTATCTACCACCCCTCTACCACTACCAGATTAGAGCCATAATGGAGACTAGGTATCTACCACCCCTCTACCACTATCAGATTAGAGCCATAAGGGCACTAGGCATCTACCACCACACTACCACTATCAGATTAGAGCCATAAGGGCACTAGGCATCTACCACCCCGCTACCACTATCATATTAGAGCCATAAGGGCACTAGACATCTACCACCCCACTACCACTATCAGATTAGAGCCATACTGGAAACTAGGTATCTACCACCCCACTACCACTATCAGATTAGAGCCATAAGGGCACTAGGCATCTATCACCCCACTACCACTATCAGATTAGAGCCATAAAGGCACTAGGCATCTACCACCCCACTACCACTATCAGATTAGAGCCATAATGGAGACTAGGTATCTACCACCCCACTACCACTATCAGATTAGAGCCATAAAGCACTAGGCATCTACCACCCCACTACCACTATCAGATTAGAGCCATAATGGAGACTAGGTATCTACCACCCCACTACCACTATCAGATTAGAGCCATAAGGGCACTAGACATCTATCACCCCACTACCACTATCAGATTAGAGCCATAAAGGCACTAGGCATCTACCACCCCACTACCACTATCAGATTAGTGCCATAATGGAGACTAGGTATCTACCACCCCACTACCACTATCAGATTAGAGCCATAAAGCACTAGGCATCTATCACCCCACTACCACTATCAGATTAGAGCCATAAAGGCACTAGGCATCTACCACCCCACTACCACTATCAGATTAGAGCCATAATGGAGACTAGGTATCTACCACCCCACTACCACTATCAGATTAGAGCCATAATGGAGACTAGGTTTCTACCACCCCACTACCTCTATAAGATTAGAGCCATAAGGGCACTTGGCATCTACCACCCCACTACCACTATCAGATTAGAGCCATAAAGGCACTAGGCATCTACCACCCCACTACCACTATCAGATTAGAGCCATAATGGACACTAGGTATCTACCACCCCACTACCACTACCAGATTAGAGCCATAATGGAGACTAGGTATCTACCACCCCACTACCTCTATCAGATTAGAGCCATAATGGAGAGTAGGTATCTTCCACCCCACTACCACTTTCAGATTAGAGCCATAATGGAGACTAGGTATCTACCACCCCACTACCTCTATCAGATTAGAGCCATAATGGAGACTAGGTACCTACCACCCCACTACCTCTATAAGATTAGAGCCATAAGGGCACTTGGCATCTACCACCCCACTACCACTATCACATTAGAGCCATAAAGGCACTAGGCATCTACCACCCCACTACCACTATCAGATTAGAGCCATAATGGAGACTAGGTATCTACCACCCCACTACCACTATCAGATTAGAGCCATAAGGGCACTAGGCATCTACCACCCCACTACCAGATTAGAGCCATAATGGAGACTAGGTATCTACCACACCACTACCACTATCAGATTAGAGCCATAATGGAGACTAGGTATCTACCACCCCTCTACCACTACCAGATTAGAGCCATAATGGAGACTAGGTATCTACCACCCCTCTACCACTATCAGATTAGAGCCATAAGGGCACTAGGCATCTACCACCACACTACCACTATCAGATTAGAGCCATAAGGGCACTAGGCATCTACCACCCCGCTACCACTATCATATTAGAGCCATAAGGGCACTAGACATCTACCACCCCACTACCACTATCAGATTAGAGCCATACTGGAAACTAGGTATCTACCACCCCACTACCACTATCAGATTAGAGCCATAAGGGCACTAGGCATCTATCACCCCACTACCACTATCAGATTAGAGCCATAAAGGCACTAGGCATCTACCACCCCACTACCACTATCAGATTAGAGCCATAATGGAGACTAGGTATCTACCACCCCACTACCACTATCAGATTAGAGCCATAAAGCACTAGGCATCTACCACCCCACTACCACTATCAGATTAGAGCCATAATGGAGACTAGGTATCTACCACCCCACTACCACTATCAGATTAGAGCCATAAGGGCACTAGACATCTATCACCCCACTACCACTATCAGATTAGAGCCATAAAGGCACTAGGCATCTACCACCCCACTACCACTATCAGATTAGTGCCATAATGGAGACTAGGTATCTACCACCCCACTACCACTATCAGATTAGAGCCATAAAGCACTAGGCATCTATCACCCCACTACCACTATCAGATTAGAGCCATAAAGGCACTAGGCATCTACCACCCCACTACCACTATCAGATTAGAGCCATAATGGAGACTAGGTATCTACCACCCCACTACCACTATCAGATTAGAGCCATAATGGAGACTAGGTTTCTACCACCCCACTACCTCTATAAGATTAGAGCCATAAGGGCACTTGACATCTACCACCCCACTACCACTATCAGATTAGAGCCATAAAGGCACTAGGCATCTACCACCCCACTACCACTATCAGATTAGTGCCATAATGGAGACTAGGTATCTACCACCCCACTACCACTATCAGATTAGAGCCATAAAGCACTAGGCATCTATCACCCCACTACCACTATCAGATTAGAGCCATAAAGGCACTAGGCATCTACCACCCCACTACCACTATCAGATTAGAGCCATAATGGAGACTAGGTATCTACCACCCCACTACCACTATCAGATTAGAGCCATAATGGAGACTAGGTATCTACCACCCCACTACCTCTATCAGATTAGAGCCATAATGGAGACTAGGTATCTACCACCCCACTACCTCTATACGATTAGAGCCATAAGGGCACTTGGCATCTACCAACCCACTACCACTATCAGATTAGAGCTATAAAGGCACTAGGCATCTACCACCCCACTACCACTATCAGATTAGAGCCATAATGGAGACTAGGTATCTACCACCCCACTACCACTATCAGATTAGAACCATAAGGGCACTAGACATCTATCACCCCACTACCACTATCAGATTAGAGCCATAAAGGCACTAGGCATCTACCACCCCACTACCACTATCAGATTAGTGCCATAATGGAGACTAGGTATCTACCACCCCACTACCACTATCAGATTAGAGCCATAAAGCACTAGGCATCTATCACCCCACTACCACTATCAGATTAGAGCCATAAAGGCACTAGGCATCTACCACCCCACTACCACTATCAGATTAGAGCCATAATGGAGACTAGGTATCTACCACCCCACTACCACTATCAGATTAGAGCCATAATGGAGACTAGGTATCTACCACCCCACTACCATTATCAGATTAGAGCCATAAGAGCACTAGGCATCTACCACTCCACTACCACTATCAGATTAGAGTCATAAAGTCACTAGGCATCTACCACCCCACTACCACTATCAGATTAGAGCCATAATGGAGACTAGGTATCTACCACCCCACAACCACTATCAGATTAGAGCCATAATGGAGACTAGGTATCTACCACCCCACCCCACTACCACTATCAGATTAGAGCCATAATGGAGACTAGGTATCTACCACCCCACTACCACTATCAGATTAGAGCCATAATGGACACTAGGTATCTACCACCCCACTACCACTACCAGATTAGAGCCATAATGGAGACTAGGTATCTACCACCCCACTACCTCTATCAGATTAGAGCCATAATGGAGAGTAGGTATCTTCCACCCCACTACCACTTTCAGATTAGAGCCATAATGGAGACTAGGTATCTACCACCCCACTACCTCTATCAGATTAGAGCCATAATGGAGACTAGGTACCTACCACCCCACTACCTCTATAAGATTAGAGCCATAAGGGCACTTGGCATCTACCACCCCACTACCACTATCACATTAGAGCCATAAAGGCACTAGGCATCTACCACCCCACTACCACTATCAGATTAGAGCCATAATGGAGACTAGGTATCTACCACCCCACTACCACTATCAGATTAGAGCCATAAGGGCACTAGGCATCTACCACCCCACTACCAGATTAGAGCCATAATGGAGACTAGGTATCTACCACACCACTACCAGATTAGAGCCATAATGGAGACTAGGTGTCTACCACACCACTACCAGATTAGAGCCATAATGGAGACTAGGTATCTCCCACCCCTCTACCACTATCAGATTAGAGCCATAATGGAGACTAGGTATCTACCACCCCTCTACCACTACCAGATTAGAGCCATAATGGAGACTAGGTATCTACCACCCCTCTACCACTATCAGATTAGAGCCATAAGGGCACTAGGCATCTACCACCACACTACCACTATCAGATTAGAGCCATAAGGGCACTAGGCATCTACCACCCCGCTACCACTATCATATTAGAGCCATAAGGGCACTAGACATCTACCACCCCACTACCACTATCAGATTAGAGCCATACTGGAAACTAGGTATCTACCACCCCACTACCACTATCAGATTAGAGTCATAAAGTCACTAGGCATCTACCACCCCACTACCACTATCAGATTAGAGCCATAATGGAGACTAGGTATCTACCACCCCACAACCACTATCAGATTAGAGCCATAATGGAGACTAGGTATCTACCACCCCACCCCACTACCACTATCAGATTAGAGCCATAATGGAGACTAGGTATCTACCACCCCACTACCACTATCAGATTAGAGCCATAATGGACACTAGGTATCTACCACCCCACTACCACTACCAGATTAGAGCCATAATGGAGACTAGGTATCTACCACCCCACTACCTCTATCAGATTAGAGCCATAATGGAGAGTAGGTATCTTCCACCCCACTACCACTTTCAGATTAGAGCCATAATGGAGACTAGGTATCTACCACCCCACTACCTCTATCAGATTAGAGCCATAATGGAGACTAGGTACCTACCACCCCACTACCTCTATAAGATTAGAGCCATAAGGGCACTTGGCATCTACCACCCCACTACCACTATCACATTAGAGCCATAAAGGCACTAGGCATCTACCACCCCACTACCACTATCAGATTAGAGCCATAATGGAGACTAGGTATCTACCACCCCACTACCACTATCAGATTAGAGCCATAAGGGCACTAGGCATCTACCACCCCCCCACTACCAGATTAGAGCCATAATGGAGACTAGGTATCTACCACCCCACTACCACTACCAGATTAGAGCCATAATGGAGACTAGGTATCTACCACCCCACTACCACTATCAGATTAGAGCCATAATGGAGACTAGGTATCTCCCACCCCTCTACCACTATCAGATTAGAGCCATAATGGAGACTAGGTATCTACCACCCCTCTACCACTACCAGATTAGAGCCATAATGGAGACTAGGTATCTACCACCCCTCTACCACTATCAGATTAGAGCCATAAGGGCACTAGGCATCTACCACCACACTACCACTATCAGATTAGAGCCATAAGGGCACTAGGCATCTACCACCCCACTACCACTATCATATTAGAGCCATAAAGGCACTAGGCATCTACCACCCCACTACCACTATCAGATTAGAGCCATAATGGAGACTAGGTATCTACCACCCCACTACCACTATCAGATTAGAGCCATAAGGGCACTAGGCATCTATCACCCCACTACCACTATCAGATTAGAGCCATAAAGGCACTAGGCATCTACCACCCCACTACCACTATCAGATTAGAGCCATAATGGAGAGACTAGGTATCTACCACCCCACTACCACTACCAGATTAGAGCCATAATGGACACTAGGTATCTACCACCCCACTACCACTATCAGATTAGAGCCATAATGGAGACTAGGAATCTACCACCCCTCTACCACTACCAGATTAGAGCCATAATGGAGACTAGGTATCTACCACCCCACTACCACTATCAGATTAGAGCCATAAGGGCACTAGGCATCTACCACCACACTACCACTATCAGATTAGAGCCATAAGGGCACTAGGCATCTACCACCCCGCTACCACTATCAGATTAGAGCCATAAAGGCACTAGGCATCTACCACCCCACTACCACTATCAGATTAGAGCCATAATGGAGACTAGGTATCTACCACCCCACTACCACTATCAGATTAGAGCCATAAAGGCACTAGGCATCTACCACCCCACTACCACTATCAGATTAGAGCCATAATGGAGACTAGGTATCTACCACCCCACTACCACTATCAGATTAGAGCCATAATGGAGACTAGGTATCTACCACTCCACTACCACTATCAGATTTGAGCCATAAAGGCACTAGGCATCTACCACCCCACTACCACTATCAGATTAGAGCCATAATGGAGACTAGGTATCTACCACCACACTACCACTATCAGATTAGAGCCATAAAGGCACTAGGCATCTACCACCCCACTACCACTTTTAGATTAGAGCCATAATGGAGACTAGGTATCTACCACCCCACTACCACTATCAGATTAGAGCCATAATGGAGACTAGGTATCTACCACCCTACTACCACTACCAGATTAGAGCTATAATGGAGACTAGGTATCTATCACCCCACTACCACTATCAGATTAGAGCCATAAAGGCACTAGGCATCTACCACCCCACTACCACTATCAGATTAGAGCCATAATGGAGACTAGGTATCTACCACAACACTACCACTATCAGATTAGAGCCATAAAGCACTAGGCATCTATCACCCCACTACCACTATCAGATTAGAGCCATAAAGGCACTAGGCATCTACCACCCCACTACCACTATCAGATTAGAGCCATAATGGAGACTAGGTATCTACCACCCCACTACCACTATCAGATTAGAGCCATAATGGAGACTAGGTATCTACCACCCCACTACCTCTATCAGATTAGAGCCATAATGGAGACTAGGTATCTACCACCCCACCACCTCTATAAGATTAGAGCCATAAGGGCACTTGGCATCTACCACCCCACTACCACTATCACATTAGAGCCATAAAGGCACTAGGCATCTACCACCCCACTACCACTATCAGATTAGAGCCATAATGGAGACTAGGTATCTACCACCCCACTACCACTATCAGATTAGAGCCATAAGGGCACTAGGTATCTACCACCCCACTACCACTATCAGATTAGAGCCATAATGGAGACTAGGTATCTACAACCCCACTACCACTATCAGATTAGAGCCATAAGGGCACTAGGCATCTACCACCCCACTACCACTATCAGATTAGAGCAATGAAGGCACTAGGCATCTACCACCCCACTACCACTATCAGATTAGAGCCATAATGGAGACTAGGTATCTACCACCCCACTACCACTATCAGATTAGAGCCATAATGGAGACTAGGTATCTACCACCCCACTACCACTATCAGATTAGAGCCATAAGGGCACTAGACATCTATCACCCCACTACCACTATCAGATTAGAGCCATAAAGGCACTAGGCATCTACCACCCCACTACCACTATCAGATTAGTGCCATAATGGAGACTAGGTATCTACCACCCCACTACCACTATCATATTAGAGCCATAATGGAGACTAGGTATCTACCACCCCACTACCACTATCAGATTAGAGCCATAAGGGCACTAGGCATCTACCACCACACTACCACTATCAGATTAGAGCCATAAGGGCACTAGGCATCTACCACCCCGCTACCACTATCAGATTAGAGCCATAAAGGCACTAGGCATCTACCACCCCACTACCACTATCAGATTAGAGCCATAATGGAGACTAGGTATCTACCACCCCACTACCACCATCAGATTAGAGCCATAATGGAGACTAGGTATCTACCACACCACTACCACTATCAGATTAGAGCCATAATGGAGACTAGGTATCTACCACCCCACTACCTATATCAGATTAGAGCCATAATGGAGACTAGGTATCTACCACCCCACTACCTCTATAAGATTAGAGCCATAATGGAGAGTAGGTATCTTCCACCCCACTACCACTATCAGATTAGAGCCATAATGGAGACTAGGTATCTACCACCCCACTACCACTATCAGATTAGAGCCATAATGGAGACTAGGTATCTACCACCCCTCTAAAACTACCAGATTAGAGCCATAATCGAGACTAGGTATCTACCACCCAACTACCATTATCAGATTAGAGCCATAATGGAGACTAGGTATCTACCACACCACTACCAGATTAGAGCCATAATGGAGACTAGGTGTCTACCACACCACTACCAGATTAGAGCCATAATGGAGACTAGGTATCTCCCACCCCTCTACCACTATCAGATTAGAGCCATAATGGAGACTAGGTATCTACCACCCCTCTACCACTACCAGATTAGAGCCACAATGGAGACTAGGTATCTACCACCCCTCTACCACTATCAGATTAGAGCCATAAGGGCACTAGGCATCTACCACCACACTACCACTATCAGATTAGAGCCATAAGGGCACTAGGCATCTACCACCCCGCTACCACTATCATATTAGAGCCATAAGGGCACTAGACATCTACCACCCCACTACCACTATCAGATTAGAGCCATACTGGAAACTAGGTATCTACCACCCCACTACCACTATCAGATTAGAGCCATAAGGGCACTAGGCATCTATCACCCCACTACCACTATCAGATTAGAGCCATAAAGGCACTAGGCATCTACCACCCCACTACCACTATCAGATTAGAGCCATAATGGAGACTAGGTATCTACCACCCCACTACCACTATCAGATTAGAGCCATAAGGGCACTAGGCATCTACCACCCCACTACCACTATCAGATTAGAGCCATAAAGGCACTAAGCATCTACCACCCCACTACCACTTTTAGATTAGAGCCATAATGGAGACTAGGTATCTACCACCCCACTACCCACTATCAGATTAGAGCCATAATGGAGACTAGGTATCTACCACCCTACTACCACTACCAGATTAGAGCCATAATGGAGACTAGGTATCTACCACATCACTACCACTACCAGATTAGAGCCATAATGGAGACTAGGTATCTACCACCCCACTACCACTATCAGATTAGAGCCATAATGGAGACTAGGTATCTACCACCCTACTACCACTACCAGATTAGAGCCATAAGGGCACTAGGCATCTACCACCACACTACCACTATCAGATTAGAGCCATAAGGGCACTAGGCATCTACCACCCCGCTACCACTATCATATTAGAGCCATAAAGGCACTAGACATCTACCACCCCACTACCACTATCAGATTAAAGCCATAATGGTAACTAGGTATCTACCACCCCACTACCACTATCAGATTAGAGCCATAAGGGCACTAGGCATCTATCACCCCACTACCACTATCAGATTAGAGCCATAAAGGCACTAGGCATCTACCACCCCACTACCACTATCAGATTAGAGCCATAATGGAGAGACTAGGTATCTACCACCCCACTACCACTACCAGATTAGAGCCATAATGGAGACTAGGTATCTACCACCCTACTACCACTACCAGATTAGAGCCATAATGGAGACTAGGTATCTACCACATCACTACCACTACCAGATTAGAGCCATAATGGAGACTAGGTATCTACCACCCCACTACCACTATCAGATTAGAGCCATAATGGAGACTAGGTATCTACCACCCCTCAACCTCTACCAGATTAGAGCCATAATGGAGACTAGGTATCTACCACCCCTCTACCACTATCAGATTAGAGCCATAAGGGCACTAGGCATCTACCACCCCACTACCACTATCAGATTAGAGCCATAAAGGCACTAAGCATCTACCACCCCACTACCACTTTTAGATTAGAGCCATAATGGAGACTAGGTATCTACCACCCCACTACCCACTATCAGATTAGAGCCATAATGGAGACTAGGTATCTACCACCCTACTACCACTACCAGATTAGAGCCATAATGGAGACTAGGTATCTACCACATCACTACCACTACCAGATTAGAGCCATAATGGAGACTAGGTATCTACCACCCCACTACCACTATCAGATTAGAGCCATAATGGAGACTAGGTATCTACCACCCCTCTACCACTACCAGATTAGAGCCATAATGGAGACTAGGTATCTACCACCCCTCTACCACTATCAGATTAGAGCCATAAGGGCACTAGGCATCTACCACCACACTACCACTATCAGATTAGAGCCATAAGGGCACTAGGCATCTACCACCCCGCTACCACTATCATATTAGAGCCATAAAGGCACTAGACATCTACCACCCCACTACCACTATCAGATTAAAGCCATAATGGAAACTAGGTATCTACCACCCCACTACCACTATCAGATTAGAGCCATAAGGGCACTAGGCATCTATCACCCCACTACCACTATCAGATTAGAGCCATAAAGGCACTAGGCATCTACCACCCCACTACCACTATCAGATTAGAGCCATAATGGAGAGACTAGGTATCTACCACCCCACTACCACTACCAGATTAGAGCCATAATGGAGACTAGGTATCTACCACCCTACTACCACTACCAGATTAGAGCCATAATGGAGACTAGGTATCTACCACATCACTACCACTACCAGATTAGAGCCATAATGGAGACTAGGTATCTACCACCCCACTACCACTATCAGATTAGAGCCATAATGGAGACTAGGTATCTACCACCCCTCTACCACTACCAGATTAGAGCCATAATGGAGACTAGGTATCTACCACCCCTCTACCACTATCAGATTAGAGCCATAAGGGCACTAGGCATCTACCACCACACTACCACTATCAGATTAGAGCCATAAGGGCACTAGGCATCTACCACCCCGCTACCACTATCATATTAGAGCCATAAAGGCACTAGACATCTACCACCCCACTACCACTATCAGATTAAAGCCATAATGGAAACTAGGTATCTACCACCCCACTACCACTATCAGATTAGAGCCATAAGGGCACTAGGCATCTATCACCCCACTACCACTATCAGATTAGAGCCATAAAGGCACTAGGCATCTACCACCCCACTACCACTATCAGATTAGAGCCATAATGGAGAGACTAGGTATCTACCACCCCACTACCACTACCAGATTAGAGCCATAATGGACACTAGGTATCTACCACCCCACTACCACTATCAGATTAGAGCCATAATGGAGACTAGGAATCTACCACCCCTCTACCACTACCAGATTAGAGCCATAATGGAGACTAGGTATCTACCACCCCACTACCACTATCAGATTAGAGCCATAAGGGCACTAGGCATCTACCACCACACTACCACTATCAGATTAGAGCCATAAGGGCACTAGGCATCTACCACCCCGCTACCACTATCAGATTAGAGCCATAAAGGCACTAGGCATCTACCACCCCACTACCACTATCAGATTAGAGCCATAATGGAGACTAGGTATCTACCACCCCACTACCACTATCAGATTAGAGCCATAAAGGCACTAGGCATCTACCACCCCACTACCACTATCAGATTAGAGCCATAATGGAGACTAGGTATCTACCACCCCACTACCACTATCAGATTAGAGCCATAATGGAGACTAGGTATCTACCACTCCACTACCACTATCAGATTTGAGCCATAAAGGCACTAGGCATCTACCACCCCACTACCACTATCAGATTAGAGCCATAATGGAGACTAGGTATCTACCACCACACTACCACTATCAGATTAGAGCCATAAAGGCACTAGGCATCTACCACCCCACTACCACTTTTAGATTAGAGCCATAATGGAGACTAGGTATCTACCACCCCACTACCACTATCAGATTAGAGCCATAATGGAGACTAGGTATCTACCACCCTACTACCACTACCAGATTAGAGCTATAATGGAGACTAGGTATCTATCACCCCACTACCACTATCAGATTAGAGCCATAAAGGCACTAGGCATCTACCACCCTACTACCACTACCAGATTAGAGCTATAATGGAGACTAGGTATCTATCACCCCACTACCACTATCAGATTAGAGCCATAATGGAGACTAGGTATCTACCACAACACTACCACTATCAGATTAGAGCCATAAAGCACTAGGCATCTATCACCCCACTACCACTATCAGATTAGAGCCATAAAGGCACTAGGCATCTACCACCCCACTACCACTATCAGATTAGAGCCATAATGGAGACTAGGTATCTACCACCCCACTACCACTATCAGATTAGAGCCATAATGGAGACTAGGTATCTACCACCCCACTACCTCTATCAGATTAGAGCCATAATGGAGACTAGGTATCTACCACCCCACTACCTCTATAAGATTAGAGCCATAAGGGCACTTGGCATCTACCACCCCACTACCACTATCACATTAGAGCCATAAAGGCACTAGGCATCTACCACCCCACTACCACTATCAGATTAGAGCCATAATGGAGACTAGGTATCTACCACCCCACTACCACTATCAGATTAGAGCCATAAGGGCACTAGGCATCTACCACCCCACTACCACTATCAGATTAGAGCCATAATGGAGACTAGGTATCTACAACCCCACTACCACTATCAGATTAGAGCCATAAGGGCACTAGGCATCTACCACCCCACTACCACTATCAGATTAGAGCAATGAAGGCACTAGGCATCTACCACCCCACTACCACTATCAGATTAGAGCCATAATGGAGACTAGGTATCTACCACCCCACTACCACTATCAGATTAGAGCCATAATGGAGACTAGGTATCTACCACCCCACTACCACTATCAGATTAGAGCCATAAGGGCACTAGACATCTATCACCCCACTACCACTATCAGATTAGAGCCATAAAGGCACTAGGCATCTACCACCCCACTACCACTATCAGATTAGTGCCATAATGGAGACTAGGTATCTACCACCCCACTACCACTATCAGATTAGAGCCATAATGGAGACTAGGTATCTACCACCCCACTACCACTATCAGATTAGAGCCATAAGGGCACTAGGCATCTACCACCACACTACCACTATCAGATTAGAGCCATAAGGGCACTAGGCATCTACCACCCCGCTACCACTATCAGATTAGAGCCATAAAGGCATTAGGCATCTACCACCCCACTACCACTATCAGATTAGAGCCATAATGGAGACTAGGTATCTACCACCCCACTACCACCATCAGATTAGAGCCATAATGGAGACTAGGTATCTACCACACCACTACCACTATCAGATTAGAGCCATAATGGAGACTAGGTATCTACCACCCCACTACCTATATCAGATTAGAGCCATAATGGAGACTAGGTATCTACCACCCCACTACCTCTATAAGATTAGAGCCATAATGGAGAGTAGGTATCTTCCACCCCACTACCACTATCAGATTAGAGCCATAATGGAGACTAGGTATCTACCACCCCACTACCACTATCAGATTAGAGCCATAATGGAGACTAGGTATCTACCACCCCTCTAAAACTACCAGATTAGAGCCATAATCGAGACTAGGTATCTACCACCCCACTACCATTATCAGATTAGAGCCATAAGGTTACTAGGCATCTACCACTCCACTACCACTATCAGATTAGAGTCATAAAGTCACTAGGCATCTACCACCCCACTACCACTATCAGATTAGAGCCATAATGGAGACTAGGTATCTACCACTCCACTACCACTATCAGATTTGAGCCATAAAGGCACTAGGCATCTACCACCCCACTACCACTATCAGATTAGAGCCATAATGGAGACTAGGTATCTACCACCACACTACCACTATCAGATTAGAGCCATAAAGGCACTAGGCATCTACCACCCCACTACCACTTTTAGATTAGAGCCATAATGGAGACTAGGTATCTACCACCCCACTACCACTATCAGATTAGAGCCATAATGGACACTAGGTATCTACCACCCCACTACCACTACCAGATTAGAGCCATAATGGAGACTAGGTATCTACCACCCCACTACCTCTATCAGATTAGAGCCATAATGGAGAGTAGGTATCTTCCACCCCACTACCACTTTCAGATTAGAGCCATAATGGAGACTAGGTATCTACCACCCCACTACCTCTATCAGATTAGAGCCATAATGGAGACTAGGTACCTACCACCCCACTACCTCTATAAGATTAGAGCCATAAGGGCACTTGGCATCTACCACCCCACTACCACTATCACATTAGAGCCATAAAGGCACTAGGCATCTACCACCCCACTACCACTATCAGATTAGAGCCATAATGGAGACTAGGTATCTACCACCCCACTACCACTATCAGATTAGAGCCATAAGGGCACTAGGCATCTACCACCCCACTACCAGATTAGAGCCATAATGGAGACTAGGTATCTACCACACCACTACCAGATTAGAGCCATAATGGAGACTAGGTGTCTACCACACCACTACCAGATTAGAGCCATAATGGAGACTAGGTATCTCCCACCCCTCTACCACTATCAGATTAGAGCCATAATGGAGACTAGGTATCTACCACCCCTCTACCACTACCAGATTAGAGCCACAATGGAGACTAGGTATCTACCACCCCTCTACCACTATCAGATTAGAGCCATAAGGGCACTAGGCATCTACCACCACACTACCACTATCAGATTAGAGCCATAAGGGCACTAGGCATCTACCACCCCGCTACCACTATCATATTAGAGCCATAAGGGCACTAGACATCTACCACCCCACTACCACTATCAGATTAGAGCCATACTGGAAACTAGGTATCTACCACCCCACTACCACTATCAGATTAGAGCCATAAGGGCACTAGGCATCTATCACCCCACTACCACTATCAGATTAGAGCCATAAAGGCACTAGGCATCTACCACCCCACTACCACTATCAGATTAGAGCCATAATGGAGACTAGGTATCTACCACCCCACTACCACTATCAGATTAGAGCCATAAGGGCACTAGGCATCTACCACCCCACTACCACTATCAGATTAGAGCCATAAAGGCACTAAGCATCTACCACCCCACTACCACTTTTAGATTAGAGCCATAATGGAGACTAGGTATCTACCACCCCACTACCCACTATCAGATTAGAGCCATAATGGAGACTAGGTATCTACCACCCTACTACCACTACCAGATTAGAGCCATAATGGAGACTAGGTATCTACCACATCACTACCACTACCAGATTAGAGCCATAATGGAGACTAGGTATCTACCACCCCACTACCACTATCAGATTAGAGCCATAATGGAGACTAGGTATCTACCACCCTACTACCACTACCAGATTAGAGCCATAAGGGCACTAGGCATCTACCACCACACTACCACTATCAGATTAGAGCCATAAGGGCACTAGGCATCTACCACCCCGCTACCACTATCATATTAGAGCCATAAAGGCACTAGACATCTACCACCCCACTACCACTATCAGATTAAAGCCATAATGGAAACTAGGTATCTACCACCCCACTACCACTATCAGATTAGAGCCATAAGGGCACTAGGCATCTATCACCCCACTACCACTATCAGATTAGAGCCATAAAGGCACTAGGCATCTACCACCCCACTACCACTATCAGATTAGAGCCATAATGGAGAGACTAGGTATCTACCACCCCACTACCACTACCAGATTAGAGCCATAATGGAGACTAGGTATCTACCACCCTACTACCACTACCAGATTAGAGCCATAATGGAGACTAGGTATCTACCACATCACTACCACTACCAGATTAGAGCCATAATGGAGACTAGGTATCTACCACCCCACTACCACTATCAGATTAGAGCCATAATGGAGACTAGGTATCTACCACCCCTCTACCACTACCAGATTAGAGCCATAATGGAGACTAGGTATCTACCACCCCTCTACCACTATCAGATTAGAGCCATAAGGGCACTAGGCATCTACCACCACACTACCACTATCAGATTAGAGCCATAAGGGCACTAGGCATCTACCACCCCGCTACCACTATCATATTAGAGCCATAAAGGCACTAGACATCTACCACCCCACTACCACTATCAGATTAAAGCCATAATGGAAACTAGGTATCTACCACCCCACTACCACTATCAGATTAGAGCCATAAGGGCACTAGGCATCTATCACCCCACTACCACTATCAGATTAGAGCCATAAAGGCACTAGGCATCTACCACCCCACTACCACTATCAGATTAGAGCCATAATGGAGAGACTAGGTATCTACCACCCCACTACCACTACCAGATTAGAGCCATAATGGACACTAGGTATCTACCACCCCACTACCACTATCAGATTAGAGCCATAATGGAGACTAGGAATCTACCACCCCTCTACCACTACCAGATTAGAGCCATAATGGAGACTAGGTATCTACCACCCCACTACCACTATCAGATTAGAGCCATAAGGGCACTAGGCATCTACCACCACACTACCACTATCAGATTAGAGCCATAAGGGCACTAGGCATCTACCACCCCGCTACCACTATCAGATTAGAGCCATAAAGGCACTAGGCATCTACCACCCCACTACCACTATCAGATTAGAGCCATAATGGAGACTAGGTATCTACCACCCCACTACCACTATCAGATTAGAGCCATAAAGGCACTAGGCATCTACCACCCCACTACCACTATCAGATTAGAGCCATAATGGAGACTAGGTATCTACCACCCCACTACCACTATCAGATTAGAGCCATAATGGAGACTAGGTATCTACCACTCCACTACCACTATCAGATTTGAGCCATAAAGGCACTAGGCATCTACCACCCCACTACCACTATCAGATTAGAGCCATAATGGAGACTAGGTATCTACCACCACACTACCACTATCAGATTAGAGCCATAAAGGCACTAGGCATCTACCACCCCACTACCACTTTTAGATTATAGCCATAATGGAGACTAGGTATCTACCACCCCACTACCACTATCAGATTAGAGCCATAATGGAGACTAGGTATCTACCACCCTACTACCACTACCAGATTAGAGCTATAATGGAGACTAGGTATCTACCACACCACTACCACTACCAGATTAGAGCCATAATGGAGACTAGGTATCTACCACCCCACTACCACTATCAGATTAGAGCCATAATGGAGACTAGGTTTCTACCACCCCACTACAAGATTAGAGCCATAAGGGCACTTGACATCTACCACCCCACTACCACTATCAGATTAGAGCCATAAAGGCACTAGGCATCTACCACCCCACTACCACTATCAGATTAGAGCCATAATGGAGACTAGGTATCTACCACCCCACTACCACTATCAGATTAGAGCCATAAAGCACTAGGCATCTATCACCCCACTACCACTATCAGATTAGAGCCATAAAGGCACTAGGCATCTACCACCCCACTACCACTATCAGATTAGAGCCATAATGGAGACTAGGTATCTACCACCCCACTACCACTATCAGATTAGAGCCATAATGGAGACTAGGTATCTACCACCCCACTACCTCTATCAGATTAGAGCCATAATGGAGACTAGGTATCTACCACCCCACTACCTCTATAAGATTAGAGCCATAAGGGCACTTGGCATCTACCACCCCACTACCACTATCACATTAGAGCCATAAAGGCACTAGGCATCTACCACCCCACTACCACTATCAGATTAGAGCCATAATGGAGACTAGGTATCTACCACCCCACTACCACTACCAGATTAGAGCCATAATGGAGACTAGGTATCTACCACCCCACTACCACTATCAGATTAGAGCCATAATGGAGACTAGGAATCTACCACCCCTCTACCACTACCAGATTAGAGCCATAATGGAGACTAGGTATCTACCACCCCACTACCACTATCAGATTAGAGCCATAAGGGCACTAGGCATCTACCACCACACTACCACTATCAGATTAGAGCCATACGGGCACTAGGCATCTACCACCCCACTACCACTATCAGATTATAGCAATAATGGAGACTAGGTATCTACCACCCCACTACCACTATCAGATTAGTGCCATAAGGGCACTAGGCATCTACCACCCCACTACCACTATCAGATTAGAGCAATGAAGGCACTAGGCATCTACCACCCCACTACCACTATCAGATTAGAGCCATAATGGAGACTAGGTATCTACCACCCCACTAACACTATCAGATTAGAGCCATAATGGAGACTAGGTATCTACCACACCACTACCAGATTAGAGCCATAATGGAGACTAGGTATCTACCACCCCACTACCACTACCAGATTAGAGCCATAATGGAGACTAGGTATCTACCACCCCACTACCACTATCAGATTAGAGCCATAATGGAGACTAGGAATCTACCACCCCTCTACCACTACCAGATTAGAGACATAATGGAGACTAGGTATCTACCACCCCACTACCACTATCAGATTAGAGCCATAAGGGCACTAGGCATCTACCACCACACTACCACTATCAGATTAGAGCCATAAGGGCACTAGGCATCTACCACCCCGCTACCACTATCAGATTAGAGCCATAAAGGCACTAGGCATCTACCACCCCACTACCACTATCAGATTAGAGCCATAATGGAGACTAGGTATCTACCACCCCACTACCACTATCAGATTAGAGCCATAAAGGCACTAGGCATCTACCACCCCACTACCACTATCAGATTAGAGCCATAATGGAGACTAGGTATCTACCACCCCACTACCACTATCAGATTAGAGCCATAATGGAGACTAGGTATCTACCACCCTATTACCACTACCAGATTAGAGCCATAATGGAGACTAGGTATCTACCACACCACTACCACTACCAGATTAGAGCCATAATGGAGACTAGGTATCTACCACCCCACTACCACTATCAGATTAGAGCCTTAATGGAGACTAGGTATCTACCACCCCACTACCACTATCAGATTAGAGCCATAATGGAGACTAGGTATCTACCACCCCACTACCTCTATCAGATTAGAGCCATAATGGAGAATAGGTTTCTACCACCCCACTACCACTATCAGATTAGAGCCATAATGGAGACTAGGTATCTACCACTCCACTACCACTATCAGATTTGAGCCATAAAGGCACTAGGCATCTACCACCCCACTACCACTATCAGATTAGAGCCATAATGGAGACTAGGTATCTACCACCACACTACCACTATCAGATTAGAGCCATAAAGGCACTAGGCATCTACCACCCCACTACCACTTTTAGATTAGAGCCATAATGGAGACTAGGTATCTACCACCCCACTACCACTATCAGATTAGAGCCATAATGGAGACTAGGTATCTACCACCCTACTACCACTACCAGATTAGAGCTATAATGGAGACTAGGTATCTACCACACCACTACCACTACCAGATTAGAGCCATAATGGAGACTAGGTATCTACCACCCCACTACCACTATCAGATTAGAGCCATAATGGAGACTAGGTTTCTACCACCCCACTACAAGATTAGAGCCATAAGGGCACTTGACATCTACCACCCCACTACCACTATCAGATTAGAGCCATAAAGGCACTAGGCATCTACCACCCCACTACCACTATCAGATTAGAGCCATAATGGAGACTAGGTATCTACCACCCCACTACCACTATCAGATTAGAGCCATAAAGCACTAGGCATCTATCACCCCACTACCACTATCAGATTAGAGCCATAAAGGCACTAGGCATCTACCACCCCACTACCACTATCAGATTAGAGCCATAATGGAGACTAGGTATCTACCACCCCACTACCACTATCAGATTAGAGCCATAATGGAGACTAGGTATCTACCACCCCACTACCTCTATCAGATTAGAGCCATAATGGAGACTAGGTATCTACCACCCCACTACCTCTATAAGATTAGAGCCATAAGGGCACTTGGCATCTACCACCCCACTACCACTATCACATTAGAGCCATAAAGGCACTAGGCATCTACCACCCCACTACCACTATCAGATTAGAGCCATAATGGAGACTAGGTATCTACCACCCCACTACCACTATCAGATTAGAGCCATAAGGGCACTAGGCATCTACCACCCCACTACCACTATCAGATTAGAGCCATAATGGAGACTAGGTATCTACCACCCCACTACCACTATCAGATTAGAGCCATAAGGGCACTAGGCATCTACCACCCCACTACCACTATCAGATTAGAGCCATGAAGGCACTAGGCATCTACCACCCCACTACCACTATCAGATTAGAGCCATAATGGAGACTAGGTATCTACCACCCCACTAACACTATCAGATTAGAGCCATAATGGAGACTAGGTATCTACCACACCACTACCAGATTAGAGCCATAATGGAGACTAGGTATCTACCACCCCACTACCACTACCAGATTAGAGCCATAATGGAGACTAGGTATCTACCACCCCACTACCACTATCAGATTAGAGCCATAATGGAGACTAGGAATCTACCACCCCTCTACCACTACCAGATTAGAGCCATAATGGAGACTAGGTATCTACCACCCCACTACCACTATCAGATTAGAGCCATAAGGGCACTAGGCATCTACCACCACACTACCACTATCAGATTAGAGCCATAAGGGCACTAGGCATCTACCACCCCACTACCACTATCAGATTATAGCAATAATGGAGACTAGGTATCTACCACCCCACTACCACTATCAGATTAGTGCCATAAGGGCACTAGGCATCTACCACCCCACTACCACTATCAGATTAGAGCAATGAAGGCACTAGACATCTACCACCCCACTACCACTATCAGATTAGAGCCATAATGGAGACTAGGTATCTACCACCCCACTAACACTATCAGATTAGAGCCATAATGGAGACTAGGTATCTACCACACCACTACCAGATTAGAGCCATAATGGAGACTAGGTATCTACCACCCCACTACCACTACCAGATTAGAGCCATAATGGAGACTAGGTATCTACCACCCCACTACCACTATCAGATTAGAGCCATAATGGAGACTAGGAATCTACCACCCCTCTACCACTACCAGATTAGAGCCATAATGGAGACTAGGTATCTACCACCCCACTACCACTATCAGATTAGAGCCATAGGGGCACTAGGCATCTACCACCACACTACCACTATCAGATTAGAGCCATAAGGGCACTAGGCATCTACCACCCCGCTACCACTATCAGATTAGAGCCATAAAGGCACTAGGCATCTACCACCCCACTACCACTATCAGATTAGAGCCATAATGGAGACTAGGTATCTACCACCCCACTACCACTATCAGATTAGAGCCATAAAGGCACTAGGCATCTACCACCCCACTACCACTATCAGATTAGAGCCATAATGGAGACTAGGTATCTACCACCCCACTACCACTATCAGATTAGAGCCATAATGGAGACTAGGTATCTACCACCCTATTACCACTACCAGATTAGAGCCATAATGGAGACTAGGTATCTACCACACCACTACCACTACCAGATTAGAGCCATAATGGAGACTAGGTATCTACCACCCCACTACCACTATCAGATTAGAGCCTTAATGGAGACTAGGTATCTACCACCCCACTACCACTATCAGATTAGAGCCATAATGGAGACTAGGTATCTACCACCCCACTACCTCTATCAGATTAGAGCCATAATGGAGAATAGGTTTCTACCACCCCACTACCTCTATAAGATTAGAGCCATAAGGGCACTTGACATCTACCACCCCACTACCACTATCAGATTAGAGCCATAAAGGCACTAGGCATCTACCACCCCACTACCACTATCAGATTAGAGCCATAATGGAGACTAGGTATCTACCACCCCACTACCACTATCAGATTAGAGCCATAAAGCACTAGGCATCTATCACCCCACTACCACTATCAGATTAGAGCCAAAAAGGCACTAGGCATCTACCACCCCACTACCACTATCAGATTAGAGCCATAATGGAGACTAGGTATCTACCACCCCACTACCACTATCAGATTAAAGCCATAATGGAGACTAGGTATCTACCACCCCTCTACCACTACCAGATTAGAGCCATAATGGAGACTAGGTATCTACCACCCCACTACCTCTATAAGATTAGAGCCATAAGGGCACTTGGCATCTACCACCCCACTACCACTATCACATTAGAGCCATAAAGGCACTAGGCATCTACCACCCCACTACCACTATCAGATTAGAGCCATAATGGAGACTAGGTATCTACCACCCCACTACCACTATCAGATTAGAGCCATAAGGGCACTAGGCATCTACCACCCCACTACCACTATCAGATTAGAGCCATAATGGAGACTAGGTATCTACCACCCCACTACCACTATCAGATTAGAGCCATAAGGGCACTAGGCATCTACCACCCCACTACCACTATCAGATTAGAGCAATGAAGGCACTAGGCATCTACCACCCCACTACCACTATCAGATTAGAGCCATAATGGAGACTAGGTATCTACCACCGACACTAACACTATCAGATTAGAGCCATAATGGAGACTAGGTATCTACCACACCACTACCAGATTAGAGCCATAATGGAGACTAGGTATCTACCACCCCACTACCACTACCAGATTAGAGCCATAATGGAGACTAGGTATCTACCACCCCAATACCACTATCAGATTAGAGCCATAATGGAGACTAGGAATCTACCACCCCTCTACCACTACCAGATTAGAGCCATAATGGAGACTAGGTATCTACCACCCCACTACCACTATCAGATTAGAGCCATAAGGGCACTAGGCATCTACCACCACACTACCACTATCAGATTAGAGCCATAAGGGCACTAGGCATCTACCACCCCACTACCACTATCAGATTATAGCAATAATGGAGACTAGGTATCTACCACCCCACTACCACTATCAGATTAGTGCCATAAGGGCACTAGGCATCTACCACCCCACTACCACTATCAGATTAGAGCAATGAAGGCACTAGGCATCTACCACCCCACTACCACTATCAGATTAGAGCCATAATGGAGACTAGGTATCTACCACCCCACTAACACTATCAGATTAGAGCCATAATGGAGACTAGGTATCTACCACACCACTACCAGATTAGAGCCATAATGGAGACTAGGTATCTACCACCCCACTACCACTACCAGATTAGAGCCATAATGGAGACTAGCTATCTACCACCCCACTACCACTATCAGATTAGAGCCATAATGGAGACTAGGAATCTACCACCCCTCTACCACTACCAGATTAGAGCCATAATGGAGACTAGGTATCTACCACCCCACTACCACTATCAGATTAGAGCCATAAGGGCACTAGGCATCTACCACCACACTACCACTATCAGATTAGAGCCATAAGGGCACTAGGCATCTACCACCCCGCTACCACTATCAGATTAGAGCCATAAAGGCACTAGGCATCTACCACCCCACTACCACTATCAGATTAGAGCCATAATGGAGACTAGGTATCTACCACCCCACTACCACTATCAGATTAGAGCCATAAAGGCACTAGGCATCTACCACCCCACTACCACTATCAGATTAGAGCCATAATGGAGACTAGGTATCTACCACCCCACTACCACTATCAGATTAGAGCCATAATGGAGACTAGGTATCTACCACCCTATTACCACTACCAGATTAGAGCCATAATGGAGACTAGGTATCTACCACACCACTACCACTACCAGATTAGAGCCATAATGGAGACTAGGTATCTACCACCCCACTACCACTATCAGATTAGAGCCTTAATGGAGACTAGGTATCTACCACCCCACTACCACTATCAGATTAGAGCCATAATGGAGACTAGGTATCTACCACCCCACTACCTCTATCAGATTAGAGCCATAATGGAGAATAGGTTTCTACCACCCCACTACCTCTATAAGATTAGAGCCATAAGGGCACTTGACATCTACCACCCCACTACCACTATCAGATTAGAGCCATAAAGGCACTAGGCATCTACCACCCCACTACCACTATCAGATTAGAGCCATAATGGAGACTAGGTATTTACCACCCCACTACCACTATCAGATTAGAGCCATAAAGCACTAGGCATCTATCACCCCACTACCACTATCAGATTAGAGCCAAAAAGGCACTAGGCATCTACCACCCCACTACCACTATCAGATTAGAGCCATAATGGAGACTAGGTATCTACCACCCCACTACCACTATCAGATTAAAGCCATAATGGAGACTAGGTATCTACCACCCCTCTACCACTACCAGATTAGAGCCATAATGGAGACTAGGTATCTACCACCCCACTACCACTATCAGATTAGAGCCATAAGGGCACTAGGCATCTACCACCACACTACCACTATCAGATTAGAGCCATAAGGGCACTAGGCATCTACCACCCCGCTACCACTATCAGATTAGAGCCATAAAGGCACTAGGCATCTACCACCCCACTACCACTATCAGATTAGAGCCATAATGGAGACTAGGTATCTACCACCCCACTACCACTATCAGATTAGAGCCATAAAGGCACTAGGCATCTACCACCCCACTACCACTATCAGATTAGAGCCATAATGGAGACTAGGTATCTACCACCCCACTACCACTATCAGATTAGAGCCATAATGGAGACTAGGTATCTACCACCCTATTACCACTACCAGAATAGAGCCATAATGGAGACTAGGTATCTACCACACCACTACCACTACCAGATTAGAGCCATAATGGAGACTAGGTATCTACCACCCCACTACCACTATCAGATTAGAGCCTTAATGGAGACTAGGTATCTACCATCCCACTACCACTATCAGATTAGAGCCATAATGGAGACTAGGTATCTACCACCCCACTACCTCTATCAGATTAGAGCCATAATGGAGAATAGGTTTCTACCACCCCACTACCTCTATAAGATTAGAGCCATAATGGAGACTAGGTATCTACCACCCCACTACCACTATCAGATTAGAGCCAAAAAGGCACTAGGCATCTACCACCCCACTACCACTATCAGATTAGAGCCATAATGGAGACTAGGTATCTACCACCCCACTTACACTATCAGATTAGAGCCATAATGGAGACTAGGTATCTACCACACCACTACCAGATTAGAGCCATAATGGAGACTAGGTATCTACCACCCCACTACCACTATCAGATTAGTGCCATAAGGGCACTAGGCATCTACCACCCCACTACCACTATCAGATTAGAGCAATGAAGGCACTAGGCATCTACCACCCCACTACCACTATCAGATTAGAGCCATAATGGAGACTAGGTATCTACCACCCCACTAACACTATCAGATTAGAGCCATAATGGAGACTAGGTATCTACCACACCACTACCAGATTAGAGCCATAATGGAGACTAGGTATCTACCACCCCACTACCACTACCAGATTAGAGCCATAATGGAGACTAGGTATCTACCACCCCACTACCACTATCAGATTAGAGCCATAATGGAGACTAGGAATCTACCACCCCTCTACCACTACCAGATTAGAGCCATAATGGAGACTAGGTATCTACCACCCCACTACCACTATCAGATTAGAGCCATAAGGGCACTAGGCATCTACCACCACACTACCACTATCAGATTAGAGCCATAAGGGCACTAGGCATCTACCACCCCGCTACCACTATCAGATTAGAGCCATAAAGGCACTAGGCATCTACCACCCCACTACCACTATCAGATTAGAGCCATAATGGAGACTAGGTATCTACCACCCCACTACCACTATCAGATTAGAGCCATAAAGGCACTAGGCATCTACCACCCCACTACCACTATCAGATTAGAGCCATAATGGAGACTAGGTATCTACCACCCCACTACCACTATCAGATTAGAGCCATAATGGAGACTAGGTATCTACCACCCTATTACCACTACCAGATTAGAGCCATAATGGAGACTAGGTATCTACCACACCACTACCACTACCAGATTAGAGCCATAATGGAGACTAGGTATCTACCACCCCACTACCACTATCAGATTAGAGCCTTAATGGAGACTAGGTATCTACCACCCCACTACCACTATCAGATTAGAGCCATAATGGAGACTAGGTATCTACCACCCCACTACCTCTATCAGATTAGAGCCATAATGGAGAATAGGTTTCTACCACCCCACTACCTCTATAAGATTAGAGCCATAAGGGCACTTGACATCTACCACCCCACTACCACTATCAGATTAGAGCCATAAAGGCACTAGGCATCTACCACCCCACTACCACTATCAGATTAGAGCCATAATGGAGACTAGGTATCTACCACCCCACTACCACTATCAGATTAGAGCCATAAAGCACTAGGCATCTATCACCCCACTACCACTATCAGATTAGAGCCAAAAAGGCACTAGGCATCTACCACCCCACTACCACTATCAGATTAGAGCCATAATGGAGACTAGGTATCTACCACCCCACTACCACTATCAGATTAAAGCCATAATGGAGACTAGGTATCTACCACCCCACTACCACTATCAGATTAGAGCCATAATGGAGACTAGGAATCTACCACCCCTCTACCACTACCAGATTAGAGCCATAATGGAGACTAGGTATCTACCACCCCACTACCACTATCAGATTAGAGCCATAAGGGCACTAGGCATCTACCACCACACTACCACTATCAGATTAGAGCCATAAGGGCACTAGGCATCTACCACCCCGCTACCACTATCAGATTAGAGCCATAAAGGCACTAGGCATCTACCACCCCACTACCAATATCAGATTAGAGCCATAATGGAGACTAGGTATCTACCACCCCACTACCACTATCAGATTAGAGCCATAAAGGCACTAGGCATCTACCACCCCACTACCACTATCAGATTAGAGCCATAATGGAGACTAGGTATCTACCACCCCACTACCACTATCAGATTAGAGCCATAATGGAGACTAGGTATCTACCACCCTATTACCACTACCAGATTAGAGCCATAATGGAGACTAGGTATCTACCACACCACTACCACTACCAGATTAGAGCCATAATGGAGACTAGGTATCTACCACCCCACTACCACTATCAGATTAGAGCCTTAATGGAGACTAGGTATCTACCATCCCACTACCACTATCAGATTAGAGCCATAATGGAGACTAGGTATCTACCACCCCACTACCTCTATCAGATTAGAGCCATAATGGAGAATAGGTTTCTACCACCCCACTACCTCTATAAGATTAGAGCCATAATGGAGACTAGGTATCTACCACCCCACTACCACTATCAGATTAGAGCCATAAAGCACTAGGCATCTATCACCCCACTACCACTATCAGATTAGAGCCAAAAAGGCACTAGGCATCTACCACCACACTACCACTACCAGATTAGAGCCATAAAGGCACTAGGCATCTACCACCCCACTACCACTATCAGATTAGAGCCATAATGGAGACTAGGTATCTACCACCCCACTACCACTATCAGATTAGAGCCATAAAGGCACTAGGCATCTACCACCCCACTACCACTATCAGATTAGAGCCATAATGGAGACTAGGTATCTACCACCCCACTACCACTATCAGATTAGAGCCATAATGGAGACTAGGTATCTACCACCCTATTACCACTACCAGATTAGAGCCATAATGGAGACTAGGTATCTACCACACCACTACCACTACCAGATTAGAGCCATAATGGAGACTACGTATCTACCACCCCACTACCACTATCAGATTAGAGCCTTAATGGAGACTAGGTATCTACCACCCCACTACCACTATCAGATTAGAGCCATAATGGAGACTAGGTATCTACCACCCCACTTCCTCTATCAGATTAGAGCCATAATGGAGAATAGGTTTCTACCACCCCACTACCTCTATAAGATTAGAGCCATAAGGGCACTTGACATCTACCACCCCACTACCACTATCAGATTAGAGCCATAAAGGCACTAGGCATCTACCACCCCACTACCACTATCAGATTAGAGCCATAATGGAGACTAGGTATCTACCACCCCACTACCACTATCAGATTAGAGCCATAAAGCACTAGGCATCTATCACCCCACTACCACTATCAGATTAGAGCCAAAAAGGCACTAGGCATCTACCACCCCACTACCACTATCAGATTAGAGCCATAATGGAGACTAGGTATCTACCACCCCACTACTCTATCAGATTAGAGCCATAATGGAGACTAGGTATCTAAAACCCCACTACCTCTATAAGATTAGTGCCATAAGGGCACTAGGCATCTACCACCCCACTACCACTATCAGATTAGAGCAATGAAGGCACTAGGCATCTACCACCCCACTACCACTATCAGATTAGAGCCATAATGGAGACTAGGTATCTACCACCCCACTAACACTATCAGATTAGAGCCATAATGGAGACTAGGTATCTACCACACCACTACCAGATTAGAGCCATAATGGAGACTAGGTATCTACCACCCCACTACCACTACCAGATTAGAGCCATAATGGAGACTAGGTATCTACCACCCCACTACCACTATCAGATTAGAGCCATAATGGAGACTAGGAATCTACCACCCCTCTACCACTACCAGATTAGAGCCATAATGGAGACTAGGTATCTACCACCCCACTACCACTATCAGATTAGAGCCATAAGGGCACTAGGCATCTACCACCACACTACCACTATCAGATTAGAGCCATAAGGGCACTAGGCATCTACCACCCCGCTACCACTATCAGATTAGAGCCATAAAGGCACTAGGCATCTACCACCCCACTACCACTATCAGATTAGAGCCATAATGGAGACTAGGTATCTACCACCCCACTACCACTATCAGATTAGAGCCATAAAGGCACTAGGCATCTACCACCCCACTACCACTATCAGATTAGAGCCATAATGGAGACTAGGTATCTACCACCCCACTACCACTATCAGATTAGAGCCATAATGGAGACTAGGTATCTACCACCCTATTACCACTACCAGATTAGAGCCATAATGGAGACTAGGTATCTACCACACCACTACCACTACCAGATTAGAGCCATAATGGAGACTAGGTATCTACCACCCCACTACCACTATCAGATTAGAGCCTTAATGGAGACTAGGTATCTACCACCCCACTACCACTATCAGATTAGAGCCATAATGGAGACTAGGTATCTACCACCCCACTACCTCTATCAGATTAGAGCCATAATGGAGAATAGGTTTCTACCACCCCACTACCTCTATAAGATTAGAGCCATAAGGGCACTTGACATCTACCACCCCACTACCACTATCAGATTAGAGCCATAAAGGCACTAGGCATCTACCACCCCACTACCACTATCAGATTAGAGCCATAATGGAGACTAGGTATCTACCACCCCACTACCACTATCAGATTAGAGCCATAAAGCACTAGGCATCTATCACCCCACTACCACTATCAGATTAGAGCCAAAAAGGCACTAGGCATCTACCACCCCACTACCACTATCAGATTAGAGCCATAATGGAGACTAGGTATCTACCACCCCACTACCACTATCAGATTAAAGCCATAATGGAGACTAGGTATCTACCACCCCACTACCACTATCAGATTAGAGCCATAATGGAGACTAGGAATCTACCACCCCTCTACCACTACCAGATTAGAGCCATAATGGAGACTAGGTATCTACCACCCCACTACCACTATCAGATTAGAGCCATAAGGGCACTAGGCATCTACCACCACACTACCACTATCAGATTAGAGCCATAAGGGCACTAGGCATCTACCACCCCGCTACCACTATCAGATTAGAGCCATAAAGGCACTAGGCATCTACCACCCCACTACCACTATCAGATTAGAGCCATAATGGAGACTAGGTATCTACCACCCCACTACCACTATCAGATTAGAGCCATAAAGGCACTAGGCATCTACCACCCCACTACCACTATCAGATTAGAGCCATAATGGAGACTAGGTATCTACCACCCCACTACCACTATCAGATTAGAGCCATAATGGAGACTAGGTATCTACCACCCTATTACCACTACCAGATTAGAGCCATAATGGAGACTAGGTATCTACCACACCACTACCACTACCAGATTAGAGCCATAATGGAGACTAGGTATCTACCACCCCACTACCACTATCAGATTAGAGCCTTAATGGAGACTAGGTATCTACCATCCCACTACCACTATCAGATTAGAGCCATAATGGAGACTAGGTATCTACCACCCCACTACCTCTATCAGATTAGAGCCATAATGGAGAATAGGTTTCTACCACCCCACTACCTCTATAAGATTAGAGCCATAATGGAGACTAGGTATCTACCACCCCACTACCACTATCAGATTAGAGCCATAAAGCACTAGGCATCTATCACCCCACTACCACTATCAGATTAGAGCCAAAAAGGCACTAGGCATCTACCACCACACTACCACTACCAGATTAGAGCCATAAAGGCACTAGGCATCTACCACCCCACTACCACTATCAGATTAGAGCCATAATGGAGACTAGGTATCTACCACCCCACTACCACTATCAGATTAGAGCCATAAAGGCACTAGGCATCTACCACCCCACTACCACTATCAGATTAGAGCCATAATGGAGACTAGGTATCTACCACCCCACTACCACTATCAGATTAGAGCCATAATGGAGACTAGGTATCTACCACCCTATTACCACTACCAGATTAGAGCCATAATGGAGACTAGGTATCTACCACACCACTACCACTACCAGATTAGAGCCATAATGGAGACTACGTATCTACCACCCCACTACCACTATCAGATTAGAGCCTTAATGGAGACTAGGTATCTACCACCCCACTACCACTATCAGATTAGAGCCATAATGGAGACTAGGTATCTACCACCCCACTTCCTCTATCAGATTAGAGCCATAATGGAGAATAGGTTTCTACCACCCCACTACCTCTATAAGATTAGAGCCATAAGGGCACTTGACATCTACCACCCCACTACCACTATCAGATTAGAGCCATAAAGGCACTAGGCATCTACCACCCCACTACCACTATCAGATTAGAGCCATAATGGAGACTAGGTATCTACCACCCCACTACCACTATCAGATTAGAGCCATAAAGCACTAGGCATCTATCACCCCACTACCACTATCAGATTAGAGCCAAAAAGGCACTAGGCATCTACCACCCCACTACCACTATCAGATTAGAGCCATAATGGAGACTAGGTATCTACCACCCCACTACTCTATCAGATTAGAGCCATAATGGAGACTAGGTATCTAAAACCCCACTACCTCTATAAGATTAGTGCCATAAGGGCACTAGGCATCTACCACCCCACTACCACTATCAGATTAGAGCAATGAAGGCACTAGGCATCTACCACCCCACTACCACTATCAGATTAGAGCCATAATGGAGACTAGGTATCTACCACCCCACTAACACTATCAGATTAGAGCCATAATGGAGACTAGGTATCTACCACACCACTACCAGATTAGAGCCATAATGGAGACTAGGTATCTACCACCCCACTACCACTACCAGATTAGAGCCATAATGGAGACTAGGTATCTACCACCCCACTACCACTATCAGATTAGAGCCATAATGGAGACTAGGAATCTACCACCCCTCTACCACTACCAGATTAGAGCCATAATGGAGACTAGGTATCTACCACCCCACTACCACTATCAGATTAGAGCCATAAGGGCACTAGGCATCTACCACCACACTACCACTATCAGATTAGAGCCATAAGGGCACTAGGCATCTACCACCCCGCTACCACTATCAGATTAGAGCCATAAAGGCACTAGGCATCTACCACCCCACTACCACTATCAGATTAGAGCCATAATGGAGACTAGGTATCTACCACCCCACTACCACTATCAGATTAGAGCCATAAAGGCACTAGGCATCTACCACCCCACTACCACTATCAGATTAGAGCCATAATGGAGACTAGGTATCTACCACCCCACTACCACTATCAGATTAGAGCCATAATGGAGACTAGGTATCTACCACCCTATTACCACTACCAGATTAGAGCCATAATGGAGACTAGGTATCTACCACACCACTACCACTACCAGATTAGAGCCATAATGGAGACTAGGTATCTACCACCCCACTACCACTATCAGATTAGAGCCTTAATGGAGACTAGGTATCTACCACCCCACTACCACTATCAGATTAGAGCCATAATGGAGACTAGGTATCTACCACCCCACTACCTCTATCAGATTAGAGCCATAATGGAGAATAGGTTTCTACCACCCCACTACCTCTATAAGATTAGAGCCATAAGGGCACTTGACATCTACCACCCCACTACCACTATCAGATTAGAGCCATAAAGGCACTAGGCATCTACCACCCCACTACCACTATCAGATTAGAGCCATAATGGAGACTAGGTATCTACCACCCCACTACCACTATCAGATTAGAGCCATAAAGCACTAGGCATCTATCACCCCACTACCACTATCAGATTAGAGCCAAAAAGGCACTAGGCATCTACCACCCCACTACCACTATCAGATTAGAGCCATAATGGAGACTAGGTATCTACCACCCCACTACCACTATCAGATTAAAGCCATAATGGAGACTAGGTATCTACCACCCCACTACCACTATCAGATTAGAGCCATAATGGAGACTAGGAATCTACCACCCCTCTACCACTACCAGATTAGAGCCATAATGGAGACTAGGTATCTACCACCCCACTACCACTATCAGATTAGAGCCATAAGGGCACTAGGCATCTACCACCACACTACCACTATCAGATTAGAGCCATAAGGGCACTAGGCATCTACCACCCCGCTACCACTATCAGATTAGAGCCATAAAGGCACTAGGCATCTACCACCCCACTACCACTATCAGATTAGAGCCATAATGGAGACTAGGTATCTACCACCCCACTACCACTATCAGATTAGAGCCATAAAGGCACTAGGCATCTACCACCCCACTACCACTATCAGATTAGAGCCATAATGGAGACTAGGTATCTACCACCCCACTACCACTATCAGATTAGAGCCATAATGGAGACTAGGTATCTACCACCCTATTACCACTACCAGATTAGAGCCATAATGGAGACTAGGTATCTACCACACCACTACCACTACCAGATTAGAGCCATAATGGAGACTAGGTATCTACCACCCCACTACCACTATCAGATTAGAGCCTTAATGGAGACTAGGTATCTACCATCCCACTACCACTATCAGATTAGAGCCATAATGGAGACTAGGTATCTACCACCCCACTACCTCTATCAGATTAGAGCCATAATGGAGAATAGGTTTCTACCACCCCACTACCTCTATAAGATTAGAGCCATAATGGAGACTAGGTATCTACCACCCCACTACCACTATCAGATTAGAGCCATAAAGCACTAGGCATCTATCACCCCACTACCACTATCAGATTAGAGCCAAAAAGGCACTAGGCATCTACCACCACACTACCACTACCAGATTAGAGCCATAAAGGCACTAGGCATCTACCACCCCACTACCACTATCAGATTAGAGCCATAATGGAGACTAGGTATCTACCACCCCACTACCACTATCAGATTAGAGCCATAAAGGCACTAGGCATCTACCACCCCACTACCACTATCAGATTAGAGCCATAATGGAGACTAGGTATCTACCACCCCACTACCACTATCAGATTAGAGCCATAATGGAGACTAGGTATCTACCACCCTATTACCACTACCAGATTAGAGCCATAATGGAGACTAGGTATCTACCACACCACTACCACTACCAGATTAGAGCCATAATGGAGACTACGTATCTACCACCCCACTACCACTATCAGATTAGAGCCTTAATGGAGACTAGGTATCTACCACCCCACTACCACTATCAGATTAGAGCCATAATGGAGACTAGGTATCTACCACCCCACTTCCTCTATCAGATTAGAGCCATAATGGAGAATAGGTTTCTACCACCCCACTACCTCTATAAGATTAGAGCCATAAGGGCACTTGACATCTACCACCCCACTACCACTATCAGATTAGAGCCATAAAGGCACTAGGCATCTACCACCCCACTACCACTATCAGATTAGAGCCATAATGGAGACTAGGTATCTACCACCCCACTACCACTATCAGATTAGAGCCATAAAGCACTAGGCATCTATCACCCCACTACCACTATCAGATTAGAGCCAAAAAGGCACTAGGCATCTACCACCCCACTACCACTATCAGATTAGAGCCATAATGGAGACTAGGTATCTACCACCCCACTACTCTATCAGATTAGAGCCATAATGGAGACTAGGTATCTAAAACCCCACTACCTCTATAAGATTAGAGCCATAAGGGCACTTGGCATCTACCACCCCACTACCACTATCAGATTAGAGCCATAATGGAGACTAGGTATCTACCACCCCACTACCACTATCAGATTAGAGCCATAAGGGCATAAGACATCTATCACCCCACTACCACTATCAGATTAGAGCCATAAAGGCACTAGGCATCTACCACCCCACTACCACTATCAGATTAGAGCCATAATGGAGACTAGGTATCTACCACCCCACTACCACTATCAGATTAGAGCCATAATGGAGACTAGATATCTACCACCCCACTACCACTATCAGATTAGAGCCATAATGGAGACTAGGTATCTACCACCCCACTACCTCTATCAGATTAGAGCCATAATGGAGAGTAGGTATCTACCACCCCACTACCTCTATCAGATTAGAGCCATAATGGAGACTAGGTATCTACCACCCCACTACCTCTATAAGATTAGAGCCATAAGGGCACTTGGCATTTACCACCCCACTACCACTATCACATTAGAGCCATAAAGGCACTAGGCATCTACCACCCCACTACCACTATCAGATTAGAGCCATAATGGAGACTAGGTATCTACCACCCCACTACCACTATCAGATTAGAGCCATAATGGCACTAGGCATCTACCACCCCACTACCACTACCAGATTAGAGCCATAATGGAGACTAGGTATCTACCACACCACTACCACTACCAGATTAGAGCCATAATGGAGACTAGGAATCTACCACCCCACTACCACTATCAGATTAGAGCCATAATGGAGACTAGGTTTCTACCACCCCACTACCTCTATAAGATTAGAGCCATAAGGGCACTTGACATCTACCACCCCACTACCACTATCAGATTAGAGCCATAAAGGCACTAGGCATCTACCACCCCACTACCACTATCAGATTAGAGCCATAAAGCACTAGGCATCTACCACCCCACTACCACTATCAGATTAGAGCCATAAAGCACTAGGCATCTATCACCCCAATACCACTATCAGATTAGAGCCATAAAGGCACTAGGCATCTACCACCCCACTACCACTATCAGATTAGAGCCATAATGGAGACTAGGTATCTACCACCCCACTACCACTATCAGATTAGAGCCATAATGGAGACTAGGTATCTACCACCCCACTACCTCTATCAGATTAGAGCCATAATGGAGACTAGGTATCTACCACCCCACTACTACTATCAGATTAGAGCCATAATGGAGACTAGGTATCTACCACCCCACTTCCTCTATCAGATTAGAGCCATAATGGAGAATAGGTTTCTACCACCCCACTACCTCTATAAGATTAGAGCCATAAGGGCACTTGACATCTACCACCCCACTACCACTATCAGATTAGAGCCATAAAGGCACTAGGCATCTACCACCCCACTACCACTATCAGATTAGAGCCATAATGGAGACTAGGTATCTACCACCCCACTACCACTATCAGATTAGAGCCATAAAGCACTAGGCATCTATCACCCCACTACCACTATCAGATTAGAGCCAAAAAGGCACTAGGCATCTACCACCCCACTACCACTATCAGATTAGAGCCATAATGGAGACTAGGTATCTACCACCCCACTACTCTATCAGATTAGAGCCATAATGGAGACTAGGTATCTAAAACCCCACTACCTCTATAAGATTAGAGCCATAAGGGCACTAGGCATCTACCACCCCACTACCACTATCAGATTAGAGCCATAATGGAGACTAGGTATCTACCACCCCACTACCACTATCAGATTAGAGCCATAAAGGCACTAGGCATCTACCACCCCACTACCACTATCAGATTAGAGCCATAATGGAGACTAGGTATCTACCACCCCACTACCACTATCAGATTAGAGCCATAATGGAGACTAGGTATCTACCACCCTATTACCACTACCAGATTAGAGCCATAAAGGCACTAGGCATCTACCACCCCACTACCACTATCAGATTAGAGCCATAATGGAGACTAGGTATCTACCACCCCACTACCACTATCAGATTAGAGCCATAAAGCACTAGGCATCTATCACCCCACTACCACTATCAGATTAGAGCCAAAAAGGCACTAGGCATCTACCACCCCACTACCACTATCAGATTAGAGCCATAATGGAGACTAGGTATCTACCACCCCACTACCACTATCAGATTAAAGCCATAATGGAGACTAGGTATCTACCACCCCACTACCACTATCAGATTAGAGCCATAATGGAGACTAGGAATCTACCACCCCTCTACCACTACCAGATTAGAGCCATAATGGAGACTAGGTATCTACCACCCCACTACCACTATCAGATTAGAGCCATAAGGGCACTAGGCATCTACCACCACACTACCACTATCAGATTAGAGCCATAAGGGCACTAGGCATCTACCACCCCGCTACCACTATCAGATTAGAGCCATAAAGGCACTAGGCATCTACCACCCCACTACCACTATCAGATTAGAGCCATAATGGAGACTAGGTATCTACCACCCCACTACCACTATCAGATTAGAGCCATAAAGGCACTAGGCATCTACCACCCCACTACCACTATCAGATTAGAGCCATAATGGAGACTAGGTATCTACCACCCCACTACCACTATCAGATTAGAGCCATAATGGAGACTAGGTATCTACCACCCTATTACCACTACCAGATTAGAGCCATAATGGAGACTAGGTATCTACCACACCACTACCACTACCAGATTAGAGCCATAATGGAGACTAGGTATCTACCACCCCACTACCACTATCAGATTAGAGCCTTAATGGAGACTAGGTATCTACCACCCCACTACCACTATCAGATTAGAGCCATAATGGAGACTAGGTATCTACCACCCCACTACCTCTATCAGATTAGAGCCATAATGGAGAATAGGTTTCTACCACCCCACTACCTCTATAAGATTAGAGCCATAATGGAGACTAGGTATCTACCACCCCACTACCACTATCGGATTAGAGCCATAAAGCACTAGGCATCTATCACCCCACTACCACTATCAGATTAGAGCCAAAAAGGCACTAGGCATCTACCACCACACTACCACTACCAGATTAGAGCCATAAAGGCACTAGGCATCTACCACCCCACTACCACTATCAGATTAGAGCCATAATGGAGACTAGGTATCTACCACCCCACTACCACTATCAGATTAGAGCCATAAAGGCACTAGGCATCTACCACCCCACTACCACTATCAGATTAGAGCCATAATGGAGACTAGGTATCTACCACCCCACTACCACTATCAGATTAGAGCCATAATGGAGACTAGGTATCTACCACCCTATTACCACTACCAGATTAGAGCCATAATGGAGACTAGGTATCTACCACACCACTACCACTACCAGATTAGAGCCATAATGGAGACTACGTATCTACCACCCCACTACCACTATCAGATTAGAGCCTTAATGGAGACTAGGTATCTACCACCCCACTACCACTATCAGATTAGAGCCATAATGGAGACTAGGTATCTACCACCCCACTTCCTCTATCAGATTAGAGCCATAATGGAGAATAGGTTTCTACCACCCCACTACCTCTATAAGATTAGAGCCATAAGGGCACTTGACATCTACCACCCCACTACCACTATCAGATTAGAGCCATAAAGGCACTAGGCATCTACCACCCCACTACCACTATCAGATTAGAGCCATAATGGAGACTAGGTATCTACCACCCCACTACCACTATCAGATTAGAGCCATAAAGCACTAGGCATCTATCACCCCACTACCACTATCAGATTAGAGCCAAAAAGGCACTAGGCATCTACCACCCCACTACCACTATCAGATTAGAGCCATAATGGAGACTAGGTATCTACCACCCCACTACTCTATCAGATTAGAGCCATAATGGAGACTAGGTATCTACAACCCCACTACCTCTATAAGATTAGAGCCATAAGGGCACTTGGCATCTACCACCCCACTACCACTATCAGATTAGAGCCATAATGGAGACTAGGTATCTACCACCCCACTACCACTATCAGATTAGAGCCATAAGGGCATAAAACATCTATCACCCCACTACCACTATCAGATTAGAGCCATAAAGGCACTAGGCATCTACCACCCCACTACCACTATCAGATTAGAGCCATAATGGAGACTAGGTATCTACCACCCCACTACCACTATCAGATTAGAGCCATAATGGAGACTAGATATCTACCACCCCACTACCACTATCAGATTAGAGCCATAATGGAGACTAGGTATCTACCACCCCACTACCTCTATCAGATTAGAGCCATAATGGAGAGTAGGTATCTACCACCCCACTACCTCTATCAGATTAGAGCCATAATGGAGACTAGGTATCTACCACCCCACTACCTCTATAAGATTAGAGCCATAAGGGCACTTGGCATTTACCACCCCACTACCACTATCACATTAGAGCCATAAAGGCACTAGGCATCTACCACCCCACTACCACTATCAGATTAGAGCCATAATGGAGACTAGGTATCTACCACCCCACTACCACTATCAGATTAGAGCCATAATGGCACTAGGCATCTACCACCCCACTACCACTACCAGATTAGAGCCATAATGGAGACTAGGTATCTACCACACCACTACCACTACCAGATTAGAGCCATAATGGAGACTAGGAATCTACCACCCCACTACCACTATCAGATTAGAGCCATAATGGAGACTAGGTTTCTACCACCCCACTACCTCTATAAGATTAGAGCCATAAGGGCACTTGACATCTACCACCCCACTACCACTATCAGATTAGAGCCATAAAGGCACTAGGCATCTACCACCCCACTACCACTATCAGATTAGAGCCATAAAGCACTAGGCATCTACCACCCCACTACCACTATCAGATTAGAGCCATAAAGCACTAGGCATCTATCACCCCAATACCACTATCAGATTAGAGCCATAAAGGCACTAGGCATCTACCACCCCACTACCACTATCAGATTAGAGCCATAATGGAGACTAGGTATCTACCACCCCACTACCACTATCAGATTAGAGCCATAATGGAGACTAGGTATCTACCACCCCACTACCTCTATCAGATTAGAGCCATAATGGAGACTAGGTATCTACCACCCCACTACTACTATCAGATTAGAGCCATAATGGAGACTAGGTATCTACCACCCCACTTCCTCTATCAGATTAGAGCCATAATGGAGAATAGGTTTCTACCACCCCACTACCTCTATAAGATTAGAGCCATAAGGGCACTTGACATCTACCACCCCACTACCACTATCAGATTAGAGCCATAAAGGCACTAGGCATCTACCACCCCACTACCACTATCAGATTAGAGCCATAATGGAGACTAGGTATCTACCACCCCACTACCACTATCAGATTAGAGCCATAAAGCACTAGGCATCTATCACCCCACTACCACTATCAGATTAGAGCCAAAAAGGCACTAGGCATCTACCACCCCACTACCACTATCAGATTAGAGCCATAATGGAGACTAGGTATCTACCACCCCACTACTCTATCAGATTAGAGCCATAATGGAGACTAGGTATCTAAAACCCCACTACCTCTATAAGATTAGAGCCATAAGGGCACTTGGCATCTACCACCCCACTACCACTATCAGATTAGAGCCATAATGGAGACTAGGTATCTACCACCCCACTACCACTATCAGATTAGAGCCATAAGGGCATAAGACATCTATCACCCCACTACCACTATCAGATTAGAGCCATAAAGGCACTAGGCATCTACCACCCCACTACCACTATCAGATTAGAGCCATAATGGAGACTAGGTATCTACCACCCCACTACCACTATCAGATTAGAGCCATAAGGGCACTAGGCATCTACCACTCCACTACCACTATCAGATTAGAGTCATAAAGTCACTAGGCATCTACCACCCCACTACCACTATCAGATTAGAGCCATAATGGAGACTAGGTATCTACCACCCCACTACCACTATCAGATTAGAGCCATAATGGAGACTAGATATCTACCACCCCACTACCTCTATCAGATTAGAGCCATAATGGAGAGTAGGTATCTACCACCCCACTACCTCTATCAGATTAGAGCCATAATGGAGACTAGGTATCTACCACCCCACTACCTCTATAAGATTAGAGCCATAAGGGCACTTGGCATCTACCACCCCACTACCACTATCACATTAGAGCCATAAAGGCACTAGGCATCTACCACCCCACTACCACTATCAGATTAGAGCCATAATGGAGACTAGGTATCTACCACCCCACTACCACTATCAGATTAGAGCCATAATGGCACTAGGCATCTACCACCCCACTACCACTACCAGATTAGAGCCATAATGGAGACTAGGTATCTACCACACCACTACCACTACCAGATTAGAGCCATAATGGAGACTAGGAATCTACCACCCCACTACCACTATCAGATTAGAGCCATAATGGAGACTAGGTTTCTACCACCCCACTACCTCTATAAGATTAGAGCCATAAGGGCACTTGACATCTACCACCCCACTACCACTATCAGATTAGAGCCATAAAGGCACTAGGCATCTACCACCCCACTACCACTATCAGATTAGAGCCATAATGGAGACTAGGTATCTACCACCCCACTACCACTATCAGATTAGAGCCATAAAGCACTAGGCATCTATCACCCCAATACCACTATCAGATTAGAGCCATAAAGGCACTAGGCATCTACCACCCCACTACCACTATCAGATTAGAGCCATAATGGAGACTAGGTATCTACCACCCCACTACCACTATCAGATTAGAGCCATAATGGAGACTAGGTATCTACCACCCCACTACCTCTATCAGATTAGAGCCATAATGGAGACTAGGTATCTACCACCCCACTACTACTATCAGATTAGAGCCATAATGGAGACTAGGTATCTACCACCCCACTACCACTACCAGATTAGAGCCATAATGGAGACTAGGTATCTACCACCCCACTACCTCGATCAGATTAGAGCCATAATGGAGACTAGGTATCTACCACCCCGCTACCTCTATCAGATTAGAGCCATAATGGAGACTAGGTATCTACCACCCCACTACCTCTATAAGATTAGAGCCATAAGGGCACTTGGCATCTACCACCCCACTACCACTATCACATTAGAGCCATAAAGGCACTAGGCATCTACCACCCCACTACCACTATCAGATTAGAGCCATAATGGAGACTAGGTATCTACCACCCCACTACCACTATCAGATTAGAGCCATAAGGGCACTAGGCATCTACCACCCCACTACCACTATCAGATTAGAGCCATAATGGAGACTAGGTATCTACCACCCCACTACCACTATCAGATTAGAGCCATAAGGGCACTAGACATCTACCACCCCACTACCACTATCAGATTAGAGCAATGAAGGCACTAGGCATCTACCACCCCACTACCACTATCAGATTAGAGCCATAATGGAGACTAGGTATCTACCACCCCACTAACACTATCAGATTAGAGCCATAATGGAGACTAGGTATCTACCACACCACTACCAGATTAGAGCCATAATGGAGACTAGGTATCTACCACCCCACTACCACTACCAGATTAGAGCCATAATGGAGACTAGGTATCTACCACCCCACTACCACTATCAGATTAGAGCCATAATGGAGACTAGGAATCTACCACCCCTCTACCACTACCAGATTAGAGCCATAATGGAGACTAGGTATCTACCACCCCACTACCACTATCAGATTAGAGCCATAATGGAGACTAGGTATCTACCACCCCACTACCTCTATCAGATTAGAGCCATAATGGAGACTAGGTATCTACCACCCCACTACCACTATCAGATTAGAGCCATAATGGAGACTAGGTATCTACCACCCCACTACCACTACCAGATTAGAGCCATAATGGAGACTAGGTATCTACCACCCCACTACCTCGATCAGATTAGAGCCATAATGGAGAGTAGGTATCTTCCACCCCACTACCACTATCAGATTAGAGCCATAAGGGCACTAGGCATCTACCACCCCACTACCACTATCAGATTAGAGCCATAAGGGCACTAGGCATCTACCACCCCACTACCACTATCAGATTAGAGCCATAATGGAGACTAGGTATCTACCACCCCACTACCACTATCAGATTAGAGCCATAAGGGCACTAGGCATCTACCACCCCACTACCACTATCAGATTAGAGCAATGAAGGCACTAGGCATCTACCACCCCACTACCACTATCAGATTAGAGCCATAATGGAGACTAGGTATCTACCACCCCACTAACACTATCAGATTAGAGCCATAATGGAGACTAGGTATCTACCACACCACTACCAGATTAGAGCCATAATGGAGACTAGGTATCTACCACCCCACTACCACTACCAGATTAGAGCCATAATGGAGACTAGGTATCTACCACCCCACTACCACTATCAGATTAGAGCCATAATGGAGACTAGGAATCTACCACCCCTCTACCACTACCAGATTAGAGCCATAATGGAGACTAGGTATCTACCACCCCACTACAACTATCAGATTAGAGCCATAAGGGCACTAGGCATCTACCACCACACTACCACTATCAGATTAGAGCCATAAGGGCACTAGGCATCTACCACCCCGCTACCACTATCAGATTAGAGCCATAAAGGCACTAGGCATCTACCACCCCACTACCACTATCAGATTAGAGCCATAATGGAGACTAGGTATCTACCACCCCACTACCACTATCAGATTAGAGCCATAATGGAGACTAGGTATCTACCACCCTACTACCACTACCAGATTAGAGCCATAATGGAGACTAGGTATCTACCACCCCACTACCACTATCAGATTAGAGCCATAATGGAGACTAGGTATCTACCACCCCACTACCAGATTAGAGCCATAATGGAGACTAGGTATCTACCACCCCACTACCACTATCAGATTAGAGCCATAATGGAGACTAGGTATCTACCACCCCACTACCACTACCAGATTAGAGCCATAATGGAGACTAGGTATCTACCACCCCACTACCACTATCAGATTAGAGCCATAAGGGCACTAGGCATCTACCACCCCACTACCACTATCAGATTAGAGCAATGAAGGCACTAGGCATCTACCACCCCACTACCACTATCAGATTAGAGCCATAATGGAGACTAGGTATCTACCACCCCACTAACACTATCAGATTAGAGCCATAATGGAGACTAGGTATCTACCACACCACTACCAGATTAGAGCCATAATGGAGACTAGGAATCTACCACCCCTCTACCACTACCAGATTAGAGCCATAATGGAGACTAGGTATCTACCACCCCACTACAACTATCAGATTAGAGCCATAAGGGCACTAGGCATCTACCACCACACTACCACTATCAGATTAGAGCCATAAGGGCACTAGGCATCTACCACCCCGCTACCACTATCAGATTAGAGCCATAAAGGCACTAGGCATCTACCACCCCACTACCACTATCAGATTAGAGCCATAATGGAGACTAGGTATCTACCACTATCAGATTAGAGCCATAAAGGCACTAGGCATCTACCACCCCACTACCACTATCAGATTAGAGCCATAATGGAGACTAGGTATCTACCACCCCACTACCACTATCAGATTAGAGCCATAATGGAGACTAGGTATCTACCACCCTACTACCACTACCAGATTAGAGCCATAATGGAGACTAGGTATCTACCACCCCACTACCACTATCAGATTAGAGCCATAATGGAGACTAGGTATCTACCACCCCACTACCAGATTAGAGCCATAATGGAGACTAGGTATCTACCACCCCACTACCACTATCAGATTAGAGCCATAATGGAGACTAGGTATCTACCACCCCACTACCACTACCAGATTAGAGCCATAATGGAGACTAGGTATCTACCACACCACTACCACTACCAGATTAGAGCCATAATGGAGACTAGGTATCTACCACCCCACTACCACCATCATATTAGAGCCATAATGGAGACTAGGTATCTACCACACCACTACCACTATCAGATTAGAACCATAATGGAGACTAGGTATCTACCACCCCACTACCTATATCAGATTAGAGCCATAATGGAGACTAGGTATCTACCACCCCACTACCTCTATAAGATTAGAGCCATAATGGAGAGTAGGTATCTTCCACCCCACTACCACTATCAGATTAGAGCCTTAAGGGCACTAGGCATCTACCACCACACTACCACTATCAGAATAGAGCCATAAGGGCAATAGGCATCTACCACCCCGCTACCACTATCAGATTTGAGCCATAAAGGCACTAGGCATCTACCACCCCACTACCACTATCAGATTAGAGCCATAATGGAGACTAGGTATCTACCACCCCACTACCACTATCAGATTAGAGCCATAAAGGCACTAGGCATCTACCACCCCACTACCACTTTTAGATTAGAGCCATAATGGAGACTAGGTATCTACCACCCCACTACCACTATCAGATTAGAGCCATAATGGAGACTAGGTATCTACCACCCTACTACCACTACCAGATTAGAGCCATAATGGAGACTAGGTATCTACCACACCACTACCACTACCAGATTAGAGCCATAATGGAGACTAGGTATCTACCACCCCACTACCACTATCAGATTAGAGCCATAATGGAGACTAGGTTTCTACCACCCCACTACCTCTATAAGATTAGAGCCATAAGGGCACTTGACATCTACCACCCCACTACCACTATCAGATTAGAGCCATAATGGAGACTAGGTATCTACCACCCCACTACCACTATCAGATTAGAGCCATAAAGCACTAGGCATCTTTCATCCCACTACCACTATCAGATTAGAGCCATAAAGGCACTAGGCATCTACCACCCCACTACCACTATCAGATTAGAGCCATAATGGAGACTATGTATCTACCACCCCACTACCACTATCAGATTAGAGCCATAATGGAGACTAGGTATCTACCACCCCACTACCTCTATCAGATTAGAGCCATAATGGAGACTAGGTATCTACCACCCCACTACCTCTATAAGATTAGAGCCATAAGGGCACTTGGCATCTACCACCCCACTACCACTATCAGATTAGAGCCATAATGGGCACTAGGCATCTACCACCCCACTACCACTATCAGATTAGAGCCATAATGGAGACTAGGTATCTACCACCCCACTAACACTATCAGATTAGAGCCATAATGGAGACTAGGTATCTACCACCCCACTACCACTACCAGATTAGAGCCATAATGGAGACTAGGTATCTACCACCCCACTACCACTATCAGATTAGAGCCATAATGGAGACTAGGTATCTACCACCCCACTACCACTATCAGATTAGAGCCATAATGGAGACTAGGTATCTACCACCCCACTACCACTACCAGATTAGAGCCATAATGGAGACTAGGTATCTACCACCCCACTACCACTATCAGATTAGAGCCATAATGGAGACTAGGTATCTACCACCCCACTACCACTATCAGATTAGAGCCATAAGGGCACTAGGCATCTACCACCCCACTACCACTATCAGATTAGAGCCATAAAGGCACTAGGCATCTACCACCCCACTACCACTATCAGATTAGAGCCATAATGGAGACTAGGTATCTACCACCCCACTAACACTATCAGATTAGAGCCATAATGGAGACTAGGTATCTACCACACCACTACCAGATTAGAGCCATAATGGAGACTAGGTATCTACCACCCCACTACCACTACCAGATTAGAGCCATAATGGAGACTAGGTATCTACCACCCCACTACCACTATCAGATTAGAGCCATAATGGAGACTAGGAATCTACCACCCCTCTACCACTACCAGATTAGAGCCATAATGGAGACTAGGTATCTACCACCCCACTACAACTATCAGATTAGAGCCATAAGGGCACTAGGCATCTACCACCACACTACCACTATCAGATTAGAGCCATAAGGGCACTAGGCATCTACCACCCCGCTACCACTATCAGATTAGAGCCATAAAGGCACTAGGCATCTACCACCCCACTACCACTATCAGATTAGAGCCATAATGGAGACTAGGTATCTACCACCCCACTACCACTATCAGATTAGAGCCATAATGGAGACTAGGTATCTACCACCCTACTACCACTACCAGATTAGAGCCATAATGGAGACTAGGTATCTACCACCCCACTACCACTATCAGATTAGAGCCATAATGGAGACTAGGTATCTACCACCCCACTACCAGATTAGAGCCATAATGGAGACTAGGTATCTACCACCCCACTACCACTATCAGATTAGAGCCATAATGGAGACTAGGTATCTACCACCCCACTACCACTACCAGATTAGAGCCATAATGGAGACTAGGTATCTACCACCCCACTACCACTATCAGATTAGAGCCATAAGGGCACTAGGCATCTACCACCCCACTACCACTATCAGATTAGAGCAATGAAGGCACTAGGCATCTACCACCCCACTACCACTATCAGATTAGAGCCATAATGGAGACTAGGTATCTACCACCCCACTAACACTATCAGATTAGAGCCATAATGGAGACTAGGTATCTACCACACCACTACCAGATTAGAGCCATAATGGAGACTAGGAATCTACCACCCCTCTACCACTACCAGATTAGAGCCATAATGGAGACTAGGTATCTACCACCCCACTACAACTATCAGATTAGAGCCATAAGGGCACTAGGCATCTACCACCACACTACCACTATCAGATTAGAGCCATAAGGGCACTAGGCATCTACCACCCCGCTACCACTATCAGATTAGAGCCATAAAGGCACTAGGCATCTACCACCCCACTACCACTATCAGATTAGAGCCATAATGGAGACTAGGTATCTACCACTATCAGATTAGAGCCATAAAGGCACTAGGCATCTACCACCCCACTACCACTATCAGATTAGAGCCATAATGGAGACTAGGTATCTACCACCCCACTACCACTATCAGATTAGAGCCATAATGGAGACTAGGTATCTACCACCCTACTACCACTACCAGATTAGAGCCATAATGGAGACTAGGTATCTACCACCCCACTACCACTATCAGATTAGAGCCATAATGGAGACTAGGTATCTACCACCCCACTACCAGATTAGAGCCATAATGGAGACTAGGTATCTACCACCCCACTACCACTATCAGATTAGAGCCATAATGGAGACTAGGTATCTACCACCCCACTACCACTACCAGATTAGAGCCATAATGGAGACTAGGTATCTACCACACCACTACCACTACCAGATTAGAGCCATAATGGAGACTAGGTATCTACCACCCCACTACCACCATCATATTAGAGCCATAATGGAGACTAGGTATCTACCACACCACTACCACTATCAGATTAGAACCATAATGGAGACTAGGTATCTACCACCCCACTACCTATATCAGATTAGAGCCATAATGGAGACTAGGTATCTACCACCCCACTACCTCTATAAGATTAGAGCCATAATGGAGAGTAGGTATCTTCCACCCCACTACCACTATCAGATTAGAGCCTTAAGGGCACTAGGCATCTACCACCACACTACCACTATCAGAATAGAGCCATAAGGGCAATAGGCATCTACCACCCCGCTACCACTATCAGATTTGAGCCATAAAGGCACTAGGCATCTACCACCCCACTACCACTATCAGATTAGAGCCATAATGGAGACTAGGTATCTACCACCCCACTACCACTATCAGATTAGAGCCATAAAGGCACTAGGCATCTACCACCCCACTACCACTTTTAGATTAGAGCCATAATGGAGACTAGGTATCTACCACCCCACTACCACTATCAGATTAGAGCCATAATGGAGACTAGGTATCTACCACCCCACTACCACTACCAGATTAGAGCCATAATGGAGACTAGGTATCTACCACACCACTACCACTACCAGATTAGAGCCATAATGGAGACTAGGTATCTACCACCCCACTACCACTATCAGATTAGAGCCATAATGGAGACTAGGTTTCTACCACCCCACTACCTCTATAAGATTAGAGCCATAAGGGCACTTGACATCTACCACCCCACTACCACTATCAGATTAGAGCCATAATGGAGACTAGGTATCTACCACCCCACTACCACTATCAGATTAGAGCCATAAAGCACTAGGCATCTATCATCCCACTACCACTATCAGATTAGAGCCATAAAGGCACTAGGCATCTACCACCCCACTACCACTATCAGATTAGAGCCATAATGGAGACTATGTATCTACCACCCCACTACCACTATCAGATTAGAGCCATAATGGAGACTAGGTATCTACCACCCCACTACCTCTATCAGATTAGAGCCATAATGGAGACTAGGTATCTACCACCCCACTACCTCTATAAGATTAGAGCCATAAGGGCACTTGGCATCTACCACCCCACTACCACTATCACATTAGAGCCATAAAGGCACTAGGCATCTACCACCCCACTACCACTATCAGATTAGAGCCATAATGGAGACTAGGTATCTACCACCCCACTAACACTATCAGATTAGAGCCATAATGGAGACTAGGTATCTACCACCCCACTACCAGATTAGAGCCATAATGGAGACTAGGTATCTACCACCCCACTACCACTACCAGATTAGAGCCATAATGGAGACTAGGTATCTACCACCCCACTACCACTATCAGATTAGAGCCATAATGGAGACTAGGAATCTACCACCCCTCTACCATTACCAGATTAGAGCCATAATGGAGACTAGGTATCTACCACCCCACTACAACTATCAGATTAGAGCCATAAGGGCACTAGGCATCTACCACCACACTACCACTATCAGATTAGAGCCATAAGGGCACTAGGCATCTACCACCCCGCTACCACTATCAGATTAGAGCCATAAAGGCACTAGGCATCTACCACCCCACTACCACTATCAGATTAGAGCCATAATGGAGACTAGGTATCTACCACCCCACTACCACTATCAGATTAGAGCCATAAAGGCACTAGGCATCTACCACCCCACTACCACTATCAGATTAGAGCCATAATGGAGACTAGGTATCTACCACCCCACTACCACTATCAGATTAGAGCCATAATGGAGACTAAGTATCTACCACCCTACTACCACTACCAGATTAGAGCCATAATGGAGACTAGGTATCTACCACCCCACTACCACTATCAGATTAGAGCCATAATGGAGACTAGGTATCTACCACCCCACTACCAGATTAGAGCCATAATGGAGACTAGGTATCTACCACCCCACTACCACTATCAGATTAGAGCCATAATGGAGACTAGGTATCTACCACCCCACTACCACTACCAGATTAGAGCCATAATGGAGACTAGGTATCTACCACACCACTACCACTACCAGATTAGAGCCATAATGGAGACTAGGTATCTACCACCCCACTACCACCATCAGATTAGAGCCATAATGGAGACTAGGTATCTACCACCCCACTACCACTATCAGATTAGAGCCATAATGGAGACTAGGTATCTACCACCCCACTACCACTATCAGATTAGAGCCATAATGGAGAATAGGTATCTACCACCCCACTACCTCTATAAGATTAGAGCCATAATGGAGAGTAGGTATCTTCCACCCCACTACCACTATCAGATTAGAGCCATAATGGAGACTAGGTATCTACCACCCCACTACCACTATCAGATTAGAGCCATAACGGAGACTAGGTATCTACCACCCCTCTAAAACTACCAGATTAGAGCCATAATGGAGACTAGGTATCTACCACCCCACTACCACTATCAGATTAGAGCCTTAAGGGCACTAGGCATCTACCACCACACTACCACTATCAGAATAGAGCCATAAGGGCAATAGGCATCTACCACCCCGCTACCACTATCAGATTTGAGCCATAAAGGCACTAGGCATCTACCACCCCACTACCACTATCAGATTAGAGCCATAATGGAGACTAGGTATCTACCACCCCACTACCACTATCAGATTAGAGCCATAAAGGCACTAGGCATCTACCACCCCACTACCACTTTTAGATTAGAGCCAGAATGGAGACTAGGTATCTACCACCCCACTACCACTATCAGATTAGAGCCATAATGGAGACTAGGTATCTACCACCCCACTACCACTATCAGATTAGAGCCATAATGGAGACTAGGTATCTACCACCCCACTACCACTACCAGATTAGAGCCATAATGGAGACTAGGTATCTACCACCCCACTACCACTATCAGATTAGAGCCATAATGGAGACTAGGTTTCTACCACCCCACTACCTCTATAAGATTAGAGCCATAAGGGCACTTGACATCTACCACCCCACTACCACTATCAGATTAGAGCCATAAAGGCACTAGGCATCTACCACCCCACTACCACTATCAGATTAGAGCCATAATGGAGACTAGGTATCTACCACCCCACTACCACTATCAGATTAGAGCCATAAAGCACTAGGCATCTATCACCCCATTACCACTATCAGATTAGAGCCATAATGGAGACTAGGTATCTACCACCCCTCTAAAACTACCAGATTAGAGCCATAATGGAGACTAGGTATCTACCACCCCACTACCACTATCAGATTAGAGCCTTAAGGGCACTAGGCATCTACCACCACACTACCACTATCAGAATAGAGCCATAAGGGCAATAGGCATCTACCACCCCGCTACCACTATCAGATTTGAGCCATAAAGGCACTAGGCATCTACCACACCACTACCACTACCAGATTAGAGCCATAATGGAGACTAGGTATCTACCACCCCACTACCACTATCAGATTAGAGCCATAATGGAGACTAGGTTTCTACCACCTCACTACCTCTATAAGATTAGAGCCATAAGGGCACTTGACATCTACCACCCCACTACCACTATCAGATTAGAGCCATAAAGGCACTAGGCATCTACCACCCCACTACCACTATCAGATTAGAGCCATAATGGAGACTAGGTATCTACCACCCCACTACCACTATCAGATTAGAGCCATAAAGCACTAGGCATCTATCACCCCACTACCACTATCAGATTAGAGCCATAAAGGCACTAGGCATCTACCACCCCACTACCACTATCAGATTAGAGCCATAATGGAGACTAGGTATCTACCACCCCACTACCACTATCAGATTAGAGCCATAATGGAGACTAGGTATCTACCACCCCACTACCAGATTAGAGCCATAATGGAGACTAGGTATCTACCACCCCACTACCACTATCAGATTAGAGCCATAATGGAGACTAGGTATCTACCACCCCACTACCACTACCAGATTAGAGCCATAATGGAGACTAGGTATCTACCACACCACTACCACTACCAGATTAGAGCCATAATGGAGACTAGGTATCTACCACCCCACTACCACCATCAGATTAGAGCCATAATGGAGACTAGGTATGTACCACACCACTACCACTATCAGATTAGAGCCATAATGGAGACTAGGTATCTACCACCCCACTACCTCTATAAGATTAGAGCCATAATGGAGAGTAGGTATCTTCCACCCCACTACCACTATCAGATTAGAGCCATAATGGAGACTAGGTATCTACCACCCCACTACCACCATCAGATTAGAGCCATAACGGAGACTAGGTATCTACCACCCCTCTAAAACTACCAGATTAGAGCCATAATGGAGACTAGGTATCTACCACCCCACTACCACTATCAGATTAGAGCCTTAAGGGCACTAGGCATCTACCACCACACTACCACTATCAGAATAGAGCCTTAAGGGCAATAGGCATCTACCACCCCGCTACCACTATCAGATTTGAGCCATAAAGGCACTAGGCATCTACCACCCCACTACCACTATCATATTAGAGCCATAATGGAGAGTAGGTATCTTCCACCCCACTACCACTATCAGATTAGAGCCATAATGGAGAGTAAGTATCTACCACCCCACTACCTCTATCAGATTAAAGCCATAATGGAGACTAGGTATCTACCACCCCACTACCTCTATAAGATTAGAGCCATAAGGGCACTTGGCATCTACCACCCCACTACCACTATCACATTAGAGCCATAAAAGCACTAGGCATCTACCACCCCACTACCACTATCAGATTAGAGCCATAATGGAGACTAGGTATCTACCACCCCACTACCACTATCAGATTAGAGCCATAATGGCACTAGGCATCTACCACCCCACTACCACTACCAGATTAGAGCCATAATGGAGACTAGGTATCTACCACACCACTACCACTACCAGATTAGAGCCATAATGGAGACTAGGAATCTACCACCCCACTACCACTATCAGATTAGAGCCATAATGGAGACTAGGTTTCTACCACCCCACTACCACTATCAGATTAGAGCCATAAAGGCACTAGGCATCTACCACCCCACTACCACTATCAGATTAGAGCCATAATGGAGACTAGGTATCTACCACCCCACTACCACTATCAGATTAGAGCCATAAAGCACTAGGCATCTATCACCCCAATACCACTATCAGATTAGAGCCATAAAGGCACTAGGCATCTACCACCCCACTACCACTATCAGATTAGAGCCATAATGGAGACTAGGTATCTACCACCCCACTACCACTATCAGATTAGAGCCATAATGGAGACTAGGTATCTACCACCCCACTACCTCTATCAGATTAGAGCCATAATGGAGACTAGGTATCTACCACCCCACTACCACTATCAGATTAGAGCCATAATGGAGACAAGGTATCTACCACCCCACTACCACTACCAGATTAGAGCCATAATGGAGACTAGGTATCTACCACCCCACTACCTCGATCAGATTAGAGCCATAATGGAGAGTAGGTATCTTCCACCCCACTACCACTATCAGATTAGAGCCATAATGGAGACTAGGTATCTACCACCCCGCTACCTCTATCAGATTAGAGCCATAATGGAGACTAGGTATCTACCACCCCACTACCTCTATAAGATTAGAGCCATAAGGGCACTAGGCATCTACCACCACACTACCACTATCAGAATAGAGCCATAAGGGCAATAGGCATCTACCACCCCGCTACCACTATCAGATTTGAGCCATAAAGGCACTAGGCATCTACCACCCCACTACCACTATCATATTAGAGCCATAATGGAGAGTAGGTATCTTCCACCCCACTACCACTATCAGATTAGAGCCATAATGGAGAGTAAGTATCTACCACCCCACTACCTCTATCAGATTAGAGCCATAATGGAGACTAGGTATCTACCACCCCACTACCTCTATAAGATTAGAGCCATAAGGGCACTTGGCATCTACCACCCCACTACCACTATCACATTAGAGCCATAAAGGCACTAGGCATCTACCACCCCACTACCACTATCAGATTAGAGCCATAATGGAGACTAGGTATCTACCACCCCACTACCACTATCAGATTAGAGCCATAATGGCACTAGGCATCTACCACCCCACTACCACTACCAGATTAGAGCCATAATGGAGACTAGGTATCTACCACCCCACTACCAGATTAGAGCCATAATGGAGACTAGGTATCTACCACCCCACTACCACTATCAGATTAGAGCCATAATGGAGACTAGGTATCTACCACCCCACTACCACTACCAGATTAGAGCCATAATGGAGACTAGGTATCTACCACACCACTACCACTACCAGATTAGAGCCATAATGGAGACTAGGTATCTACCACCCCACTACCACCATCAGATTAGAGCCATAATGGAGACTAGGTATCTACCACACCACTACCACTATCAGATTAGAGCCATAATGGAGACTAGGTATCTACCACCCCACTACCTCTATAAGATTAGAGCCATAATGGAGAGTAGGTATCTTCCACCCCACTACCACTATCAGATTAGAGCCATAATGGAGACTAGGTATCTACCACCCCACTACCACCATCAGATTAGAGCCATAACGGAGACTAGGTATCTACCACCCCTCTAAAACTACCAGATTAGAGCCATAATGGAGACTAGGTATCTACCACCCCACTACCACTATCAGATTAGAGCCTTAAGGGCACTAGGCATCTACCACCACACTACCACTATCAGAATAGAGCCATAAGGGCAATAGGCATCTACCACCCCGCTACCACTATCAGATTTGAGCCATAAAGGCACTAGGCATCTACCACCCCACTACCACTATCATATTAGAGCCATAATGGAGAGTAGGTATCTTCCACCCCACTACCACTATCAGATTAGAGCCATAATGGAGAGTAAGTATCTACCACCCCACTACCTCTATCAGATTAAAGCCATAATGGAGACTAGGTATCTACCACCCCACTACCACTATAAGATTAGAGCCATAAGGGCACTAGGCATCTACCACCCCACTACCACTATCACATTAGAGCCATAAAGGCACTAGGCATCTACCACCCCACTACCACTATCAGATTAGAGCCATAATGGAGACTAGGTATCTACCACCCCACTACCACTATAAGATTAGAGCCATAATGGCACTAGGCATCTACCACCCCACTACCACTACCAGATTAGAGCCATAATGGAGACTAGGTATCTACCACACCACTACCACTACCAGATTAGAGCCATAATGGAGACTAGGAATCTACCACCCCACTACCACTATCAGATTAGAGCCATAATGGAGACTAGGTATCTACCACCCCACTACCACTATCAGATTAGAGCCATAAAGGCACTAGGCATCTACCACCCCACTACCACTATCAGATTAGAGCCATAATGGAGACTAGGTATCTACCACCCCACTACCACTATCAGATTAGAGCCATAAAGCACTAGGCATCTATCACCCCAATACCACTATCAGATTAGAGCCATAAAGGCACTAGGCATCTACCACCCCACTACCACTATCAGATTAGAGCCATAATGGAGACTAGGTATCTACCACCCCACTACCACTATCAGATTAGAGCCATAATGGAGACTAGGTATCTACCACCCCACTACCTCTATCAGATTAGAGCCATAATGGAGACTAGGTATCTACCACCCCACTACCACTATCAGATTAGAGCCATAATGGAGACAAGGTATCTACCACCCCACTACCACTACCAGATTAGAGCCATAATGGAGACTAGGTATCTACCACCCCACTACCTCGATCAGATTAGAGCCATAATGGAGAGTAGGTATCTTCCACCCCACTACCACTATCAGATTAGAGCCATAATGGAGACTAGGTATCTACCACCCCGCTACCTCTATCAGATTAGAGCCATAATGGAGACTAGGTATCTACCACCCCACTACCTCTATAAGATTAGAGCCATAAGGGCACTAGGCATCTACCACCACACTACCACTATCAGAATAGAGCCATAAGGGCAATAGGCATCTACCACCCCGCTACCACTATCAGATTTGAGCCATAAAGGCACTAGGCATCTACCACCCCACTACCACTATCATATTAGAGCCATAATGGAGAGTAGGTATCTTCCACCCCACTACCACTATCAGATTAGAGCCATAATGGAGAGTAAGTATCTACCACCCCACTACCTCTATCAGATTAGAGCCATAATGGAGACTAGGTATCTACCACCCCACTACCTCGATCAGATTAGAGCCATAATGGAGAGTAGGTATCTTCCACCCCACTACCACTATCAGATTAGAGCCATAATGGAGACTAGGTATCTACCACCCCGCTACCTCTATCAGATTAGAGCCATAATGGAGACTAGGTATCTACCACCCCACTACCTCTATAAGATTAGAGCCATAAGGGCACTTGGCATCTACCACCCCACTACCACTATCACATTAGAGCCATAAAGGCACTAGCCATCTACCACCCCACTACCACTATCAGATTAGAGCCATAATGGAGACTAGGTATCTACCACCCCACTACCACTATCAGATTAGAGCCATAAGGGCACTAGGCATCTACCACCCCACTACCACTATCAGATTAGAGCCATAATGGAGACTAGGTATCTACCACCCCACTACCACTATGTGATTAGAGCCATAATGGAGACTAGGTATCTACCACCCCACTACCACTATCAGATTAGAGCCATAATGGAGACTAAGAAAGATTAGAGCCATAATGGAGACTAGGTATCTACCACCCCACTACCACTATCAGATTAGAGCCATAAGGGCACTAGGCATCTACCACCCCACTACCACTATCAGATTAGAGCCATAATGGAGACTAGGTATCTACCACCCCACTACCACTATCAGATTAGAGCCATAAGGGCACTAGGCATCTACCACCCCACTACCACTATCAGATTAGAGCAATGAAGGCACTAGGCATCTACCACCCCACTACCACTATCAGATTAGAGCCATAATGGAGACTAGGTATCTACCACCCCACTAACACTATCAGATTAGAGCCATAATGGAGACTAGGTATCTACCACACCACTACCAGATTAGAGCCATAATGGAGACTAGGTATCTACCACACCACTACCAGATTAGAGCCATAATGGAGACTAGGTTTCTACCACCCCACTACCTCTATAAGATTAGAGCCATAAGGGCACTTGACATCTACCACCCCACTACCACTATCAGATTAGAGCCATAAAGGCACTAGGCATCTACCACCCTACTACCACTATCAGATTAGAGCCATAATGGAGACTAGGTATCTACCACCCCACTACCACTATCAGATTAGAGCCATAGAGCACTAGGCATCTATCACCCCACTACCACTATCAGATTAGAGCCATAAAGGCACTAGGCATCTACCACCCCACTACCACTATCAGATTAGAGCCATAATGGAGACTAGGTATCTACCACCCCACTACCACTATCAGATTAGAGCCATAATGGAGACTAGGTATCTACCACCCCACTACCTCTATCAGATTAGAGCCATAATGGAGACTAGGTATCTACCACCCCACTACCTCTATAAGATTAGAGCCATAAGGGCACTTGGCATCTACCACCCCACTACCACTATCACATTAGAGCCATAAAGGCACTAGGCATCTACCACCCCACTACCACTATCAGATTAGAGCCATAAAGGAGACTAGGTATCTACCACCCCACTACCACTATCAGATTAGAGCCATAATGGAGACTAGGTATCTACCACCCCTCTAAAACTACCAGATTAGAGCCATAATGGAGACTAGGTATCTACCACCCCACTAACACTATCAGATTAGAGCCTTAAGGGCACTAGGCATCTACCACCACACTACCACTATCAGAATAGAGCCATAAGGGCAATAGGCATCTACCACCCCGCTACCACTATCAGATTTGAGCCATAAAGGAACTAGGCATCTACCACCCCACTACCACTATCAGATTAGAGCCATAATGGAGACTAGGTATCTACCACCCCACTACCACTATCAGATTAGAGCCATAAAGGCACTAGGCATCTACCACCCCACTACCACTTTTAGATTAGAGCCATAATGGAGACTAGGTATCTACTACCCCACTACCACTATCAGATTAGAGCCATAATGGAGACTAGGTATCTACCACCCTACTACCACTACCAGATTAGAGCCATAATGGAGACTAGTTATCTACCACACCACTACCACTAGCAGATTAGAGCCATAATGGAGACTAGGTATCTACCACCCCACTACCACTATCAGATTAGAGCCATAATGGAGACTAGGTTTCTACCACCCCACTACCTCTATAAGATTAGAGCCATAAGGGCACTTGACATCTACCACCCCACTACCACTATCAGATTAGAGCCATAAAGGCACTAGGCATCTACCACCCCACTACCACTATCAGATTAGAGCCATAATGGAGACTAGGTATCTACCACCCCACTACCACTATCAGATTAGAGCCATAAAGCACTAGGCATCTATCACCCCACTACCACTATCAGATTAGAGCAATAAAGGTACTAGGCATCTACCACCCCACTACCACTATCAGATTAGAGCCATAATGGAGACTAGGTATCTACCACCCCACTACCACTATCAGATTAGAGCCATAATGGAGACTAGGTATCTACCACCCCACTACCACTATCAGATTAGAGCCATAAGGGCACTAGGTATCTACCACTCCACTACCACTATCAGATTAGAGTCATAAAGTCACTAGGCATCTACCCCCCCACTACCACTATCAGATTAGAGCCATAATGGAGACTAGGTATCTACCACCCCACTACCACTATCAGATTAGAGCCATAAGGGCACTAGACATCTATCACCCCACTACCACTATCAGATTAGAGCCATAAAGGCACTAGGCATCTACCACCCCACTACCACTATCAGATTAGAGCCATAATGGAGACTAGGTATCTACCACCCCACTACCACTATCAGATTAGAGCCATAATGGAGACTAGGTATCTACCACCCCACTACCACTATCAGATTAGAGTCATAAAGTCACTAGGCATCTACCACCCCACTACCACTATCAGATTAGAGCCATAATGGAGACTAGGTATCTACCACCCCACTACCACTATCAGATTAGAGCCATAATGGAGAGTAGGTATCTTCCACCCCACTACCACTATCAGATTAGAGCCATAATGGAGACTAGGTATCTACCACCCCACTACCTCTATCAGATTAGAGCCATAATGGAGACTAGGTATCTACCACCCCACTACCTCTATAAGATTAGAGCCATAAGGGCACTTGGCATCTACCACCCCACTACCACTTTCACATTAGAGCCATAAAGGCACTAGGCATCTACCACCCCACTACCACTATCAGATTAGAGCCATAATGGAGACTAGGTATCTACCACCCCACTACCACTATCAGATTAGAGCCATGAAGGCACTAGGCATCTACCACCCCACTACCACTATCAGATTAGAGCCATAATGGAGACTAGGTATCTACCACCCCACTACCACTATCAGATTAGAGCCATAATGGAGACTAGGTATCTACCACACCACTACCAGATTAGAGCCATAAAGGAGACTAGGTATCAACCACCCCACTACCACTATCAGATTAGAGCCATAATGGAGACTAGGTATCTACCACCCCACTACCACTACCAAATTAGAGCCATAATGGAGACTAGGTATCTACCACCCCACTACCACAACCAAATTAGAGCCATAATGGAGACTAGGTATCTACCACCCCACTACCACTATCAGATTAGAGCCATAATGGAGACTAGGTATCTACCACCCCTCTACCACTACCAGATTAGAGCCATAATGGAGACTAGGTATCTACCACCCCTCTACCACTACCAGATTAGAGCCATAATGGAGACTAGGTATCTACCACCCCACTACAACTATCAGATTAGAGCCATAAGGGCACTAGGCATCTACCACCACACTACCACTATCAGATTAGAGCCATAAGGGCACTAGGCATCTACCACCCCGCTACCACTATCAGATTAGAGCCATAAAGGCACTAGGCATCTACCACCCCACTACCACTATCAGATTAGAGCCATAATGGAGACTAGGTATCTACCACCCCACTACCACTATCAGATTAGAGCCATAAAGGCACTAGGCATCTACCACCCCACTACCACTATCAGATTAGAGCCATAATGGAGACTAGGTATCTACCACCCCACTACCACTATCAGATTAGAGCCATAATGGAGACTAGGTATCTACCACCCTACTACCAGTACCAGATTAGAGCCATAATGGAGACTAGGTATCTACCACACCACTACCACTACCAGATTAGAGCCATAATGGAGACTAGGTATCTACCACCCCACTACCACTATCAGATTAGAGCCTTAATGGAGACTAGGTATCTACCACCCCACTACCTCTATCAGATTAGAGCCATAATGGAGAATAGGTTTCTACCACCCCACTACCTCTATAAGATTAGAGCCATAAGGGCACTAGGCATCTACCACCCCACTACCACTATCAGATTAGAGCCATAATGGAGACTAGGTATCTACCACCCCACTACCACTATCAGATTTAGAGCCATAATGGCACAAGGCATCTACCACCCCACTACCACTATCAGATTAGAGCCATGAAGGCACTAGGCATCTACCACCCCACTACCACTATCAGATTAGAGCCATAATGGAGACTAGGTATCTACTACCCCACTAACACTATCAGATTAGAGCCATAATGGAGACTAGGTATCTAACACACCACTACTAGATTAGAGCCATAATGGAGACTAGGTATCTACCACCCCACTACCACTACCAGATTAGAGCCATAATGGAGACTAGGTACCTACCACCCCACTACCACTATCAGATTAGAGCCATAATGGAGACTAGGTATCTACCACCCCTCTACCACTACCAGATTAGAGCCATAATGGAGACTAGGTATCTACCACCCCACTACAACTATCAGATTAGAGCCATAAGGGCACTAGGCATCTACCACCACACTACCACTATCAGATTAGAGCCACAAGGGCACTAGGCATCTACCACCCCACTACCACTATCAGATTAGAGCCATAATGGAGACTAGGTATCTACCACCCCACTACCACTATCAGATTAGAGCCATAAGGGCACTAGACATCTATCACCCCACTAACACTATCAGATTAGAGCCATAAAGGCACTAGGCATCTACCACCCCACTACCACTATCAGATTAGAGCCATAATGGAGACTAGGTATCTACCACCCCACTACCACTATCAGATTAGAGCCATAAGGGCACTAGGCATCTACCACTCCACTACCACTATCAGATTAGAGTCATAAAGTCACTAGGCATCTACCACCCCACTACCACTATCAGATTAGAGCCATAATGGAGACTAGGTATCTACCACCCCACTACCACTATCAGATTAGAGCCATAAGGGCACTAGACATCTATCACCCCACTACCACTATCAGATTAGAGCCATAAAGGCACTAGGCATCTACCACCCCACTACCACTATCAGATTAGAGCCATAATGGAGACTAGGTATCTACCACCCCACTACCACTATCAGATTAGAGCCATAAGGGCACTAGGCATCTACCACTCCACTACCACTATCAGATTAGAGTCATAAAGTCACTAGGCATCTACCACCCCACTACCACTATCAGATTAGAGCCATAATGGAGACTAAGTATCTACCACCCCACTACCACTATCAGATTAGAGCCATAATGGAGAGTAGGTATCTTCCACCCCACTACCACTATCAGATTAGAGCCATAATGGAGACTAGGTATCTACCACCCCACTACCTCTATCAGATTAGAGCCATAATGGAGACTAGGTATCTACCACCCCACTACCTCTATAAGATTAGAGCCATAAGGGCACTTGGCATCTACCACCCCACTACCACTTTCACATTAGAGCCATAAAGGCACTAGGCATCTACCACCCCACTACCACTATCAGATTAGAGCCATAATGGAGACTAGGTATCTACCACCCCACTACCACTATCAGATTAGAGCCATAATGGCACTAGGCATCTACCACCCCACTACCACTATCAGATTAGAGCCATAATGGCACTAGGCATCTACCACCCCACTACCACCATCAGATTAGAGCCATGAAGGCACTAGGCATCTACCACCCCACTACCACTATCAGATTAGAGCCATAATGGAGACTAGGTATCTACCACCCCACTACCACTATCAGATTAGAGCCATAATGGAGACTAGGTATCTACCACACCACTACCAGATTAGAGCCATAAAGGAGACTAGGTATCAACCACCCCACTACCACTATCAGATTAGAGCCATAATGGAGACTAGGTATCTACCACCCCACTACCACTACCAAATTAGAGCCATAATGGAGACTAGGTATCTACCACCCCACTACCACTACCAAATTAGAGCCATAATGGAGACTAGGTATCTACCACCCCACTACCACTATCAGATTAGAGCCATAATGGAGACTAGGTATCTACCACCCCTCTACCACTACCAGATTAGAGCCATAATGGAGACTAGGTATCTACCACCCCTCTACCACTATCAGATTAGAGCCATAAGGGCACTAGGCATCTACCACCACACTACCACTATCAGATTAGAGCCATAAGGGCACAAGGCATCTACCACCCCGCTACCACTATCAGATAAGAGCCATAAGGGCACTAGACATCTACCACCCCACTACCACTATCAGATTAGAGCCATAATGGAAACTAGGTATCTACCACCCCACTACCACTATCAGATTAGAGCCATAAGGGCACTAGGCATCTACCACCCCACTACCACTATCAGATTAGAGCCATAAAGGCACTAGGCATCTACCACCCCACTACCACTATCAGATTAGAGCCATAATGGAGACTAGGTATCTACCACCCCACTACCACTATCAGATTAGAGCCATAATGGAGACTAGGTATCTACCACCCCACTACCACTACCAGATTAGAGCCATAATGGAGACTAGGTATCTACCACACCACTACCACTACCAGATTAGAGCCATAATGGAGACTAGGTATCTACCACCCCACTACCACCATCAGATTAGAGCCATAATGGAGACTAGGTAGCTACCACACCACTACCACTATAAGATTAGAGCCATAATGGAGACTAGGTATCTACCACCCTACTACCTATATCAGATTAGAGCCATAATGGAGACTGGGTATCTACCACCCCACTACCTCTATAAGATTAGAGCCATAATGGAGAGTAGGTATCTTCCACCCCACTACCACTATCAGATTAGAGCCATAATGGAGACTAGGTATCTACCACCCCTCTACCACTACCAGATTAGAGCCATAATGGAGACTAGGTATCTACCACACCACTACCACTATCAGATTAGAGCCATAATGGAGACTAGGTATCTACCACCCCACTACCACTATCAGATTAGAGCCATAATGGAGACTAGGTATCTACCACCCCACTACCACTATCAGATTAGAGCCATAATGGAGACTAGGTATCTACCACCCCACTACCACTATCAGATTAGAGCCATAATGGAGACTAGGTATCTACCACTCCACTACCACTATCAGATTAGAGTCAAAGGCACTAGGCATCTACCACCACTATCAGATTAGAGCCATAATGGAGACTAGGTATCTACCACCCCACTACCCCTATCAGATTAGAGCCATAAGGGCACTAGGCATCTATCACCCCACTACCACTATCAGATTAGAGCCATAAAGGCACTAGGCATCTACAACCCCACTACCACTATCAGATTAGAGCCATAATGGAGACTAGGTATCTACCACACCACTACCACTACCAGATTAGAGCCATAATGGAGACTAGGTATCTACCACCCCACTACCACTATCAGATTAGAGCCATAATGGAGACTAGGTATCTACAACCCCACTACCTCTATAAGATTAGAGCCATAAGGGCACTTGGCATCTACCACACCACTACCACTATCAGATTAGAGCTATAAAGGCACTAGGCATCTACCACCCCACTACCACTATCAGATTAGAGCCATAATGGAGACTAGGTATCTACCACCCCACTACCACTATCAGATTAGAGCCATAAGGGCACTAGACATCTATCACCCCACTACCACTATCAGATTAGAGCCATAAAGGCACTAGGCATCTACCACCCCACTACCACTATCAGATTAGAGCCATAATGGAGACTTGGTATCTACCAACCCACTACCACTATCAGATTAGAGCCATAAAGGCACTAGGCATCTACCACCCCACCTCCACTATCAGATTAGAGCCATAATGGAGACTAGGTATCTACCACCCCACTACCACTATCAGGTTAGAGCCATAAGGGCACTAGGCATCTACCACTCCACTACCACTATCAGATTAGAGTCATAAAGGCACTAGGCATCTACCACCCCACTACCACTATCAGATTAGAGCCATAATGGAGACTAGGTATCTACCACCCCACTACCACTATCAGATTAGAGCCATAATGGAGACTAGGTATCTACCACCCCACTACCACTACCAGATTAGAGCCACAATGGAGACTAGGTATCTACCACACCACTACCAGATTAGAGCCATAATGGAGACTAGGTATCTACCACCCCACTACCACTATCAGATTAGAGCCATAATGGAGACTAGGTATCTACCACCCCACTACCTCTATCAGATTAGAGCCATAATGGAGACTAGTTATCTACCACCCCACTACTACTATCAGATTAGAGCCATAATGGAGACTAGGTATCTACCACCCCACTACCACTACCAGATTAGAGCCATAATGGAGACTAGGTATCTACCACACCACTACCACTACCAGATTAGAGCCATAATGGAGACTAGGTATCTACCACCCCACTACCACTATCAGATTAGAGCCATAATGGAGACTAGGTATCTACCACCCCCACTACCTCTATCAGATTAGATGTATCTTCCACCCCACTACCACTATCAGATTAGAGCCATAATGGAGACTAGGTATCTACCACCCCTCTACCACTATCAGGTTAGAGCCATAAGGGCACTAGGCATCTACCACCCTGCTACCACTATCAGATTAGAGCCATAAGGGCACTAGACATCTACCACCCCACTACCACTATCAGATTAGAGCCATAATGGAAACTAGGTATCTACCACCCCACTACCACTATCAGATTAGAGCCATAAGGGCACTAGGCATCTACCACCCCGCTACCACTATCAGATTAGAGCCATAAAGGCACTAGACATCTACCACCCCACTACCACTATCAGATTAGAGCCATAATGGAAACTAGGTATCTACCACCCCACTACCACTATCAGATTAGAGCCATAAGGGCACTAGGCATCTTTCACCCCACTACCACTATCAGATTAGAGCCATAAAGGCACTAGGCATCTACCACCCCACTACCACTATCAGATTAGAGCCATAATGGAGACTAGGTATCTACCACACCACTATCAGATTAGAGCCATAATGGAGACTAGGTATCTACCACCCCACTACCACTATCAGATTAGAGCCATAATGGAGACTAGGTATCTACCACCACACTACCACTATCAGATTAGAGCCATAAGGGCACTAGGCATCTTTCACCCCACTACCACTATCAGATTAGAGCCATAAAGGCACTAGGCATCTACCACCCCACTACCACTATCAGATTAGAGCCATAAAGGCTCTAGGCATCTACCACCCCACTACCACTATCAGATTAGAGCCATAAGGGCACTAGGCATCTACCACCCCACTACCACTATCAGATTAGAGCCATAAAGGCACTAGATATCTACCACCCCACTACCACTACCAGATTAGAGCCATAATGGAGACTAGGTATCTACCACACCACTACCAGATTAGAGCCATAATGGAGACTAGGTATCTACCACCCCACTACCACTATCAGATTAGAGCCATAATGGAGACTAGGTATCTACCACCACACTACCACTATCAGATTAGAGCCATAATGGAGACTAGGTATCTACCACCCCACTACCTCTATCAGATTAGAGCCATAATGGAGACTAGGTATCTACCACCCCACTACCTCTATAAGATTAGAGCCATAAGGGCACCTGGCATCTACCACCCCACTACCACTACCAGATTAGAGCCATAATGGAGACTAGGTATCTACCACACTACTACCAGATTAGAGCCATAATGGAGACTAGGTATCTACCACCCCACTACCACTATCAGATTAGAGCCATAATGGAGACTAGGTATCTACCACACCACTACCACTACCAGATTAGAGCCATAATGGAGACTAGGTATCTACCACCCCACTACCACTATCAGATTAGAGCCATAATGGAGACTAGGTATCTACCACCCCACTACCACTATCAGATTAGAGCCATAATGGAGACTAGGTATCTACCACCCCACTACCTCTATCAGATTAGAGCCATAATGGAGACTAGTTATCTACCACCCCACTACTACTATCAGATTAGAGCCATAATGGAGACTAGGTATCTACCACCCCACTACCTCTATCAGATTAGAGCCATAATGGAGACTAGGTATCTACCACCCCACTACCACTATCAGATTAGAGCCATAATGGAGACTAGGTATCTTCCACCCCACTACCACTACCAGATTAGAGCCATAATGGAGATTAGGTATCTACCACCCCTCTACCACTACCAAACTTGAGCCATAATGGGGACTAGGTATCTACCACCCCACTACCACTATCGAATTAGAGCCATAATGGAGACTAGGTATCTACCACCCCACTACCACTATCAGATTAGAGCCATAAGGGCACTAGGCATCTACCACCCCACTACCACTATCAGATTAGAGCCATAATGGAGACTAGGTATCTACCACACCACTACCAGATTAGAGCCATAATGGAGACTAGGTATCTACCACCCCACTACCACTATCAGATTAGAGCCATAATGGAGACTAGGTATCTACCACACCACTACCACTACCAGATTAGAGCCATAATGGAGACTAGGTATCTACCACCCCACTACCACTATCAGATTAGAGCCATAATGGAGACTAGGTATCTACCACCCCACTACCACTATCAGATTAGAGCCATAATGGAGACTAGGTATCTACCACCCCACTACCTCTATCAGATTAGAGCCATAATGGAGACTAGTTATCTACCACCCCACTACTACTATCAGATTAGAGCCATAATGGAGACTAGGTATCTACCACCCCACTACCTCTATCAGATTAGAGCCATAATGGAGACTAGGTATCTACCACCCCACTACCACTATCAGATTAGAGCCATAATGGAGACTAGGTATCTTCCACCCCACTACCACTACCAGATTAGAGCCATAATGGAGATTAGGTATCTACCACCCCTCTACCACTACCAAACTTGAGCCATAATGGAGACTAGGTATCTACCACCCCACTACCACTATCGAATTAGAGCCATAATGGAGACTAGGTATCTACCACCCCACTACCACTATCAGATTAGAGCCATAAGGGCACTAGGCATCTACCACCCCACTACCACTATCAGATTAGAGCCATAATGGAGACTAGGTATCTACCACACCACTACCAGATTAGAGCCATAATGGAGACTAGGTATCTACCACCCCACTATCAGATTAGAGCCATAATGGAGACTAGGTATCTACCACCACACTACCACTATCAGATTAGAGCCATAATGGAGACTAGGTATCTACCACCCCACTACCTCTATCAGATTAGAGCCATAATGGAGACTAGGTATCTACCACCCCACTACCTCTATAAGATTAGAGCCATAAGGGCACCTGGCATCTACCACCCCACTACCACTACCAGATTAGAGCCATAATGGAGACTAGGTAACTACCACACCACTACCAGATTAGAGCCATAATGGAGACTAGGTATCTACCACCCCACTATCAGATTAGAGCCATAATGGAAACTAGGTATCTACCACACCACTACCACTACCAGATTAGAGCCATAATGGAGACTAGGTATCTACCACCCCACTACCACTATCAGATTAGATCCATAATGGAGACTAGGTATCTACCACCCCACTACCACTATCAGATTAGAGCCATAATGGAGACTGGGTATCTACCACCCCACTACCTCTATCAGATTAGAGCCATAATGGAGACTAGTTATCTACCACCCCACTACAACTATCAGATTAGAGCCATAATGGAGACTAGGTATCTACCACCCCACTACCACTATCAGATTAGAGCCATAATGGAGACTAGGTATCTACCACCCCACTACCACTATCAGATTAGAGCCATAATGGAGACTAGGTATCTACCACCCCACTACCTCTATCAGATTAGAGCCATAATGGAGACTAGTTATCTACCACCCAACTACTACTATCAGATTAGAGCCATAATGGAGACTAGGTATCTACCACCTCACTACCTCTATCAGATTAGAGCCATAATGGAGACTAGGTATCTACCACCCCACTACCACTATCAGATTAGAGCCATAATGGAGACTAGGTATCTTCCACCCCACTACCACTACCAGATTAGAGCCATAATGGAGATTAGGTATCTACCACCCCTCTACCACTACCAAACATAATGGAGACTAGGTTTCTACCACCCCACTACCACTATCAGATTAGAGCCATAATGGAGACTAGGTATCTACCACCCCACTACCACTATCAGATTAGAGCCATAAGGGCACTAGGCATCTACCACCCCACTACCACTATCAGATTAGAGCCATAATGGAGACTAGGTATCTACCACACCACTACCAGATTAGAGCCATAATGGAGACTAGGTATCTACCACCCCACTATCAGATTAGAGCCATAATGGAGACTAGGTATCTTCCACCCCACTACCACTACCAGATTAGAGCCATAATGGAGATTAGGTATCTACCACCCCTCTACCACTACCAAACTTGAGCCATAATGGAGACTAGGTTTCTACCACCCCACTACCACTATCAGATTAGAGCCATAATGGAGACTAGGTATCTACCACCCCACTACCACTATCAGATTAGAGCCATAAGGGCACTAGACATCTATCACCCCACTAACACTATCAGATTAGAGCCATAAAGGCACTAGGCATCTACCACCCCACTACCACTATCAGATTAGAGCCATAATGGAGACTAGGTATCTACCACCCCACTACCACTATCAGATTAGAGCCATAAGGGCACTAGGCATCTACCACTCCACTACCACTATCAGATTAGAGTCATAAAGTCACTAGGCATCTACCACCCCACTACCACTATCAGATTAGAGCCATAATGGAGACTAGGTATCTACCACCCCACTACCACTATCAGATTAGAGCCATAAGGGCACTAGACATCTATCACCCCACTACCACTATCAGATTAGAGTCATAAAGGCACTAGGCATCTACCACCCCACTACCACTATCAGATTAGAGCCATAATGGAGACTAGGTATCTACCACCCCACTACCACTATCAGATTAGAGCCATAAGGGCACTAGGCATCTACCACTCCACTACCACTATCAGATTAGAGTCATAAAGTCACTAGGCATCTACCACCCCACTACCACTATCAGATTAGAGCCATAATGGAGACTAGGTATCTACCACCCCACTACCACTATCAGATTAGAGCCATAATGGAGAGTAGGTATCTTCCACCCCACTACCACTATCAGATTAGAGCCATAATGGAGACTAGGTATCTACCACCCCACTACCTCTATCAGATTAGAGCCATAATGGAGACTAGGTATCTACCACCCCACTACCTCTATAAGATTAGAGCCATAAGGGCACTTGGCATCTACCACCCCACTACCACTTTCACATTAGAGCCATAAAGGCACTAGGCATCTACCACCCCACTACCACTATCAGATTAGAGCCATAATGGAGACTAGGTATCTACCACCCCACTACCACTATCAGATTAGAGCCATAATGGCACTAGGCATCTACCACCCCACTACCACTATCAGATTAGAGCCATAATGGCACTAGGCATCTACCACCCCACTACCACTATCAGATTAGAGCCATGAAGGCACTAGGCATCTACCACCCTACTACCACTATCAGATTAGAGCCATAATGGAGACTAGGTATCTACCACCCCACTACCACTATCAGATTAGAGCCATAATGGAGACTAGGTATCTACCACACCACTACCAGATTAGAGCCATAAAGGAGACTAGGTATCAACCACCCCACTACCACTATCAGATTAGAGCCATAATGGAGACTAGGTATCTACCACCCCACTACCACTACCAAATTAGAGCCATAATGGAGACTAGGTATCTACCACCCCACTACCACTACCAAATTAGAGCCATAATGGAGACTAGGTATCTACCACCCCACTACCACTATCAGATTAGAGCCATAATGGAGACTAGGTATCTACCACCCCTCTACCACTACCAGATTAGAGCCATAATGGAGACTAGGTATCTACCACCCCTCTACCACTATCAGATTAGAGCCATAAGGGCACTAGGCATCTACCACCACACTACCACTATCAGATTAGAGCCATAAGGGCACTAGGCATCTACCACCCCGCTACCACTATCAGATAAGAGCCATAAGGGCACTAGACATCTACCACCCCACTACCACTATCAGATTAGAGCCATAATGGAAACTAGGTATCTACCACCCCACTACCACTATCAGATTAGAGCCATAAGGGCACTAGGCATCTACCACCCCACTACCACTATCAGATTAGAGCCATAAAGGCACTAGGCATCTACCACCCCACTACCACTATCAGATTAGAGCCATAATGGAGACTAGGTATCTACCACCCCACTACCACTATCAGATTAGAGCCATAATGGAGACTAGGTATCTACCACCCCACTACCACTACCAGATTAGAGCCATAATGGAGACTAGGTATCTACCACACCACTACCACTACCAGATTAGAGCCATAATGGAGACTAGGTATCTACCACCCCACTACCACCATCAGATTAGAGCCATAATGGAGACTAGGTATCTACCACACCACTACCACTATAAGATTAGAGCCATAATGGAGACTAGGTATCTACCACCCCACTACCTATATCAGATTAGAGCCATAATGGAGACTAGGTATCTACCACCCCACTACCTCTATAAGATTAGAGCCATAATGGAGAGTAGGTATCTTCCACCCCACTACCACTATCAGATTAGAGCCATAATGGAGACTAGTTATCTACCACCCCACTACCACTATCAGATTAGAGCCATAATGGAGACTAGGTATCTACCACCCCTCTACCACTACCAGATTAGAGCCATAATGGAGACTAGGTATCTACCACCCCACTACCACTATCAGATTAGAGCCATAATGGAGACTAGGTATCTACCACCCCACTACCACTATCAGATTAGAGCCATAATGGAGACTAGGTATCTACCACCCCACTACCACTATCAGATTAGAGCCATAATGGAGACTAGGTATCTACCACCCCACTACCACTATCAGATTAGAGCCATAATGGAGACTAGGTATCTACCACTCCACTACCACTATCAGATTAGAGTCAAAGGCACTAGGTATCTACCACCCCACTACCACTATCAGATTAGAGCCATAATGGAGACTAGGTATCTACCACCCCACTACCCCTATCAGATTAGAGCCATAAGGGCACTAGGCATCTACCACCCCACTACCACTATCAGATTAGAGCCATAAAGGCACTAGGCATCTACCACCCCACTACCACTATCAGATTAGAGCCATAATGGAGACTAGGTATCTACCACACCACTACCACTACCAGATTAGAGCCATAATAGAGACTAGGTATCTACCACCCCACTACCACTATCAGATTAGAGCCATAATGGAGACTAGGTATCTACCACCCCACTACCTCTATAAGATTAGAGCCATAAGGGCACTTGGCATCTACCACCCCACTACCACTATCAGATTAGAGCCATAAAGGCACTAGGCATCTACCACCCCACTACCACTATCAGATTAGAGCCATAATGGAGACTAGGTATCTACCACCCCACTACCACTATCAGATTAGAGCCATAAGGGCACTAGACATCTATCACCCCACTACCACTATCAGATTAGAGCCATAAAGGCACTAGGCATCTACCACCCCACTACCACTATCAGATTAGAGCCATAATGGAGACTTGGTATCTACCACCCCACTACCACTATCAGATTAGAGCCATAAAGGCACTAGGCATCTACCACCCCACCTCCACTATCAGATTAGAGCCATAATGGAGACTAGGTATCTACCACCCCACTACCACTATCAGATTAGAGCCATAAGGGCACTAGGCATCTACCACCCCACTACCACTATCAGATTAGAGCCATAAAGGCACTAGGCATCTACCACCCCACTACCACTATCAGATTAGAGCCATAATGGAGACTAGGTATCTACCACCCCACTACCACTATCAGATTAGAGCCATAATGGAGACTAGGTATCTACCACCCCACTACCACTACCAGATTAGAGCCACAATGGAGACTAGGTATCTACCACACCACTACCAGATTAGAGCCATAATGGAGACTAGGTATCTACCACCCCACTACCACTATCAGATTAGAGCCATAATGGAGACTAGGTATCTACCACCCCACTACCTCTATCAGATTAGAGCCATAATGGAGACTAGTTATCTACCACCCCACTACTACTATCAGATTAGAGCCATAATGGAGACTAGGTATCTACCACCCCACTACCACTACCAGATTAGAGCCATAATGGAGACTAGGTATCTACCACACCACTACCACTACCAGATTAGAGCCATAATGGAGACTAGGTATCTACCACCCCACTACCACTATCAGATTAGAGCCATAATGGAGACTAGGTATCTACCACCCCCACTACCTCTATCAGATTAGAGCCATAATGGAGAGTAGGTATCTTCCACCCCACTACCACTATCAGATTAGAGCCATAATGGAGACTAGGTATCTACCACCCCTCTACCACTATCAGATTAGAGCCATAAGGGCACTAGGCATCTACCACCCTGCTACCACTATCAGATTAGAGCCATAAGGGCACTAGACATCTACCACCCCACTACCACTATCAGATTAGAGCCATAATGGAAACTAGGTATCTACCACCCCACTACCACTATCAGATTAGAGCCATAAGGGCACTAGGCATCTACCACCCCGCTACCACTATCAGATTAGAGCCATAAAGGCACTAGACATCTACCACCCCACTACCACTATCAGATTAGAGCCATAATGGAAACTAGGTATCTACCACCCCACTACCACTATCAGATTAGAGCCATAAGGGCACTAGGCATCTTTCACCCCACTACCACTATCAGATTAGAGCCATAAAGGCACTAGGCATCTACCACCCCACTACCACTATCAGATTAGAGCCATAATGGAGACTAGGTATCTACCACACCACTACCAGATTAGAGCCATAATGGAGACTAGGTATCTACCACCCCACTACCACTATCAGATTAGAGCCATAATGGAGACTAGGTATCTACCACCACACTACCACTATCAGATTAGAGCCATAAGGGCACTAGGCATCTTTCACCCCACTACCACTATCAGATTAGAGCCATAAAGGCACTAGGCATCTACCACCCCACTACCACTATCAGATTAGAGCCATAATGGAGACTAGGTATCTACCACCCCACTACCACTATCAGATTAGAGCCATAAGGGCACTAGGCATCTACCACCCCACTACCACTATCAGATTAGAGCCATAAAGGCACTAGATATCTACCACCCCACTACCACTACCAGATTAGAGCCATAATGGAGACTAGGTATCTACCACACCACTACCAGATTAGAGCCATAATGGAGACTAGGTATCTACCACCCCACTACCACTATCAGATTATAGCCATAATGGAGACTAGGTATCTACCACCACACTACCACTATCAGATTAGAGCCATAATGGAGACTAGGTATCTACCACCCCACTACCTCTATCAGATTAGAGCCATAATGGAGACTAGGTATCTACCACCCCACTACCTCTATAAGATTAGAGCCATAAGGGCACCTGGCATCTACCACCCCACTACCACTACCAGATTAGAGCCATAATGGAGACTAGGTATCTACCACACTACTACCAGATTAGAGCCATAATGGAGACTAGGTATCTACCACCCCACTACCACTATCAGATTAGAGCCATAATGGAGACTAGGTGTCTACCACACCACTACCACTACCAGATTAGAGCCATAATGGAGACTAGGTATCGACCACCCCACTACCACTATCAGATTAGAGCCATAATGGAGACTAGGTATCTACCACCCCACTACCACTATCAGATTAGAGCCATAATGGAGACTAGGTATCTACCACCCCACTACCACTACCAGATTAGAGCCATAATGGAGACTAGGTATCTACCACACCACTACCACTACCAGATTAGAGCCATAATGGAGACTAGGTATCTACCACCCCACTACCACTATCAGATTAGAGCCATAATGGAGACTAGGTATCTACCACCCCCACTACCTCTATCAGATTAGAGCCATAATGGAGAGTAGGTATCTTCCACCCCACTACCACTATCAGATTAGAGCCATAATGGAGACTAGGTATCTACCACCCCTCTACCACTATCAGATTAGAGCCATAAGGGCACTAGGCATCTACCACCCTGCTACCACTATCAGATTAGAGCCATAAGGGCACTAGACATCTACCACCCCACTACCACTATCAGATTAGAGCCATAATGGAAACTAGGTATCTACCACCCCACTACCACTATCAGATTAGAGCCATAAGGGCACTAGGCATCTACCACCCCGCTACCACTATCAGATTAGAGCCATAAAGGCACTAGACATCTACCACCCCACTACCACTATCAGATTAGAGCCATAATGGAAACTAGGTATCTACCACCCCACTACCACTATCAGATTAGAGCCATAAGGGCACTAGGCATCTTTCACCCCACTACCACTATCAGATTAGAGCCATAAAGGCACTAGGCATCTACCACCCCACTACCACTATCAGATTAGAGCCATAATGGAGACTAGGTATCTACCACACCACTACCAGATTAGAGCCATAATGGAGACTAGGTATCTACCACCCCACTACCACTATCAGATTAGAGCCATAATGGAGACTAGGTATCTACCACCACACTACCACTATCAGATTAGAGCCATAAGGGCACTAGGCATCTTTCACCCCACTACCACTATCAGATTAGAGCCATAAAGGCACTAGGCATCTACCACCCCACTACCACTATCAGATTAGAGCCATAATGGAGACTAGGTATCTACCACCCCACTACCACTATCAGATTAGAGCCATAAGGGCACTAGGCATCTACCACCCCACTACCACTATCAGATTAGAGCCATAAAGGCACTAGATATCTACCACCCCACTACCACTACCAGATTAGAGCCATAATGGAGACTAGGTATCTACCACACCACTACCAGATTAGAGCCATAATGGAGACTAGGTATCTACCACCCCACTACCACTATCAGATTAGAGCCATAATGGAGACTAGGTATCTACCACCACACTACCACTATCAGATTAGAGCCATAATGGAGACTAGGTATCTACCACCCCACTACCTCTATCAGATTAGAGCCATAATGGAGACTAGGTATCTACCACCCCACTACCTCTATAAGATTAGAGCCATAAGGGCACCTGGCATCTACCACCCCACTACCACTACCAGATTAGAGCCATAATGGAGACTAGGTATCTACCACACTACTACCAGATTAGAGCCATAATGGAGACTAGGTATCTACCACCCCACTACCACTATCAGATTAGAGCCATAATGGAGACTAGGTATCTACCACACCACTACCACTACCAGATTAGAGCCATAATGGAGACTAGGTATCTACCACCCCACTACCACTATCAGATTAGAGCCATAATGGAGACTAGGTATCTACCACCCCACTACCACTATCAGATTAGAGCCATAATGGAGACTAGGTATCTACCACCCCACTACCTCTATCAGATTAGAGCCATAATGGAGACTAGTTATCTACCACCCCACTACTACTATCAGATTAGAGCCATAATGGAGACTAGGTATCTACCACCCCACTACCTCTATCAGATTAGAGCCATAATGGAGACTAGGTATCTACCACCCCACTACCACTATCAGATTAGAGCCATAATGGAGACTAGGTATCTTCCACCCCACTACCACTACCAGATTAGAGCCATAATGGAGATTAGGTATCTACCACCCCTCTACCACTACCAAACTTGAGCCATAATGGAGACTAGGTATCTACCACACCACTACCACATTAGAGCCATAATGGAGACTAGGTATCTACCACCCCACTATCAGATTAGAGCCATAATGGAGACTAGGTATCTACCACCACACTACCACTATCAGATTAGAGCCATAATGGAGACTAGCTTTCTACCACCCCACTACCTCTATCAGATTAGAGCCATAATGGAGACTAGGTATCTACCACCCCACTACCTCTATAAGATTAGAGCCATAAGGGCACCTGGCATCTACCACCCCACTACCACTACCAGATTAGAGCCATAATGGAGACTAGGTAACTACCACACCACTACCAGATTAGAGCCATAATGGAGACTAGGTATCTACCACCCCACTATCAGATTAGAGCCATAATGGAAACTAGGTATCTACCACACCACTACCACTACCAGATTAGAGCCATAATGGAGACTAGGTATCTACCACCCCACTACCACTATCAGATTAGATCCATAATGGAGACTAGGTATCTACCACCCCACTACCACTATCAGATTAGAGCCATAATGGAGACTAGGTATCTACCACCCCACTACCTCTATCAGATTAGAGCCATAATGGAGACTAGTTATCTACCACCCCACTACTACTATCAGATTAGAGCCATAATGGAGACTAGGTATCTACCACCCCACTACCACTATCAGATTAGAGCCATAATGGAGACTAGGTATCTACCACCCCACTACCACTATCAGATTAGAGCCATAATGGAGACTAGGTATCTACCACCCCACTACCTCTATCAGATTAGAGCCATAATGGAGACTAGTTATCTACCACCCCACTACTACTATCAGATTAGAGCCATAATGGAGACTAGGTATCTACCACCCCACTACCACTATCAGATTAGAGCCATAATGGAGACTAGGTATCTACCACCCCACTACCACTATCAGATTAGAGCCATAATGGAGACTAGGTATCTTCCACCCCACTACCACTACCAGATTAGAGCCATAATGGAGATTAGGTATCTACCACCCCTCTACCACTACCAAACTTGAGCCATAATGGAGACTAGGTTTCTACCACCCCACTACCACTATCAGATTAGAGCCATAATGGAGACTAGGTATCTACCACCCCACTACCACTATCAGATTAGAGCCATAAGGGCACTAGGCATCTACCACCCCACTACCACTATCAGATTAGAGCCATAATGGAGACTAGGTATCTACCACACCACTACCAGATTAGAGCCATAATGGAGACTAGGTATCTACCACCCCACTATCAGATTAGAGCCATAATGGAGAGGAGGTATCTACCACCATTCTACCACTATCAGATTAGAGCCATAATGGAGACTAGGTATCTACCACCCCACTACCTCTATAAGATTAGAGCCATAAGGGCACCTGGCATCTACCACCCCACTACCACTACCAGATTAGAGCCATAATGGAGACTAGGTAACTACCACACCACTACCAGATTAGAGCCATAATGGAGACTAGGTATCTACCACCCCACTATCAGATTAGAGCCATAATGGAAACTAGGTATCTACCACACCACTACCACTACCAGATTAGAGCCATAATGGAGACTAGGTATCTACCACCCCACTACCACTATCAGATTAGATCCATAATGGAGACTAGGTATCTACCACCCCACTACCACTATCAGATTAGAGCCATAATGGAGACTAGGTATCTTCCACCCCACTACCACTACCAGATTAGAGCCATAATGGAGACTAGGTATCTACCACCCCTCTACCACTACCAAACTTGAGCCATAATGGAGACTAGGTATCTACCACCCCACTACCACTATCAGATTAGAGCCATAATGGAGACTAGGTATCTACCACCCCCACTACCTCTATCAGATTAGAGCCATAATGGAGACTAGGTATCTACCACCCCACTACCACTATCAGATTAGGGCCATAATGGAGACTAGGTATCTACCACCCCTCTACCACTACCAGATTAGAGCCATAAGGGCACTAGGCATCTACCACCACACTACCACTATCAGATTAGAGCCATAAGGGCACTAGGCATCTACCACCCCGCTACCACTATCAGATTACAGCCATAAAGGCACTACACATCTACCACCCCACTACCACTATCAGATTAGAGCCATAATGGAAACTAGGTATCTACCACCCCACTACCACTATCAGATTAGAGCCATAAGGGCACTAGGCATCTACCACCCCACTACCACTATCAGATTAGAGCCATAATGGAGACTAGGTATCTACCACACCACTACCAGATTAGAGCCATAATGGAGACTAGGTATCTACCACCCCACTATCAGATTAGAGCCATAATGGAGACTAGGTATCTACCACCATTCTACCACTATCAGATTAGAGCCATAATGGAGACTAGGTATCTACCACCCCACTACCTCTATAAGATTAGAGCCATAAGGGCACCTGGCATCTACCACCCCACTACCACTACCAGATTAGAGCCATAATGGAGACTAGGTAACTACCACACCACTACCAGATTAGAGCCATAATGGAGACTAGGTATCTACCACCCCACTATCAGATTAGAGCCATAATGGAAACTAGGTATCTACCACACCACTACCACTACCAGATTAGAGCCATAATGGAGACTAGGTATCTACCACCCCACTACCACTATCAGATTAGATCCATAATGGAGACTAGGTATCTACCACCCCACTACCACTATCAGATTAGAGCCATAATGGAGACTAGGTATCTACCACCCCACTACCACTATCAGATTAGAGCCATAATGGAGACTAGTTATCTACCACCCCACTACAACTATCAGATTAGAGCCATAATGGAGACTAGGTATCTACCACCCCACTACCACTATCAGATTAGAGCCATAATGGAGACTAGGTATCTACCACCCCACTACCACTATCAGATTAGAGCCATAATGGAGACTAGGTATCTTCCACCCCACTACCACTACCAGATTAGAGCCATAATGGAGACTAGGTATCTACCACCCCTCTACCACTACCAAACTTGAGCCATAATGGAGACTAGGTATCTACCACCCCACTACCACTATCAGATTAGAGCCATAATGGAGACTAGGTATCTACCACCCCCACTACCTCTATCAGATTAGAGCCATAATGGAGACTAGGTATCTACCACCCCACTACCACTATCAGATTAGGGCCATAATGGAGACTAGGTATCTACCACCCCACTACCACTATCAGATTAGAGCCATAATGGAAACTAGGTATCTACCACCCCACTACCACTATCAGATTAGAGCCATAAGGGCACTAGGCATCTTTCACCCCACTACCACTATCAGATTAGAGCCATAAAGGCACTAGGCATCTACCACCCCACTACCACTATCAGATTAGAGCCATAATGGAGACTAGGTATCTACCACCACACTACCACTATCAGATTAGAGCCATAAAGGCACTAGACATCTACCACCCCACTACCACTATCAGATTAGAGCCATAATGGAAACTAGGTATCTACCACCCCACTACCACTATCAGATTAGAGCCATAAGGGCACTAGGCATCTTTCACCCCACTACCACTATCAGATTAGAGCCATAAAGGCACTAGGCATCTACCACCCCACTACCACTATCAGATTAGAGCCATAATGGAGACTAGGTATCTACCACCCCACTACCACTATCAGATTAGAGCCATAAGGGCACTAGGCATCTACCACCCCACTACCACTATCAGATTAGAGCCATAAAGGCACTAGATATCTACCACCCCACTACCACTACCAGATTAGAGCCATAATGGAGACTAGGTATCTACCACCCCACTACCACTATCAGATTAGAGCCATAATGGAGACTAGCTATCTACCACACCACTACCACTACCAGATTAGAGCCATAATGGAGACTAGGTATCTACCACCCCACTACCACTATCAGATTAGAGCCATAAGGGCACTAGGCATCTACCACCCCACTACCACTATCAGATTAGAGCCATAAAGGCACTAGGTATCTACCACCCCACTACCACTACTAGAATAGAGCCATAATGGAGACTAGGTATCTACCACACCACTACCACTACCAGATTAGAGCCATAATGGAGACTAGGTATCTACCACCCCACTACCACTATCAGATTAGAGCCATAATGGAGACTAGGTATCTACCACCCCACTACCACTATCAGATTAGAGCCATAAAGGCACTAGGCATCTACCACCCTACTACCACTATCAGATTAGAGCCATAATGGAGACTAGGTATCTACCACCCCACTACCTCTATCAGATTAGAGCCATAATGGAGAGTAGGTATCTTCCACCCCACTACCACTATCAGATTAGAGCCATAATGGAGACTAGGTATCTACCACCCCTCTACCACTACCAGATTAGAGCCATAATGGAGACTAGGTATCTACCACCCCACTACCACTATCAGATTAGAGCCATAAGGGCACTAGGCATCTACCACCACACTACCACTATCAGATTAGAGCCATAAGGGCACTAGGCATCTACCACCCCGCTACCACTATCAGATTAGAGCCATAAGGGCACTAGACATCTACCACCCCACTACCACTATCAGATTAGAGCCATAATGGAAACTAGGTATCTACCACCCCACTACCACTACCAGATTAGAGCCATAATGGCACTAGGCATCTACCACCCCACTACCTCTATAAGATTAGAGCCATAATGGAGAGTAGGTATCTTCCACCCCACTACCACTATCAGATTAGAGCCATAATGGAGACTAGGTATCTACCACCACACTACCACTATCAGATTAGAGCTATAATGGAGACTAGGTATCTACCACCCCTCTACCACTACCAGATTAGAGCCATAATGGAGACTAGGTATCTTCCACCCCACTATCAGATTAGAGCCATAATGGAGACTAGGTATCTACCACCACACTACCACTATCAGATTAGAGCTATAATGGAGACTAGGTATCTACCACCCCTCTACCACTATCAGATTAGAGCCATCAGGGCACTAGGCATCTACCAGCCCACTACCACTATCAGATTAGAGCCATAAGGGCACTAGGCATCTACCACCCCGCTACCACTATCAGATTAGAGCCATAAGGGCACTAGACATCTACCACCCCACTACCACTATCAGATTAGAGCCATAATGGAGACTAGGTATCTACCACCCCACTACCACTATCAGATTAGAGCCATAAGGGCACTAGGCATCTACCACCCCGCTACCACTATCAGATTAGAGCCATAAGGGCACTAGACATCTACCACCCCACTACCACTATCAGATTAGAGCCATAAGGGCACTAGACATCTACCACCCCGCTACCACTATCAGATTAGAGCCATAAGGGCACTAGGCATCTACCACCCCGCTACCACTATCAGATTAGAGCCATAAGGGCACTAGGCATCTACCACCCCGCTACCACTATCAAATTAGAGCCATAAGGGCACTAGGCATCTACCACCCCACTACCACTATAAGATTAGAGCAATAATGGAGACTAGGTATCTACCACCCCACTACCACTACCAGATTATAGCCATAATGGAGACTAGGTATCTACCACACCACTACCACTACCAGATTAGAGCCATAATGGAGACTAGGTATCTACCACCCCACTACCACTATTAGATTAGAGCCATAATGGAGACTAGGTATCTACCACCCCACTACCACTATCAGATTAGAGCCATAATGGAGACTAGGTATCTACCAACCCCACTACCTCTATCAGATTAGAGCCATAATGGAGAGTAGGTATCTTCCACCCCACTACCACTACCAGATTAGAGCCATAATGGAGACTAGGTATCTACCAACCCACTACCACTATCAGATTAGAGCCATAATGGAGACTAGGTATCTACCACCCCTCTACCACTACCAGATTAGAGCCATAATGGAGACTAGGTATCTACCACCCCACTACCACTATCAGATTAGAGCCATAAGGGCACTAGGCATCTACCACCCCGCTACCACTATCAAATTAGAGCCATAAGGGCACTAGGCATCTACCACCCCACTACCACTATCAGATTAGAGCCATAATGGAAACTAGGTATCTACCACCCCACTACCACTATCAGATTAGAGCCATAAGGGCACTAGGCATATACCACCCCACTACCACTATCAGATGAGAGCCATAAAGGCACTAGGCATCTACCACCCCACTACCACTATCAGATTAGAGCCATAATGGAGACTAGGTATCTACCACCCCACTACCACTATCAGATTAGAGCCATAAGGGCACTAGGCATCTACCACCCCACTACCACCATCAGATGAGAGCCATAAAGGCACTAGGTATCTACCACCCCACTACCACTACTAGAATAGAGCCATAATGGAGACTAGGTATCTACCACCCCACTACCACTATCAGATTAGAGCCATAATGGCACTAGGCATCTACCACCCCACTACCACTATCAGATTAGAGCCATAATGGAGACTATGTATCTACCACCCCACTACCACTATCAGATTAGAGCCATAATGGAGACTAGGTATCTACCACCCCACTACCTCTATAAGATTAGAGCCATAAGGGCACTTGGCATCTACCACCCCACTACCACTATCAGATTAGAGCCATAAAGGCACTAGGCATCTACCACCCCACTACCACTATCAGATTAGAGCCATAATGGAGACTATGTATCTACCACCCCACTACCACTATCAGATTAGAGCAATAAAGGCACTAGGCATCTACCACCCTACTACCACTATCAGATTAGAGCCATAATGGAGACTAGGTATCTACCACCCCCACTACCTCTATCAGATTAGAGCCATAATGGAGACTAGGTATCTACCACCCCTCTACCACTACCAGATTAGAACCATAAGGGCACTAGGCATCTACCACCACACTACCACTATCAGATTAGAGCCATAATGGAAACTAGGTATCTACCACCCCACTACCACTATCAGATTAGAGCCATAAGGGCACTAGGCATCTACCACCCCACTACCACTATCAAATTAGAGCCATAAGGGCACTAGGCATCTACCACCCCGCTACCACTATCAGATTAGAGCCATAAGGGCACTAGACATCTACCAACCTACTACCACTATCAGATTAGAGCCATAATGGAAACTAGGTATCTACCACCCCACTACCACTATCAGATTAGAGAAATAAAGGCACTAGGCATCTACCACCCCACTACCACTATCAGATTAGAGCCATAATGGAGACTAGGTATCTACCACCCCACTACCACTATCAGATTAGAGCCATAAGGGCACTAGGCATCTACCACCCCACTACCACTATCAGATTAGAGCCATAAAGGCACTAGGTATCTACCACCCCACTACCACTACTAGAGCCATAATGGAGACTAGGTATCTACCACACCACTACCACTACCAGATTAGAGCCATAATGGAGACTAGGTATCTACCACCCCACTACCACTATCAGATTAGAGCCATAATGGAGACTATGTATCTACCACCCAACTACCACTATCAGATTAGAGCCATAATGGAGACTAGGTATCTACCACCCCACTACCACTATAAGATTAGAGCCACAAGGGCACTTGGCATCTACCACCCCTCTACCACTATCAGATTAGAGCCATAAAGGCACTAGGCATCTACCACCCCACTACCACTATCAGATTAGAGCCATAATGGAGACTAGGTATCTACCACCCCACTACCACTATCAGATTAGAGCCATAAAGGCACTAGGCATCTACCACCCTACTACCACTATCAGATTAGAGCCATAATGGAGACTAGGTATCTACCACCCCCACTACCTCTATCAGATTAGAGCCATAATGGAGAGTAGGTATCTTCCACCCCACTACCACTATCAGATTAGAGCCACAATGGAGACTAGGTATCTACCACCCCTCTACCACTACCAGATTAGAGCCATAATGGAGACTAGGTATCTACCACCCCACTACCACTATCAGATTAGAGCCATAAGGGCACTAGGCATCTACCACCACACTACCACTATCAGATTAGAGCCATAAGGGCACTAGGCATCTACCACCCCGCTACCACTATCAGATTAGAGCCATAAGGGCACTAGACATCTACCACCCCACTACCACTATCAGATTAGAGCCATAATGGAAACTAAGTATCTACCACCCCACTACCACTACCAGATTAGAGCCATAATGGCACTAGGCATCTACCACCCCACTACCTCTATAAGATTAGAGCCATAAGGGCACCTGGCATCTACCACCCCACTACCACTATCAGATTAGAGCCATAAAGGCACTAGGCATCTACCAACCCACTACCGCTACCAGATTAGAGCCATAATGGGGACTAGGTATCTACCACCCCACTACCACTATCAGATTAGAGCCATAATTGAGAGTAGGTATCTTCCACCCCACTACCACTATCAGATTAGAGCCATAATGGAGACTAGGTATCTACCACCCCTCTACCACTATCAGATTAGAGCCAAAAGGGCACTAGGCATCTACCACCCCACTACCACTATCAGATTAGAGCCATAATGGAGACTAGGTATCTACCACCCCACTACCACTATAAGATTAGAGCCATAATGGAGACTAGGTATCTACCACCCCACTACCACTACCAGATTATAGCCATAATGGAGACTAGGTATCTACCACACCACTACCACTATTAGATTAGAGCCATAATGGAGAGTAGGTATCTTCCACCCCACTACCACTATCAGATTAGAGCCATAATGGAGACTAGGTATCTACCAACCCACTACCACTATCAGATTAGAGCCATAATGGAGACTAGGTATCTACCACCCCTCTACCACTACCAGATTAGAGCCATAATGGAGACTAGGTATCTACCACCCCACTACCACTATCAGATTAGAGCCATAAGGGCACTAGGCATCTACCACCACACTACCACTATCAGATTAGAGCCATAAGGGCACTAGGCATCTACCACCCCGCTACCACTATCAGATTAGAGCCATAAGGGCACTAGACATCTACCACCCCACTACCACTATCAGATTAGAGCCATAATGGAAACTAGGTATCTACCACCCCACTACCTCTATCAGATTAGAGCCATAATGGAGAGTAGGTATCTTCCACCCCACTACCACTATCAGATTAGAGCCATAATGGAGACTAGGTATCTACCACCCCTCTACCACTACCAGATTAGAGCCATAATGGAGACTAGGTATCTACCACCCCACTACCACTATCAGATTAGAGCCATAAGGGCACTAGGCATCTACCACCACACTACCACTATCAGATTAGAGCCATAAGGGCACTAGGCATCTACCACCCCGCTACCACTATCAGATTAGAGCCATAAGGGCACTAGACATCTACCACCCCACTACCACTATCAGATTAGAGCCATAATGGAAACTAGGTATCTACCACCCCACTACCACTACCAGATTAGAGCCATAATGGCACTAGGCATCTACCACCCCACTACCTCTATAAGATTAGAGCCATAATGGAGAGTAGGTATCTTCCACCCCACTACCACTATCAGATTAGAGCTATAATGGAGACTAGGTATCTACTACCCCTCTACCACTACCAGATTAGAGCCATAATGGAGACTAGGTATCTACCACCCCTCTACCACTATCAGATTAGAGCCATCAGGGCACTAGGCATCTACCAGCCCACTACCACTATCAGATTAGAGCCATAAGGGCACTAGGCATCTACCACCCCACTACCTCTATAAGATTAGAGCCATAAGGGCACCTGGCATCTACCACCCCACTACCACTATCAGATTAGAGCCATAAAGGCACTAGGCATCTACCAACCCACTACCGCTACCAGATTAGAGCCATAATGGGGACTAGGTATCTACCACCCCACTACCACTATCAGATTAGAGCCATAATTGAGAGTAGGTATCTACCAACCCACTACCACTATCAGATTATAGAGCCAAAAGGGCACTAGGCATCTACCACCCCACTACCACTATCAGATTAGAGCCATAAATGCACTAGGCATCTACCACCCCACTACCACTATCAGATTAGAGCCATAATGGAGACTAGGTATCTACCACCCCACTACCACTATAAGATTAGAGCAATAATGGAGACTAGGTATCTACCACCCCACTACCACTACCAGATTATAGCCATAATGGAGACTAGGTATCTACCACACCACTACCACTACCAGATTAGAGACATAATGGAGACTAGGTATATACCACCCCACTACCACTATTAGATTAGAGCCATAATGGAGACTAGGTATCTACCACCCCACTACCACTATCAGATTAGAGCCATAATGGAGACTAGGTATCTACCAACCCCACTACCTCTATCAGATTAGAGCCATAATGGAGAGTAGGTATCTTCCACCCCACTACCACTATCAGATTAGAGCCATAATGGAGACTAGGTATCTACCAACCCACTACCACTATCAGATTAGAGCCATAATGGAGACTAGGTATCTACCACCCCTCTACCACTACCAGATTAGAGCCATAATGGAGACTAGGTATCTACCACCCCACTACCACTATCAGATTAGAGCCAAAAGGGCACTAGGCATCTACCACCACACTACCACTATCAGATTAGAGCCATACGGGCACTAGGCATCTACCACCCCGCTACCACTATCAGATTAGAGCCATAAGGGCACTAGACATCTACCACCCCGCTACCACTATCAGATTAGAGCCATAATGGAAACTAGGTATCTACCACCCCACTACCACTATCAGATTAGAGCCATAAGGGCACTAGGCATCTACCACCCCACTACCACTATCAGATTAGAGCCATAAGGGCACTAGGCATCTACCACCCCACTACCACTATCAGATTAGAGCCATAATGGAGACTAGGTATCTACCACCCCACCACCACTATCAGATTAGAGCCATAAGGGCACTAGGCATCTACCACCCCACTACCACTATCAGATGAGAGCCATAAAGGCACTAGGCATCTACCACCCCACTACCACTATCAGATTAGAGCCATAATGGAGACTAGGTATCTACCACCCCACTACCACTATCAGATTAGAGCCATAATGGAGACTAGGTATCTACCACCCCACTACCACTATCAGATTAGAGCCATAATGGAGACTATGTATCTACCACCCCACTACCACTATCAGATTAGAGCCATAATGGAGACTAGGTATCTACCACCCCACTACCTCTATAAGATTAGAGCCATAAGGGCACTTGGCATCTACCACCCCACTACCACTATCAGATTAGAGCCATAAAGGCACTAGGCATCTACCACCCCACTACCACTATCAGATTAGAGCCATAATGGAGACTAGGTATCTACCACCCCACTACCACTATCAGATTAGAGCCATAATGGAGACTAGGTATCTACCAACCCACTACCACTATCAGATTAGAGCCATAATGGAGACTAGGTATCTACCACCCCTCTACCACTACCAGATTAGAGCCATAATGGAGACTAGGTATCTACCACCCCACTACCACTATCAGATTAGAGCCAAAAGGGCACTAGGCATCTACCACCACACTACCACTATCAGATTAGAGCCATACGGGCACTAGGCATCTACCACCCCGCTACCACTATCAGATTAGAGCCATAAGGGCACTAGACATCTACCACCCCGCTACCACTATCAGATTAGAGCCATAATGGAAACTAGGTATCTACCACCCCACTACCACTATCAGATTAGAGCCATAAGGGCACTAGGCATCTACCACCCCGCTACCACTATCAAATTAGAGCCATAAGGGCACTAGGCATCTACCACCCCACTACCACTATCAGATTAGAGCCATAATGGAGACTAGGTATCGACCACCCCACTACCACTATCAGATTAGAGCCATAAGGGCACTAGGCATCTACCACCCCACTACCACTATCAGATGAGAGCCATAAAGGCACTAGGCATCTACCACCCCACTACTACTACTAGAATAGAGCCATAATGGAGACTAGGTATCTACCACCCCACTACCACTATCAGATTAGAGCCATAATGGAGACTAGGTATCTACCACCCCACTACCACTATCAGATTAGAGCCATAATGGAGACTATGTATCTACCACCCCACTACCACTATCAGATTAGAGCCATAATGGAGACTAGGTATCTACCACCCCACTACCTCTATAAGATTAGAGCCATAAGGGCACTTGGCATCTACCACCCCACTACCACTATCAGATTAGAGCCATAAAGGCACTAGGCATCTACCACCCCACTACCACTATCAGATTAGAGCCATAATGGAGACTAGGTATCTACCACCCCACTACCACTATCAGATTAGAGCCATAAAGGCACTAGGCATCTACCACCCTACTACCACTATCAGATTAGAGCCATAATGGAGACTAGGTATCTACCACCCCCACTACCTCTATCAGATTAGAGCCATAATGGAGACTAGGTATCTACCACCCCTCTACCACTACCAGATTAGAGCCATAAGGGCACTAGGCATCTACCACCACACTACCACTATCAGATTAGAGCCATAAGGGCACTAGGCATCTACCACCCCTCTACCACTACCAGATTAGAGCCATAAGGGCACTAGGCATCTACCACCACACTACCACTACCAGATTAGAGCCATAAGGGCACTAGGCATCTACCACCACACTACCACTATCAGATTAGAGCCATAAGGGCACTAGACATCTACCACCCCTCTACCACTACCAGATTAGAGCCATAAGGGCACTAGGCATCTACCACCACACTACCACTATCAGATTAGAGCCATAAGGGCACTAGGCATCTACCACCCCGCTACCACTATCAGATTAGAGCCATAAGGGCACTAGACATCTACCACCCCACTACCACTATCAGATTAGAGCCATAATGGAAACTAGGTATCTACCACCCCACTAACACTATCAGATTAGAGCCATAAGGGCACTAGGCATCTACCACCCCGCTACCACTATCAAATTAGAGCCATAAGGGCACTAGGCATCTACCACCCCACTACCACTATCAGATTAGAGCCATAATGGAGACTAGGTATCTACCACCCCACTACCACTATCAGATTAGAGCCATAAGGGCACTAGGCATCTACCACCCCACTACCACTATCAGATGAGAGCCATAAAGGCACTAGGCATCTACCACCCCACTACCACTATCAGATTAGAGCCATAATGGAGACTAGGTATCTACCACCCCACTACCACTATCAGATTAGAGCCATAATGGAGACTAGGTATCTACCACCCAACTACCACTATCAGATTAGAGCCATAATGGAGACTATGTATCTACCACCCCACTACCACTATCAGATTAGAGCCATAATGGAGACTAGGTATCTACCACCCCACTACCACTATCAGATTAGAGCCATAAGGGCACTTGGCATCTACCACCCCACTACCACTATCAGATTAGAGCCATAAAGGCACTAGGCATCTACCACCCCACTACCACTATCAGATTAGAGCCATAATGGAGACTAGGTATCTACCACCCCACTACCACTATCAGATTAGAGCCATAAAGGCACTAGGCATCTACCACCCTACTACCACTATCAGATTAGAGCCATAATGGAGACTAGGTATCTACCACCCCCACTACCTCTATCAGATTAGAGCCATAATGGAGACTAGGTATCTACCACCCCTCTACCACTATCAGATTAGAGCCATAAGGGCACTAGGCATCTACCACCCCACTACCACTATCAGATTAGAGCCATAAGGGCACTAGGCATCTACCACCCCTCTACCACTACCAGATTAGAGCCATAAGGGCACTAGGCATCTACCACCACACTACCACTACCAGATTAGAGCCATAAGGGCACTAGGCATCTACCACCACACTACCACTATCAGATTAGAGCCATAAGGGCACTAGACATCTACCACCCCTCTACCACTACCAGATTAGAGCCATAAGGGCACTAGGCATCTACCACCACACTACCACTATCAGATTAGAGCCATAAGGGCACTAGGCATCTACCACCCCGCTACCACTATCAGATTAGAGCCATAAGGGCACTAGACATCTACCACCCCACTACCACTATCAGATTAGAGCCATAATGGAAACTAGGTATCTACCACCCCACTAACACTATCAGATTAGAGAAATAAAGGCACTAGGCATCTACCACCCCACTACCACTATCAGATTAGAGCCATAATGGAGACTAGGTATCTACCACCCCACTACCACTATCAGATTAGAGCCATAAGGGCACTAGGCATCTACCACACCACTACCACTATCAGATTAGAGCCATAAAGGCACTAGGTATCTACCACCCCACTACCACTACTAGAATAGAGCCATAATGGAGACTAGGTATCTACCACACCACTACCACTACCAGATTAGAGCCATAATGGAGACTAGGTATCTACCACCCCACTACCACTATCAGATTAGAGCCATAATGGAGACTATGTATCTACCACCCAACTACCACTATCAGATTAGAGCCATAATGGAGACTAGGTATCTACCACCCCACTACCACTATCAGATTAGAGCCATAATGGAGACTAGGTATCTACCACCCCACTACCACTATAAGATTAGAGCCACAAGGGCACTTGGCATCTACCACCCCTCTACCACTATCAGATTAGAGCCATAAAGGCACTAGGCATCTACCACCCCACTACCACTATCAGATTAGAGCCATAATGGAGACTAGGTATCTACCACCCCACTACCACTATCAGATTAGAGCCATAAAGGCACTAGGCATCTACCACCCTACTACCACTATCAGATTAGAGCCATAATGGAGACTAGGTATCTACCACCCCCACTACCTCTATCAGATTAGAGCCATAATGGAGAGTAGGTATCTTCCACCCCACTACCACTATCAGATTAGAGCCATAATGGAGACTAGGTAACTACCACCCCTCTACCACTACCAGATTAGAGCCATAATGGAGACTAGGTATCTACCACCCCACTACCACTATCAGATTAGAGCCATACGGGCACTAGGCATCTACCACCACACTACCACTATCAGATTAGAGCCATAAGGGCACTAGGCATCTACCACCCCGCTACCACTATCAGATTAGAGCCATAAGGGCACTAGACATCTACCACCCCACTACCACTATCAGATTAGAGCCATAATGGAAACTAGGTATCTACCACCCCACTACCACTACCAGATTAGAGCCATAATGGCACTAGGTATCTACCACCCCACTACCTCTATAAGATTAGAGCCATAAGGGCACCTGGCATCTACCACCCCACTACCACTATCAGATTAGAGCCATAAAGGCACTAGGCATCTACCAACCCACTACCGCTACCAGATTAGAGCCATAATGGGGACTAGGTATCTACCACCCCACTACCACTATCAGATTAGAGCCATAATGGAGACTAGGTATCTACCACCCCTCTACCACTATCAGATTAGAGCCATAAGGGCACTAGGCATCTACCACCCCACTACCACTATCAGATTAGAGCCATAATGGAGACTAGGTATCTACCACCCCACTACCACTATCAGATTAGAGCCATAATGGAGACTAGGTATCTACCACCCCTCTACCACTACCAGATTAGAGCCATAATGGAGACTAGGTATCTACCACCCCACTACCACTATCAGATTAGAGCCATAAGGGCACTAGGCATCTACCACCACACTACCACTATCAGATTAGAGCCATAAGGGCACTAGGCATCTACCACCCCCCTACCACTATCAGATTAGAGCCATAAGGGCACTAGACATCTACCACCCCACTACCACTATCAGATTAGAGCCATAATGGAAACTAGGTATCTACCACCCCACTACCACTACCAGATTAGAGCCATAATGGCACTAGGCATCTACCACCCCACTACCTCTAAGATTAGAGCCATAAGGGCACCTGGCATCTACCACCCCACTACCACTATCAGATTAGAGCCATAAAGGCACTAGGCATCTACCAACCCACTACCGCTACCAGATTAGAGCCATAATGGGGACTAGGTATCTACCACCCCACTACCACTATCAGATTAGAGCCATAATTGAGACTAGGTATCTACCACCCCACTACCTCTATCAGATTAGAGCCATAATGGAGAGTAGGTATCTTCCACCCCACTACCACTATCAGATTAGAGCCATAATGGAGACTAGGTATCTACCACCCCTCTACCACTATCAGATTAGAGCCAAAAGGGCACTAGGCATCTACCACCCCACTACCACTATCAGATTAGAGCCGTAATGGAGACTAGGTATCTACCACCCCACTACCACTATAAGATTAGAGCCATAATGGAGACTAGGTATCTACCACCCCACTACCACTACCAGATTATAGCCATAATGGAGACTAGGTATCTACCACACCACTACCACTACCAGATTAGAGCCATAATGGAGACTAGGTATCTACCACCCCACTACCACTATTAGATTAGAGCCATAATGGAGAGTAGGTATCTTCCACCCCACTACCACTATCAGATTAGAGCCATAATGGAGACTAGGTATCTACCAACCCACTACCACTATCAGATTAGAGCCATAATGGAGACTAGGTATCTACCACCCCTCTACCACTACCAGATTAGAGCCATAATGGAGACTAGGTATCTACCACCCCACTACCACTATCAGATTAGAGCCATAATGGGAACTAGGTATCTACCACCCCACTACCACTATCAGATTAGAGCCATAAGGGCACTAGGCATCTACCACCCCGCTACCACTATCAGATTAGAGCCATAAGGGCACTGGGCATCTACCACCCCACTACCACTACCAGATTAGAGCCATAATGGCACTGGGCATCTACCACCCCACTACCTCTATCAGATTAGAGCCATAAGGGCACCTGGCATCTACCACCCCACTACCACTATCATATTAGAGCCATAAAGGCACTAGGCATCTACCACCCCACTACCACTATAAGATTAGAGCCATAATGGAGACTAGGTATCTACCACCCCACTACCACTACCAGATTATAGCCATAATGGAGACTAGGTATCTACCACCCCACTACCACTATCAGATTAGAGCCATAATGGAGACTAGGTATCTACCACCCCCACTACCTCTATCAGATTAGAGCCATAATGGAGAGTAGGTATCTTCCACCCCACTACCACTATCAGATGAGAGCCATAAAGGCACTAGGTATCTACCACCCCACTACTACTACTAGAATAGAGCCATAATGGAGACTAGGTATCTACCACCCCCACTACCTCTATCAGATTAGAGCCATAATGGAGAGTAGGCATCTACCACCCCACTACCACTATCAGATGAGAGCCATAAAGGCACTAGGCATCTACCACCCCACTACTACTACTAGAATAGAGCCATAATGGAGACTAGGTATCTACCACCCCACTACCACTATCAGATTAGAGCCATAATGGAGACTAGGTATCTACCACCCCACTACCACTATCAGATTAGAGCCATAATGGAGACTATGTATCTACCACCCCACTACCACTATCAGATTAGAGCCATAATGGAGACTAGGTATCTACCACCCCACTACCTCTATAAGATTAGAGCCATAAGGGCACTTGGCATCTACCACCCCACTACCACTATCAGATTAGAGCCATAAAGGCACTAGGCATCTACCACCCCACTACCACTATCAGATTAGAGCCATAATGGAGACTAGGTATCTACCACCCCACTACCACTATCAGATTAGAGCCATAAAGGCACTAGGCATCTACCACCCTACTACCACTATCAGATTAGAGCCATAATGGAGACTAGGTATCTACCACCCCCACTACCTCTATCAGATTAGAGCCATAATGGAGACTAGGTATCTACCACCCCTCTACCACTACCAGATTAGAGCCATAAGGGCACTAGGCATCTACCACCACACTACCACTATCAGATTAGAGCCATAAGGGCACCTGGCATCTACCACCCCACTACCACTATCATATTAGAGCCATAAAGGCACTAGGCATCTACCACCCCACTACCACTACCAGATTAGAGCCATAATGGCACTGGGCATCTACCACCCCACTACCTCTATAAGATTAGAGCCATAAGGGCACCTGGCATCTACCACCCCACTACCACTATCATATTAGAGCCATAAAGGCACTAGGCATCTACCACCCCACTACCACTATAAGATTAGAGCCATAATGGAGACTAGGTATCTACCACCCCACTACCACTACCAGATTATAGCCATAATGGAGACTAGGTATCTACCACCCCACTACCACTATCAGATTAGAGCCATAATGGAGACTAGGTATCTACCACCCCCACTACCTCTATCAGATTAGAGCCATAATGGAGAGTAGGTATCTTCCACCCCACTACCACTATCAGATGAGAGCCATAAAGGCACTAGGTATCTACCACCCCACTACCACTATTAGAATAGAGCCATAATGGAGACTAGGTATCTACCACCCCCACTACCTCTATCAGATTAGAGCCATAATGGAGAGTAGGCATCTACCACCCCACTACCACCATCAGATGAGAGCCATAAAGGCACTAGGCATCTACCACCCCACTACCACTACTAGAATAGAGCCATAATGGAGACTAGGTATCTACCACCCCACTACCACTATCAGATTAGAGCCATAATGGAGACTAGGTATCTACCACCCCACTACCACTATCAGATTAGAGCCATAATGGAGACTATGTATCTACCACCCCACTACCACTATCAGATTAGAGCCATAATGGAGACTAGGTATCTACCACCCCACTACCTCTATAAGATTAGAGCCATAAGGGCACTTGGCATCTACCACCCCACTACCACTATCAGATTAGAGCCATAAAGGCACTAGGCATCTACCACCCCACTACCACTATCAGATTAGAGCCATAATGGAGACTAGGTATCTACCACCCCACTACCACTATCAGATTAGAGCCATAAAGGCACTAGGCATCTACCACCCTACTACCACTATCAGATTAGAGCCATAATGGAGACTAGGTATCTACCACCCCCACTACCTCTATCAGATTAGAGCCATAATGGAGACTAGGTATCTACCACCCCTCTACCACTACCAGATTAGAGCCATAAGGGCACTAGGCATCTACCACCACACTACCACTATCAGATTAGAGCCATAAGGGCACTAGGCATCTACCACCCCGCTACCACTATCAGATTAGAGCCATAAGGGCACTAGACATCTACCACCCCACTACCACTATCAGATTAGAGCCATAATGGAAACTAGGTATCTACCACCCCACTACCACTATCAGATTAGAGAAATAAAGGCACTAGGCATCTACCACCCCACTACCACTATCAGATTAGAGCCATAATGGAGACTAGGTATCTACCACCCCACTACCACTATCAGATTAGAGCCATAAGGGCACTAGGCATCTACCACCCCACTACCACTACTAGAATAGAGCCATAATGGAGACTAGGTATCTACCACACCACTACCACTACCAGATTAGAGCCATAATGGAGACTAGGTATCTACCACCCCACTACCACTATCAGATTAGAGCCATAATGGAGACTATGTATCTACCACCCAACTACCACTATCAGATTAGAGCCATAATGGAGACTAGGTATCTACCACCCCACTACCACTATCAGATTACGGCCATAATGGAGACTAGGTATCTACCACCCCACTACCACTATAAGATTAGAGCCACAAGGGCACTTGGCATCTACCACCCCTCTACCACTATCAGATTAGAGCCATAAAGGCACTAGGCATCTACCACCCCACTACCACTATCAGATTAGAGCCATAATGGAGACTAGGTATCTACCACCCCACTACCACTATCAGATTAGAGCCATAAAGGCACTAGGCATCTACCACCCTACTACCACTATCAGATTAGAGCCATAATGGAGACTAGGTATCTACCACCCCCACTACCTCTATCAGATTAGAGCCATAATGGAGAGTAGGTATCTTCCACCCCACTACCACTATCAGATTAGAGCCATAATGGAGACTAGGTAACTACCACCCCTCTACCACTACCAGATTAGAGCCATAATGGAGACTAGGTATCTACCACCCCACTACCACTATCAGATTAGAGCCATACGGGCACTAGGCATCTACCACCACACTACCACTATCAGATTAGAGCCATAAGGGCACTAGGCATCTACCACCCCGCTACCACTATCAGATTAGAGCCATAAGGGCACTAGACATCTACCACCCCACTACCACTATCAGATTAGAGCCATAATGGAAACTAGGTATCTACCACCCCACTACCACTACCAGATTAGAGCCATAATGGCACTAGGTATCTACCACCCCACTACCTCTATAAGATTAGAGCCATAAGGGCACCTGGCATCTACCACCCCACTACCACTATCAGATTAGAGCCATAAAGGCACTAGGCATCTACCAACCCACTACCGCTACCAGATTAGAGCCATAATGGGGACTAGGTATCTACCACCCCACTACCACTATCAGATTAGAGCCATAATGGAGACTAGGTATCTACCACCCCACTACCACTATCAGATTAGAGCCATAAGGGCACTAGGCATCTACCACCCCCCTACCACTATCAGATTAGAGCCATAATGGAGACTAGGTATCTACCACCCCACTACCACTATCAGATTAGAGCCATAATGGAGACTAGGTATCTACCACCCCTCTACCACTACCAGATTAGAGCCATAATGGAGACTAGGTATCTACCACCCCACTACCACTATCAGATTAGAGCCATAAGGGCACTAGGCATCTACCACCACACTACCACTATCAGATTAGAGCCATAAGGGCACTAGGCATCTACCACCCCCTACCACTATCAGATTAGAGCCATAAGGGCACTAGACATCTACCACCCCACTACCACTATCAGATTAGAGCCATAATGGAAACTAGGTATCTACCACCCCACTACCACTATCAGATTAGAGCCATAATGGAGACTAGGTATCTACCACCCCCACTACCTCTATCAGATTAGAGCCATAATGGAGAGTAGGTATCTTCCACCCCACTACCACTATCAGATGAGAGCCATAAAGGCACTAGGCATCTACCACCCCACTACCACTACTAGATTAGAGCCATAATGGAGACTAGGTATCTACCACCCCCACTACCTCTATCAGATTAGAGCCATAATGGAGAGTAGGCATCTACCACCCCACTACCACTATCAGATTAGAGCCATAAAGGCACTAGGTATCTACCACCCCACTACTACTACTAGAATAGAGCCATAATGGAGACTAGGTATCTACCACCCCACTACCACTATCAGATTAGAGCCATAATGGAGACTAGGTATCTACCACCCCACTACCACTATCAGATTAGAGCCATAATGGAGACTATGTATCTACCACCCCACTACCACTATCAGATTAGAGCCATAATGGAGACTAGGTATCTACCACCCCACTACCTCTATAAGATTAGAGCCATAAGGGCACTTGGCATCTACCACCCCACTACCACTATCAGATTAGAGCCATAAAGGCACTAGGCATCTACCACCCCACTACCACTATCAGATTAGAGCCATAATGGAGACTAGGTATCTACCACCCCACTACCACTATCAGATTAGAGCCATAAAGGCACTAGGCATCTACCACCCTACTACCACTATCAGATTAGAGCCATAATGGAGACTAGGTATCTACCACCCCCACTACCTCTATCAGATTAGAGCCATAATGGAGACTAGGTATCTACCACCCCTCTACCACTACCAGATTAGAGCCATAAGGGCACTAGGCATCTACCACCCCACTACCACTATCAGATTAGAGCCATAAGGGCACCCAGCCTCTACCACCCCACTACCACTATCATATTAGAGCCATAAAGGCACTAGGCATCTACCACCCCACTACCACTACCAGATTAGAGCCATAATGGCACTGGGCATCTACCACCCCACTACCACTATAAGATTAGAGCCATAAGGGCACCTGGCATCTACCACCCCACTACCACTATCATATTAGAGCCATAAAGGCACTAGGCATCTACCACCCCACTACCACTATAAGATTAGAGCCATAATGGAGACTAGGTATCTACCACCCCACTACCACTACCAGATTATAGCCATAATGGAGACTAGGTATCTACCACCCCACTACCACTATCAGATTAGAGCCATAATGGAGACTAGGTATCTACCACCCCCACTACCTCTATCAGATTAGAGCCATAATGGAGAGTAGGTATCTTCCACCCCACTACCACTATCAGATGAGAGCCATAAAGGCACTAGGTATCTACCACCCCACTACTACTACTAGAATAGAGCCATAATGGAGACTAGGTATCTACCACCCCCACTACCTCTATCAGATTAGAGCCATAATGGAGAGTAGGCATCTACCACCCCACTACCACTATCAGATGAGAGCCATAAAGGCACTAGGTATCTACCACCCCACTACTACTACTAGAATAGAGCCATAATGGAGACTAGGTATCTACCACCCCACTACCACTATCAGATTAGAGCCATAATGGAGACTAGGTATCTACCACCCCACTACCACTATCAGATTAGAGCCATAATGGAGACTATGTATCTACCACCCCACTACCACTATCAGATTAGAGCCATAATGGAGACTAGGTATCTACCACCCCACTACCTCTATAAGATTAGAGCCATAAGGGCACTTGGCATCTACCACCCCACTACCACTATCAGATTAGAGCCATAAAGGCACTAGGCATCTACCACCCCACTACCACTATCAGATTAGAGCCATAATGGAGACTAGGTATCTACCACCCCACTACCACTATCAGATTAGAGCCATAAAGGCACTAGGCATCTACCACCCTACTACCACTATCAGATTAGAGCCATAATGGAGACTAGGTATCTACCACCCCCACTACCTCTATCAGATTAGAGCCATAATGGAGACTAGGTATCTACCACCCCTCTACCACTACCAGATTAGAGCCATAAGGGCACTAGGCATCTACCACCACACTACCACTATCAGATTAGAGCCATAAGGGCACTAGGCATCTACCACCCCGCTACCACTATCAGATTAGAGCCATAAGGGCACTAGACATCTACCACCCCACTACCACTATCAGATTAGAGCCATAATGGAAACTAGGTATCTACCACCCCACTACCACTATCAGATTAGAGAAATAAAGGCACTAGGCATCTACCACCCCACTACCACTATCAGATTAGAGCCATAATGGAGACTAGGTATCTACCACCCCACTACCACTATCAGATTAGAGCCATAAGGGCACTAGGCATCTACCACCCCACTACCACTACTAGAATAGAGCCATAATGGAGACTAGGTATCTACCACACCACTACCACTACCAGATTAGAGCCATAATGGAGACTAGGTATCTACCACCCCACTACCACTATCAGATTAGAGCCATAATGGAGACTATGTATCTACCACCCAACTACCACTATCAGATTAGAGCCATAATGGAGACTAGGTATCTACCACCCCACTACCACTATCAGATTACGGCCATAATGGAGACTAGGTATCTACCACCCCACTACCACTATAAGATTAGAGCCACAAGGGCACTTGGCATCTACCACCCCTCTACCACTATCAGATTAGAGCCATAAAGGCACTAGGCATCTACCACCCCACTACCACTATCAGATTAGAGCCATAATGGAGACTAGGTATCTACCACCCCACTACCACTATCAGATTAGAGCCATAAAGGCACTAGGCATCTACCACCCTACTACCACTATCAGATTAGAGCCATAATGGAGACTAGGTATCTACCACCCCCACTACCTCTATCAGATTAGAGCCATAATGGAGAGTAGGTATCTTCCACCCCACTACCACTATCAGATTAGAGCCATAATGGAGACTAGGTAACTACCACCCCTCTACCACTACCAGATTAGAGCCATAATGGAGACTAGGTATCTACCACCCCACTACCACTATCAGATTAGAGCCATACGGGCACTAGGCATCTACCACCACACTACCACTATCAGATTAGAGCCATAAGGGCACTAGGCATCTACCACCCCGCTACCACTATCAGATTAGAGCCATAAGGGCACTAGACATCTACCACCCCACTACCACTATCAGATTAGAGCCATAATGGAAACTAGGTATCTACCACCCCACTACCACTACCAGATTAGAGCCATAATGGCACTAGGTATCTACCACCCCACTACCTCTATAAGATTAGAGCCATAAGGGCACCTGGCATCTACCACCCCACTACCACTATCAGATTAGAGCCATAAAGGCACTAGGCATCTACCAACCCACTACCGCTACCAGATTAGAGCCATAATGGGGACTAGGTATCTACCACCCCACTACCACTATCAGATTAGAGCCATAATGGAGACTAGGTATCTACCACCCCACTACCACTATCAGATTAGAGCCATAAAGGCACTAGGCATCTACCACCCCCCTACCACTATCAGATTAGAGCCATAATGGAGACTAGGTATCTACCACCCCACTACCACTATCAGATTAGAGCCATAATGGAGACTAGGTATCTACCACCCCTCTACCACTACCAGATTAGAGCCATAATGGAGACTAGGTATCTACCACCCCACTACCACTATCAGATTAGAGCCATAAGGGCACTAGGCATCTACCACCACACTACCACTATCAGATTAGAGCCATAAGGGCACTAGGCATCTACCACCCCCTACCACTATCAGATTAGAGCCATACGGGCACTAGACATCTACCACCCCACTACCACTATCAGATTAGAGCCATAATGGAAACTAGGTATCTACCACCCCACTACCACTACCAGATTAGAGCCATAATGGCACTAGGCATCTACCACCCCACTACCTCTAAGATTAGAGCCATAAGGGCACCTGGCATCTACCACCCCACTACCACTATCAGATTAGAGCCATAAAGGCACTAGGCATATACCAACCAACTACCGCTACCAGATTAGAGCCATAATGGGGACTAGGTATCTACCACCCCACTACCACTATCAGATTAGAGCCATAATTGAGACTAGGTATCTACCACCCCACTACCTCTATCAGATTAGAGCCATAATGGAGAGTAGGTATCTTCCACCCCACTACCACTATCAGATTAGAGCCATAATGGAGACTAGGTATCTACCACCCCTCTACCACTATCAGATTAGAGCCAAAAGGGCACTAGGCATCTACCACCCCACTACCACTATCAGATTAGAGCCATAATGGAGACTAGGTATCTACCACCCCACTACCACTATAAGATTAGAGCCATAATGGAGACTAGGTATCTACCACCCCACTACCACTACCAGATTATAGCCATAATGGAGACTAGGTATCTACCACACCACTACCACTACCAGATTAGAGCCATAATGGAGACTAGGTATCTACCACACCACTCTCCATTATGGCTCTAATCTGTTAGTGGTAGAGGGGTGTTAGATACCTAGTCTCCATTATGGCTCTAATCTGATAGTAGTAGTGGGGTGGTAGATACCAAGTCTCCATTATGGCTCTAATCTGATAGTGGTAGTGGGGTGGAAGATACCTACTCTCCATTATGGCTCTAATCTGATAGAGGTAGTGGGGTGGTAGATACCTAGTCTCCATTATGGCTCTAATCTGATAGTGGTAGTGGGGTGGTAGATACCTAGTCTCCATTATGGCTCTAATTTGGTAGTGGTAGTGGGGTGGTAGATACCTAGTCTCCATTATGGCTCTAATCTGGTAGTGGTAGTGGGGTGGAAGATACCTAATCTCAATTATGGCTCTAATCTGATAGTGGTAGTGGGGGGTAGATACCTAGTCTCCATTATGGCTCTAATCTGATGGTGGTAGTGGCGTGGTAGATGCCTAGTGCCCTTATGGCTCTAATCTGATAGTGGTAGTGGGGTGGTAGATACCTAGTCTCCATTATGGCTCTAATCTGATAGAGGTAGTGAGGTGGTAAATGACTAGTCTCCCTTATGGCTCTAATCTGAAAGTGGTAGTGGGGTGGTAGATACCTAGTCTCCATTATGGCTCTAATCTGGTAGTGGTAGTGGGGTGGAAGATACCTAATCTCAATTATGGCTCTAATCTGATAGTGGTAGTGGGGTGGTAGATACCTAGTCTCCATTATGGCTTTAATTTGATAGTGGTAGTGGGGTGGTAGATGTCTAGTGCCCTTATGGCTCTAATCTGATAGTGGTAGCGGGGTGGTAGATGCCTAGTGCCCTTATGGCTCTAATCTGATAGTGGTAATGTGGCGGTAGATGCCTAGTGCCCTTACGGCTCTATTCTCATAGTGGTAGTGTGGTGGTAGATACCTAGTCTCCATTAGGGCTCTAATCTGATAGTGGTAGTGGGGTGGTAGATACCTAGTCTCCATTATGGCTCTAATTTGGTAGTGGTAGTGGGGTGGAAGATACATACTCTCCATTATGGCTCTAATCTGATAGAGGTAGTGGGGTGGTAGATACCTAGTCTCCATTATGGCTCTAATCTGATAGTGGTAGTGGGGTGGTAGATGCCTAGTGCCCTTATGGCTCTAATCTGATAGTGGTAGTGGGGTGGTAGATACCTAGTCTCCATTATGGCTCTAATCTGTTAGTGGTAGAGGGGTGTTAGATACCTAGTCTCCATTATGGCTCTAATCTGATAGTAGTAGTGGGGTGGTAGATACCTAGTCTCCATTATGGCTCTAATCTGATAGTGGTAGTGGGGTGGAAGATACCTACTCTCCATTATGGCTCTAATCTGATAGTGGTAGTGGGGTGGTAGATACCTAGTCTCCATTATGGCTCTAATTTGGTAGTGGTAGTGGGGTGGTAGATACCTAGTCTCCATTATGGCTCTAATCTGGTAGTGGTAGTGGGGTGGAAGATACCTAATCTCAATTATGGCTCTAATCTGATAGTGGTAGTGGGGGGTAGATACCTAGTCTCCATTATGGCTCTAATCTGATGGTGGTAGTGGGGTGGTAGATGCCTAGTGCCCTTATGGCTCTAATCTGATAGTGGTAGTGGGGTGGTAGATACCTAGTCTCCATTATGGCTCTAATCTGATAGAGGTAGTGAGGTGGTAAATGACTAGTCTCCCTTATGGCTCTAATCTGAAAGTGGTAGTGGGGTGGTAGATACCTAGTCTCCATTATGGCTCTAATCTGATAGTGGTAGTGGGGTGGTAGATGCCTAGTGCCTTTATGGCTCTAATCTGATAGTGGTAGTGGGGTGGTAGATACCTAGTCTCCATTATGGCTTTAATTTGATAGTGGTAGTGGGGTGGTAGATGTCTAGTGCCCTTATGGCTCTAATCTGATAGTGGTAGCGGGGTGGTAGATGCCTAGTGCCCTTATGGCTCTAATCTGATAGTGGTAATGTGGCGGTAGATGCCTAGTGCCCTTACGGCTCTATTCTCATAGTGGTAGTGTGGTGGTAGATACCTAGTCTCCATTATGAGTCTAATCTGATAGTGGTAGTGGGGTGGAAGATACCTACTCTCCATTATGGCTCTAATCTGATAGAGGTAGTGGGGTGGTAGATACCTAGTCTCCATTAGGGCTCTAATCTGATAGTGTTAGTGGGGTGGTAGATACCTAGTCTCCATTATGGCTCTAATTTGGTAGTGGTAGTGGGGTGGTAGATACCTAGTCTCCATTATGGCTCTAATCTGGTAGTGGTAGTGGGGTGGAAGATACCTAGTCTCCATTATGGCTCTAATCTGATAGTGGTAGTGTGGTGGAAGATACCTTGTCTCCATTATGGCTCTAATCTGATAGTGGTAGTGGGGTGGTAGATACCTAGTCTCCATTATGGCTCTAATCTGGTAGTGGTAGTGGTGTGGTAGATACCTAGTCTCCATTATGGCTCTAATCTGGTAGTGGTAGTGGGGTGGAAGATACCTAGTCTCCATTATGGCTCTAATCTGATAGTGGTAGTGGGGTGGTAGATGTCTAGTGCCCTTATGGCTCTAATCTGATAGTGGTAGCGGGGTGGTAGATGCCTAGTGCCCTTATGGCTCTAATCTGATAGTGGTAGTGTGGTGGTAGATGCCTAGTGCCCTTATGGCTCTAATGTGATAGTGGTAGTGGGGTGATAGATGCATAGTGCCCTTATGGCTCTAATCTGATAGTGGTAGTGGGGTGGTAGATACCTAGTCTCCATTATGGCTCTAATCTGATAGTGGTAGTGGGGTGGTAGATGCCTAGTGCCTTTATGGCTCTAATCTGATAGTGGTAGTGGGGTGGTAGATACCTAGTCTCCATTATGGCTCTAATTTGATAGTGGTAGTGGAGTGGTAGATGTCTAGTGCCCGTATGGCTCTAATCTGAGAGTGGTAGCGGGGTGGTAGATGCCTAGTGCCCTTATGGCTCTAATCTGATAGTGGTAGTGTGGTGGTAGATGCCTAGTGCCCTTATGGCTCTATTCTGATAGTGGTAGTGGGGTGGTAGATACCTAGTCTCCATTATGGCTCTAATCTGATAGTGGTAGTGGGGTGGAAGATACCTACTCTCCATTATGGCTCTAATCTGATAGAGGTAGTGGGGTGGTAGATACCTAGTCTCCATTAGGGCTCTAATCTGATAGTGGTAGTGGGGTGGTAGATACCTAGTCTCCATTATGGCTCTAATTTGGTAGTGGGGTGGTAGATACCTAGTCTCCATTATGGCTCTAATCTAGTAGTGGTAGTGGGGTGGAAGATACCTAGTCTCCATTATGGCTCTAATCTGATAGTGGAGTGGAAGATACCTAGTCTCCATTATGGCTCTAATCTGATAGGGGTAGTGGGGTGGAAGATACCTACTCTCCATTATGGCTCTAATCTGGTAGTGGTAGTGGGGTGGTAGATACCTAGTCTCCATTATGGCTCTAATCTGATAGTGGTAGTGGGTTGGTAGATACCTAGTCTCCATTATGGCTCTAATCTGGTAGTGGTAGTGGTTTGGTAGATACCTAGTCTCCATTATGGCTCTAATCTGGTAGTGGTAGTGGGGTGGTAGATACCTAGTCTCCATTATGGCTCTAATCTGATAGTGGTAGTGGGGTGGTCGATACCTAGTCTCCATTATGGCTCTAATCTGGTAGTGGTAGTGGTGTGGTAGATACCTAGTCTCCATTATGGCTCTAATCTGGTAGTGGTAGTGGGGTGGAAGATACCTAGTCTCCATTATGGCTCTAATCTGATAGTGGTAGTGGGGTGGTAGATGTCTAGTGCCCTTATGGCTCTAATCTGATAGTGGTAGCGGGGTGGTAGATGCCTAGTGCCCTTATGGCTCTAATCTGATAGTAGTAGTGTGGTGGTAGATGCCTAGTGCCCTTATGGCTCTAATCTGATAGTGGTAGTGGGGTGATAGATGCCTAGTGCCCTTATGGCTCTAATCTGATAGTGGTAGTGGGGTGGTAGATACGTAGTCTCCATTATGGCTCTAATCTGATAGGTGTAGTGGGGTGGTAGATGCCTAGTGCCTTTATGGCTCTAATCTGATAGTGGTAGTGGGTTGGTAGATACCTAGTCTCCATTATGGCTCTAATTTGATAGTGGTAGTGGGGTGGTAGATGTCTAGTGCCCGTATGGCTCTAATCTGAGAGTGGTAGCGGGGTGGTAGATGCCTAGTGCCCTTATGGCTCTAATCTGATAGTGGTAGTGTGGTGGTAGATGCCTAGTGCCCTTATGGCTCTATTCTGATAGTGGTAGTGGGGTGGTAGATACCTAGTCTCCATTATGGCTCTAATCTGATAGTGGTAGTGGGGTGGAAGATACCTACTCTCCATTATGGCTCTAATCTGATAGAGGTAGTGGGGTGGTAGATACCTAGTCTCCATTAGGGCTCTAATCTGATAGTGGTAGTGGGGTGGTAGATACCTAGTCTCCATTATGGCTCTAATTTGGTAGTGGGGTGGTAGATACCTAGTCTCCATTATGGCTCTAATCTGGTAGTGGTAGTGGGGTGGAAGATACCTAGTCTCCATTATGGCTCTAATCTGATAGTGGAGTGGAAGATACCTAGTCTCAATTATGGCTCTAATCTGATAGTGGTAGTGGGGTGGAAGATACCTACTCTCCATTATGGCTCTAATCTGGTAGTGGTAGTGGGGTGGTAGATACCTAGTCTCCATTATGGCTCTAATCTGATAGTGGTAGTGGGGTGGTAGATACCTAGTCTCCATTATGGCTCTAATCTGGTAGTGGTAGTGGTTTGGTAGATACCTAGTCTCCATTATGGCTCTAATCTGGTAGTGGTAGTGGGGTGGTAGATACCTAGTCTCCATTATGGCTCTAATCTGATAGTGGTAGTGGGGTGGTAGATGTCTAGTGCCCTTATGGCTCTAATCTGATAGTGGTAGCGGGGTGGGATATACCTAGTGCCCTTATGGCTCTAATCTGATAGTGGTAGTGTGGTGGTAGATGCCTAGTTTCCTTATGGCTCTAATCTGATAGTGGTAGTGGGGTGGTAGATACCTAGTCTCCACTATGGCTCTAATCTGGTAGTGGTAGAGGGGTGGTAGATACCTAGTCTCCATTATGGCTCTAATCTGATAGTGGTAGTGGGGTGGTAGATACTTAGTCTCCATTATGGCTCTAATCTGATAGTGGTAGAGGGGTGGAAGATACATACTCTAATTTGGTAGTGGTAGTGGGGTGGTAGATACCTAGTCTCCATTATGGCTCTAATCTGGTAGTGGTAGTGGGTTGAAAGATACCTAGTCTCCATTATGGCTCTAATCTGATAGTGGTAGTGGGGTGGTAGATACCTAGTCTCCATTATGGCTCTAATCTGATAGTGGTAGTGGGGTGGTAGATGTCTAGTGCCCTTATGGCTCTAATCTGATAGTGGTAGCGGGGTGGGAGATACCTAGTGCCCTTATGGCTCTAATCTGATAGTGGTAGTGTGGTGGTAGATGCCTAGTTCCCTTATGGCTCTAATCTGATAGTGGTAGTGGGGTGGTAGATACCTAGTCTCCACTATGGCTCTAATCTGGTAGTGGTAGAGGGGTGGTAGATACCTAGTCTCCATTATGGCTCTAATCTGATAGTGGTAGTGGGGTGGTAGATACTTAGTCTCCATTATGGCTCTAATCTGATAGTGGTAGTGGGGTGGAAGATACATACTCTAATTTGGTAGTGGTAGTGGGGTGGTAGATACCTAGTCTCCATTATGGCTCTAATCTGGTAGTGGTAGTGGAGTGGAAGATACCTAGTCTCCATTATGGCTCTAATCTGATAGTGGTAGTGGGGTGGTAGATGTCTAGTCTGCATTATGGCTCTAATCTGGTAGTGGTAGTGGTGTGGTAGATACCTAGTCTCCATTATGGCTCTAATCTGGTAGTGGTAGTGGGGTGGTAGATAACTAGTCTCCATTATGGCTCTAATCTGATAGTGGTAGTGGGGTGGTAGATGTCTAGTGCCCTTATGGCTCTAATCTGATAGTGGTAGTGGTGTGGTAGATACCTAGTCTCCATTATGGCTCTAATCTGATAGAGGTAGTGGGGTGGTAGATACCTAGTCTCCATTATGGCTCTAATTTGGTAGTGGTAGTGGGGTGGTAGATACCTAGTCTCCATTATGGCTCTAATCTGGTAGTGGTAGTGGGGTGGAAGATACCTAGTCTCCATTATGGCTCTAATCTGATAGTGGTAGTGGGGTGGAAGATACCTAGTCTCCCTTATGGCTCTAATCTGATAGTGGGGTGGAAGATACCTAGTCTCCATTATGGCTCTAATCTGATAGTGGTAGTGGGGTGGTAGATACTCAGTCTCCATTATGGCTCTAATCTGGTAGTGGTAGTGGTGTGGTAGATACCTAGTCTCCATTATGGCTCTAATCTGCTAGTGGTAGTGCGGTGGTAGATACCTAGTCTCCATTATGGCTCTAATCTGGTAGTGGTAGTGGGGTGGTAGATACCTAGTCTCCATTATGGCTCTAATCTGGTAGTGGTAGTGGGGTGGTAGATACCTAGTCTCCATTATGGCTCTAATCTGATATTGGTAGTGGGGTGGAAGATGTCTAGTGCCCTTATGGCTCTAATCTGATAGTGGTAGCGGGGTGGGAGATACCTAGTGCCCTTATGGCTCTAATCTGATAGTGGTAGTGTGGTGGTAGATGCCTAGTTTCCTTATGGCTCTAATCTGATAGTGGTAGTGGGGTGGTAGATACCTAGTCTCCACTATGGCTCTAATCTGGTAGTGGTAGTGGGGTGGTAGATACCTAGTCTCCATTATGGCTCTAATCTGATAGTGGTAGTGGGGTGGAAGATACATACTCTAATTTGGTAGTGGTAGTGGGGTGGTAGATACCTAGTCTCCATTATGGCTCTAATCTGGTAGTGGTAGTGGGGTGGAAGATACCTAGTCTCCATTATGGCTCTAATCTGATAGTGGTAGTGGGGTGGTAGATGTCTAGTCTGCATTATGGCTCTAATCTGGTAGTGGTAGTGGTGTGGTAGATGCCTAGTCTCCATTATGGCTCTAATCTGGTAGTGGTAGTGGGGTGGTAGATACCTAGTCTCCATTATGGCTCTAATCTGATAGTGGTAGTGGGGTGGTAGATGTCTAGTGCCCTTATGGCTCTAATTTGATAGTGGTAGTGGTGTGGTAGATACCTAGTCTCCATTATGGCTCTAATCTGATAGAGGTAGTGGGGTGGTAGATACCTAGTCTCCATTATGGCTCTAATTTGGTAGTGGTAGTGGGGTGGTAGATACCTAGTCTCCATTATGGCTCTAATCTGGTAGTGGTAGTGGGGTGGAAGATACCTAGTCTCCATTATGGCTCTAATCTGATAGTGGTAGTGGGGTGGAAGATACCTAGTCTCCATTAGGGCTCTAATCTGATAGTGGTAGTGGGGTGGTAGATACCTGGTCTCCATTATGGCTCTAATTTGGTAGTGGGGTGGTAGATACCTAGTCTCCATTATGGCTCTAATCTGGTAGTGGTAGTGGGGTGGAAGATACCTAGTCTCCATTATGGCTCTAATCTGATAGTGGAGTGGAAGATACCTAGTCTCAATTATGGCTCTAATCTGATAGTGGTAGTGGGGTGGAAGATACCTACTCTCCATTATGGCTCTAATCTGGTAGTGGTAGTGGGGTGGTAGATACCTAGTCTCCATTATGGCTCTAATCTGATAGTGGTAGTGGGGTGGTAGATACCTAGTCTCCATTATGGCTCTAATCTGGTAGTGGTAGTGGTTTGGTAGATACCTAGTCTCCATTATGGCTCTAATCTGGTAGTGGTAGTGGGGTGGTAGATACCTAGTCTCCATTATGGCTCTAATCTGATAGTGGTAGTGGGGTGGTAGATGTCTAGTGCCCTTATGGCTCTAATCTGATAGTGGTAGCGGGGTGGGATATACCTAGTGCCCTTATGGCTCTAATCTGATAGTGGTAGTGTGGTGGTAGATGCCTAGTTTCCTTATGGCTCTAATCTGATAGTGGTAGTGGGGTGGTAGATACCTAGTCTCCACTATGGCTCTAATCTGGTAGTGGTAGAGGGGTGGTAGATACCTAGTCTCCATTATGGCTCTAATCTGATAGTGGTAGTGGGGTGGAAGATACATACTCTAATTTGGTAGTGGTAGTGGGGTGGTAGATACCTAGTCTCCATTATGGCTCTAATCTGGTAGTGGTAGTGGGGTGGAAGATACCTAGTCTCCATTATGGCTCTAATCTGATAGTGGTAGTGGGGTGGTAGATGTCTAGTCTGCATTATGGCTCTAATCTGGTAGTGGTAGTGGTGTGGTAGATACCTAGTCTCCATTATGGCTCTAATCTGGTAGTGGTAGTGGGGTGGTAGATACCTAGTCTCCATTATGGCTCTAATCTGATAGTGGTAGTGGGGTGGTAGATGTCTAGTGCCCTTATGGCTCTAATCTGATAGTGGTAGTGGTGTGGTAGATACCTAGTCTCCATTATGGCTCTAATCTGATAGAGGTAGTGGGGTGGTAGATACCTAGTCTCCATTATGGCTCTAATTTGGTAGTGGTAGTGGGGTGGTAGATACCTAGTCTCCATTATGGCTCTAATCTGGTAGTGGTAGTGGGGTGGAAGATACCTAGTCTCCATTATGGCTCTAATCTGATAGTGGTAGTGGGGTGGAAGATACCTAGTCTCCCTTATGGCTCTAATCTGATAGTGGGGTGGAAGATACCTAGTCTCCATTATGGCTCTAATCTGATAGTGGTAGTGGGGTGGTAGATACCTAGTCTCCATTATGGCTCTAATCTGGTAGTGGTAGTGGGGTGGTAGATACCTAGTCTCCATTATGGCTCTAATCTGCTAGTGGTAGTGCGGTGGTAGATACCTAGTCTCCATTATGGCTCTAATCTGGTAGTGGTAGTGGGGTGGTAGATACCTAGTCTCCATTATGGCTCTAATCTGGTAGTGGTAGTGGGGTGGTAGATACCTAGTCTCCATTATGGCTCTAATCTGATATTGGTAGTGGGGTGGAAGATGTCTAGTGCCCTTATGGCTCTAATCTGATAGTGGTAGCGGGGTGGGAGATACCTAGTGCCCTTATGGCTCTAATCTGATAGTGGTAGTGTGGTGGTAGATGCCTAGTTTCCTTATGGCTCTAATCTGATAGTGGTAGTGGGGTGGTAGATACCTAGTCTCCACTATGGCTCTAATCTGGTAGTTGTAGAGGGGTGGTAGATACCTAGTCTCCATTATGGCTCTAACCTGATAGTGGTAGTGGGGTGGTAGATACTTAGTCTCCATTATGGCTCTAATCTGATAGTGGTAGAGGGGTGGAAGATACATACTCTAATTTGGTAGTGGTAGTGGGGTGGTAGATACCTAGTCTCCATTATGGCTCTAATCTGGTAGTGGTAGTGGGTTGAAAGATACCTAGTCTCCATTATGGCTCTAATCTGATAGTGGTAGTGGGGTGGTAGATACCTAGTCTCCATTATGGCTCTAATCTGGTAGTGGTAGTGGGGTGGTAGATACCTAGTCTCCATTATGGCTCTAATCTGATAGTGGTAGTGGGGTGGAAGATACATACTCTAATTTGGTAGTGGTAGTGGGGTGGTAGATACCTAGTCTCCATTATGGCTCTAATCTGGTAGTGGTAGTGGGGTGGAAGATACCTAGTCTCCATTATGGCTCTAATCTGATAGTGGTAGTGGGGTGGTAGATGTCTAGTCTGCATTATGGCTCTAATCTGGTAGTGGTAGTGGTGTGGTAGATACCTAGTCTCCATTATGGCTCTAATCTGGTAGTGGTAGTGGGGTGGTAGATACCTAGTCTCCATTATGGCTCTAATCTGATAGTGGTAGTGGGGTGGTAGATGTCTAGTGCCCTTATGGCTCTAATCTGATAGTGGTAGTGGTGTGGTAGATACCTAGTCTCCATTATGGCTCTAATCTGATAGAGGTAGTGGGGTGGTAGATACCTAGTCTCCATTATGGCTCTAATTTGGTAGTGGTAGTGGGGTGGTAGATACCTAGTCTCCATTATGGCTCTAATCTGGTAGTGGTAGTGGGGTGGAAGATACCTAGTCTCCATTATGGCTCTAATCTGATAGTGGTAGTGGGGTGGAAGATACCTAGTCTCCCTTATGGCTCTAATCTGATAGTGGGGTGGAAGATACCTAGTCTCCATTATGGCTCTAATCTGATAGTGGTAGTGGGGTGGAAGATACCTAGTCTCCATTATGGCTCTAATCTGGTAGTGGTAGTGGGGTGGTAGATACCTAGTCTCCATTATGGCTCTAATCTGCTAGTGGTAGTGGGGTGGTAGATACCTAGTCTCCATTATGGCTCTAATCTGGTAGTGGTAGTGGGGTGGTAGATACCTAGTCTCCATTATGGCTCTAATCTGATAGTGGTAGTGGGGTGGTAGATACCTAGTCTCCATTATGGCTCTAATCTGATATTGGTAGTGGGGTGGAAGATGTCTAGTGCCCTTATGGCTCTAATCTGATAGTGGTAGCGGGGTGGGAGATACCTAGTGCCCTTATGGCTCTAATCTGATAGTGGTAGTGTGGTGGTAGATGCCTAGTTTCCTTATGGCTCTAATCTGATAGTGGTAGTGGGGTGGTAGATACCTAGTCTCCACTATGGCTCTAATCTGGTAGTGGTAGAGGGGTGGTAGATACCTAGTCTCCATTATGGCTCTAATCTGATAGTGGTAGTGGGGTGGAAGATACATACTCTAATTTGGTAGTGGTAGTGGGGTGGTAGATACCTAGTCTCCATTATGGCTCTAATATGGTAGTGGTAGTGGGGTGGAAGATACCTAGTCTCCATTATGGCTCTAATCTGATAGTGGTAGTGGGGTGGTAGATGTCTAGTCTGCATTATGGCTCTAATCTGGTAGTGGTAGTGGTGTGGTAGATGCCTAGTCTCCATTATGGCTCTAATCTGGTAGTGGTAGTGGGGTGGTAGATACCTAGTCTCCATTATGGCTATAATCTGATAGTGGTAGTGGGGTGGTAGATGTCTAGTGCCCTTATGGCTCTAATCTGATAGTGGTAGTGGTGTGGTAGATACCTAGTCTCCATTATGGCTCTAATCTGATAGAGGTAGTGGGGTGGTAGATACCTAGTCTCCATTATGGCTCTAATTTGGTAGTGGTAGTGGGGTGGTAGATACCTAGTCTCCATTATGGCTCTAATCTGGTAGTGGTAGTGGGGTGGAAGATACCTAGTCTCCATTATGGCTCTAATCTGATAGTGGTAGTGGGGTGGAAGATACCTAGTCTCCATTATGGCTCTAATCTGATAGTGGGGTGGAAGATACCTAGTCTCCATTATGGCTCTAATCTGATAGTGGTAGTGGGGTGGGGTGGTAGATACTCAGTCTCCATTATGGCTCTAATCTGGTAGTGGTAGTGGTGTGGTAGATACCTAGTCTCCATTATGGCTCTAATCTGGTAGTGGTAGTGGGGTGGTAGATACCTAGTCTCCATTATGGCTCTAATCTGGTAGTGGTAGTGGGGTGGTAGATACCTAGTCTCCATTATGGCTCTAATCTGGTAGTGGTAGCGGGGTGGTAGATACCTAGTTTCCATTATGGCTCTAATCTGATAGTGGTAGTGGGGTGGAAGATGCCTAGTGCCTTTATGGCTCTAATCTGATAGTGGTAGTGGGGTGATAGATGCCTAGTGCCCTTATGGCTCTAATCTGATAGTGGTAGTAGGGTGGTAGATACCTAGTCTCCATTATGGCTCTAATTTGGTAGTGGTAGTGGGGTGATAGATACCTAGTCTCCATTATGGCTCTAATCTGGTAGTGGGGTGGTAGATACCTAGTCTCCATTATGGCTCTAATCTGATAGTGGTAGTGGGGTGGTAGATACCTAGTCTCCATTATGGCTCTAATCTGATAGTGGTAGTGGGGTGGTAGATGCCTAGTGCCTTTATGGCTCTAATCCGATAGTGGTAGTGGGGTGGTAGATACCTAGTCTCCATTATGGCTCTAATCTGATAGTGGTAGTGGGGTGGTAGATGCCTAGTGCCTTTATGGCTCTAATCTGATAGTGGTAGTGGGGTGATAGATGCCTAGTGCCCTTATGGCTCTAATCTGATAGTGGTAGTGGGGAGGTAGATACCTAGTCTCCATTATGGCTCCAATTTGGTAGTGGTAGTGGGGTAGTAGATACCCAGTCTCCATTATGGCTCTAATCTGGTAGTGGTAGTGGGGTGGAAGATACCTAGTCTCCATTATGGCTCTAATCTGATAGTGGTAGTGAGGTGGTAGATGTCTAGTCTCCATTATGGCTCTAATCTGGTACTGGTAGTGGTGTGGTAGATACCTAGTATCCATTATGGCTCTAATCTGGTAGTGGTAGTGGTGTGGTAGATACCTAGTATCCATTATGGCTCTAATCTGGTAGTGGTAGTGGGGTGGTAGATACCTAGTCTCCATTATGGCTCTAATCTGATAGTGGTAGTGGGGTGGTAGATGTCTAGTGCCCTTATGGCTCTAATCTGATAGTGGTAGTGGGGTGGTAGATGCCTAGTGACCTTATGGCTCTAATCTGATAGCGGTAGTGTGGTGGTAGATGCCTAGTCCCCTTATGGCTCTAATCTGATAGTGGTAGTAGGGTGGTAGATACCTAGTCTCCATTATGGCTCTAATCTGATAGTGGTAGTGGGGTGGTAGATACCTAGTCTCAATTATGGCTCTAATCTGATAGTGGTAGTGGGGTGGTAGATGCCTAGTGCCTTTATGGCTCTAATCTGATAGTGGTAGTGGGGTGGTAGATGCCTAGTGCCCTTATGGCTCTAATCTGATAGTGGTAGTGGGGTGGTAGATACCTAGTCTCCATTATGGCTCTAATGTGGTAGTGGTAGAGGGGTGGTAGATACCTAGTCTCCATTATGGCTCTAATCTGATAGTAGTAGTGGGGTGGTAGATACCTAGTCTCCATTATGGCTCTAATCTGATAGAGGTAGTGGGGTGGTAGATACCTAGTCTCCATTATGGCTCTAATCTGATAGTGGTAGTGGGGTGGTAGATACCTAGTCTCCATTATGGCTCTAATTTGGTAGTGGTAGTGGGGTGGTAGATACCTAGCCTCCATTATGGCTCTAATCTGGTAGTGGTAGTGGGGTGGAAGATACCTAGTCTTCATTATGGCTCTAATCTGATAGTGGTAGTGGGATGGTAGATACCTAGTGTCCATTATGGCTCTAATCTGATAGTGGTAGTGGGCTGGTAGATGCCTAGTGCCCTTATGGCTCTAATCTGATAGTGGTAGTGGGGTGGTAGATACCTAGTCTCCATTATGGCTCTAATCTGATAGAGGTAGTGAGGTGGTAAATGACTAGTCTCCCTTATGGCTCTAATCTGATAGTGGTAGTGGGGTGGTAGATACCTAGTCTCCATTATGGCTCTAATCTGATAGTGGTAGTGGGGTGGTAGATGCCTAGTGCCTATATGGCTCTAATCTGATAGTGGTAGTGGGGTGGTAGATGCCTAGTGCCTTTATGGCTCTAATCTGATAGTGGTAGTGGGGTGGAAGATACCTAGTCTCCATTATGGCTCTAATCTGATAGTGGTAGTGTGGTGGTAGATGCCTAGTGCCCTTATGGCTCTAATCTGATAGTGGTAGTGGGGTGGTAGATACCTAGTCTCCATTATGGCTCTAATCTGATAGTGGTAGTGGGGTGGTAGATACCTAGTCTCCATTATGGCTCTAATCTGATAGTGGTAGTGGGGTGGTAGATGCCTAGTGCCTTTATGGCTCTAATCTGATAGTGGTAGTGGGGTGGTAGATACCTAGTCTCCATTATGGCTCTAATCTGATAGTGGTAGTGGGGTGGTAGATGCCTAGTGCCTTTATGGCTCTAATCTGATAGTGGTAGTGGGGTGATAGATGCCTAGTGCCCTTATGGCTCTAATCTGATAGTGGTAGTGGGGAGGTAGATACCTAGTCTCCATTATGGCTCTAATTTGGTAGTGGTAGTGGGGTAGTAGATACCCAGTCTCCATTATGGCTCTAATCTGGTAGTGGTAGTGGGGTGGAAGATACCTAGTCTCCATTATGGCTCTAATCTGATAGTGGTAGTGGGGTGGTAGATGTCTAGTCTCCATTATGGCTCTAATCTGGTACTGGTAGTGGTGTGGTAGATACCTAGTATCCATTATGGCTCTAATCTGGTAGTGGTAGTGGTGTGGTAGATACCTAGTATCCATTATGGCTCTAATCTGGTAGTGGTAGTGGGGTGGTAGATACCTAGTCTCCATTATGGCTCTAATCTGATAGTGGTAGTGGGGTGGTAGATGTCTAGTGCCCTTATGGCTCTAATCTGATAGTGGTAGTGGGGTGGTAGATGCCTAGTGACCTTATGGCTCTAATCTGATAGCGGTAGTGTGGTGGTAGATGCCTAGTCCCCTTATGGCTCTAATCTGATAGTGGTAGTAGGGTGGTAGATACCTAGTCTCCATTATGGCTCTAATCTGATAGTGGTAGTGGGGTGGTAGATACCTAGTCTCAATTATGGCTCTAATCTGACAGTGGTAGTGGGGTGGTAGATGCCTAGTGCCTTTATGGCTCTAATCTGATAGTGGTAGTGGGGTGGTAGATGCCTAGTGCCCTTATGGCTCTAATCTGATAGTGGTAGTGGGGTGGTAGATACCTAGTCTCCATTATGGCTCTAATCTGGTAGTGGTAGTGGGGTGGTAGATACCTAGTCTCCATTATGGCTCTAATCTGATAGTGGTAGTGGGGTGGTAGATGCCTAGTGCCTATATGGCTCTAATCTGATAGTGGTAGTGGGGTGGTAGATGCCTAGTGCCTTTATGGCTCTAATCTGATAGTGGTAGTGGGGTGGTAGATACCTAGTCTCCATTATGGCTCTAATCTGATAGTGGTAGTGTGGTGGTAGATGCCTAGTGCCCTTATGGCTCTAATCTGATAGTGGTAGTGGGGTGGTAGATACCTAGTCTCCATTATGGCTCTAATCTGATAGTGGTAGTGGGGTGGTAGATACCTAGTCTCCATTATGGCTCTAATCTGATAGTGGTAGTGGGGTGGTAGATGCCTAGTGCCTTTATGGCTCTAATCTGATAGTGGTAGTGGGGTGGTAGATACCTAGTCTCCATTATGGCTCTAATCTGATAGTGGTAGTGGGGTGGTAGATGCCTAGTGCCTTTATGGCTCTAATCTGATAGTGGTAGTGGGGTGATAGATGCCTAGTGCCCTTATGGCTCTAATCTGATAGTGGTAGTGGGGAGGTAGATACCTAGTCTCCATTATGGCTCTAATTTGGTAGTGGTAGTGGGGTGGTAGATACCTAGTCTCCATTATGGCTCTAATCTGGTAGTGATAGTGGGGTGGAAGATACCTAGTCTCCATTATGGCTCTAATCTGATAGTGGTAGTGGGGTGGTAGATGTCTAGTCTCCATTATGGCTCTAATCTGGTACTGGTAGTGGTGTGGTAGATACCTAGTATCCATTATGGCTCTAATCTGGTAGTGGTAGTGGTGTGGTAGATACCTAGTATCCATTATGGCTCTAATCTGGTAGTGGTAGTGGGGTGGTAGATACCTAGTCTCCATTATGGCTCTAATCTGATAGTGGTAGTGGGGTGGTAGATGCCTAGTGCCCTTATGGCTCTAATCTGATAGTGGTAGTGGGGTGGTAGATGCCTAGTGCCTATATGGCTCTAATCTGATAGTGGTAGTGGGGTGGTAGATGCCTAGTGCCTTTATGGCTCTAATCTGATAGTGGTAGTGGGGTGGTAGATACCTAGTCTCCATTATGGCTCTAATCTGATAGTGGTAGTGTGGTGGTAGATGCCTAGTGCCCTTATGGCTCTAATCTGATAGTGGTAGTGGGGTGGTAGATACCTAGTCTCCATTATGGCTCTAATCTGATAGTGGTAGTGGGGTGGTAGATACCTAGTCTCCATTATGGCTCTAATCTGATAGTGGTAGTGGGGTGGTAGATGCCTAGTGCCTTTATGGCTCTAATCTGATAGTGGTAGTGGGGTGGTAGATACCTAGTCTCCATTATGGCTCTAATCTGATAGTGGTAGTGGGGTGGTAGATGCCTAGTGCCTTTATGGCTCTAATCTGATAGTGGTAGTGGGGTGATAGATGCCTAGTGCCCTTATGGCTCTAATCTGATAGTGGTAGTGGGGAGGTAGATACCTAGTCTCCATTATGGCTCTAATTTGGTAGTGGTAGTGGGGTAGTAGATACCCAGTCTCCATTATGGCTCTAATCTGGTAGTGGTAGTGGGGTGGAAGATACCTAGTCTCCATTATGGCTCTAATCTGATAGTGGTAGTGGGGTGGTAGATGTCTAGTCTCCATTATGGCTCTAATCTGGTACTGGTAGTGGTGTGGTAGATACCTAGTATCCATTATGGCTCTAATCTGGTAGTGGTAGTGGTGTGGTAGATACCTAGTATCCATTATGGCTCTAATCTGGTAGTGGTAGTGGGGTGGTAGATACCTAGTCTCCATTATGGCTCTAATCTGATAGTGGTAGTGGGGTGGTAGATGTCTAGTGCCCTTATGGCTCTAATCTGATAGTGGTAGTGGGGTGGTAGATGCCTAGTGACCTTATGGCTCTAATCTGATAGCGGTAGTGTGGTGGTAGATGCCTAGTCCCCTTATGGCTCTAATCTGATAGTGGTAGTAGGGTGGTAGATACCTAGTCTCCATTATGGCTCTAATCTGATAGTGGTAGTGGGGTGGTAGATACCTAGTCTCAATTATGGCTCTAATCTGATAGTGGTAGTGGGGTGGTAGATGCCTAGTGCCTTTATGGCTCTAATCTGATAGTGGTAGTGGGGTGGTAGATGCCTAGTGCCCTTATGGCTCTAATCTGATAGTGGTAGTGGGGTGGTAGATACCTAGTCTCCATTATGGCTCTAATCTGATAGTAGTAGTGGGGTGGTAGATGCCTTGTGCCCTTATGGCTCTAATCTGATAGTGGTAGTGGGGTGGTATATACCTAGTCTCCATTATGGCTCTAATCTGATAGAGGTAGTGGGGTGGTAGATACCTAGTCTCCATTATGGCTCTAATCTGATAGTGGTAGTGGGGTGGTAGATACCTAGTCTCCTATATGGCTCTAATCTGGTAGTGGTAGTGGGGTGGTAGATACCTAGTCTCCATTATGGCTCTAATCTGGTAGTGGTAGTGGGGTGGTAGATACCTAGTCTCCATTATGGCTCTAATCTGATAGTGGTAGTGGGGTGGTAGATACCTAGTCTCCATTATGGCTCTAATCTGATAGTGGTAGCGGGGTGGTAGATGCCTAGTGCCCTTATGGCTCTAATCTGATAGTGGTAGTGTGGTGGTAGATGCCTAGTGCCCTTATGGCTCTAATCTGATAGTGGTAGTGGGGTGGTAGATACCTAGTCTCCATTATGGCTCTAATCTGATAGTAGTAGTGGGGTGGTAGATACCTAGTCTCCATTATGGCTCTAATCTGATAGTGGTAGTGGGGTGGAAGATACCTACTCTCCATTATGGCTCTAATCTGATAGAGGTAGTGGGGTGGTAGATACCTAGTCTCCATTATGGCTCTAATATGATAGTGGTAGTGGGGTGGTAGATACCTAGTCTCCATTATGGCTCTAATCTGGTAGTGGTAGTGGGGTGGTAGATACCTAGTCTCCATTATGGCTCTAATCTGATAGTGGTAGTGGGGTGGTAGATACCTAGTCTCCATTATGGCTCTAATCTGATAGTGGTAGTGGCGTGGTAGATGCCTAGTGCCTTTATGGCTCTAATCTGATAGTGGTAGTGGGGTGATAGATGCCTAGTGCCCTTATGGCTCTAATCTGATAGTGGTAGTGGGGTGGTAGATACCTAGTCTCCATTATGGCTCTAATCTGATAGTGGTAGTGGGGTGGTAGATGCTTAGTGCCTTTATGGCTCTAATCTGATAGTGGTAGTGGGGTGGTAGATGCCAAGTGCCCTTATGGCTCTAATCTTATAGAGGTAGTGGGGTGGTAGATACCTGGTCTCCATTATGGCTCTAATCTGAAAGCGGTAGTGGGGTGGTAGATACCTAGTCTCCATTATGGCTCTAATCTGATAGTGGTAGTGGGGTGGTAGATACCTAGTCTCCATTATGGCTCTAATCTGATAGTGTTAGTGGGGTGGTAGATACCTAGTCTCCATTATGGCTGTAATCTGGTAGTGGTAGTATTGTGGTAGATACCTAGTCTCCATTATGGCTCTAATCTGATAGTGGTAGTGGGGTGGTAGATACCTAGTCTCCAATATGGCTCTAATCTGATAGTGGTAGTGGGGTGGTAGATACCTAGTCTCCATTATGGCTCTAATCTGATAGTGGTAGTGGGGTGGTAGATACCTAGTCTCCATTATGGCTCTAATCTGATAGTGGTAGTGGGGTGGTAGATGCCTAGTGCCTATATGGCTCTAATCTGATAGTGGTAGTGGGGTGGTAGATGCCTAGTGCCTTTATGGCTCTAATCTGATAGTGGTAGTGGGGTGGTAGATACCTAGTCTCCATTATGGCTCTAATCTGATAGTGGTAGTGTGGTGGTAGATGCCTAGTGCCCTTATGGCTCTAATCTGATAGTGGTAGTGGGGTGGTAGATACCTAGTCTCCATTATGGCTCTAATCTGATAGTGGTAGTGGGGTGGTAGATACCTAGTCTCCATTATGGCTCTAATCTGATAGTGGTAGTGGGGTGGTAGATGCCTAGTGCCTTTATGGCTCTAATCTGATAGTGGTAGTGGGGTGGTAGATACCTAGTCTCCATTATGGCTCTAATCTGATAGTGGTAGTGGGGTGGTAGATGCCTAGTGCCTTTATGGCTCTAATCTGATAGTGGTAGTGGGGTGATAGATGCCTAGTGCCCTTATGGCTCTAATCTGATAGTGGTAGTGGGGAGGTAGATACCTAGTCTCCATTATGGCTCTAATTTGGTAGTGGTAGTGGGGTAGTAGATACCTAGTCTCCATTATGGCTCTAATCTGGTAGTGGTAGTGGGGTGGAAGATACCTAGTCTCCATTATGGCTCTAATCTGATAGTGGTAGTGGGGTGGTAGATGTCTAGTCTCCATTATGGCTCTAATCTGGTACTGGTAGTGGTGTGGTAGATACCTAGTATCCATTATGGCTCTAATCTGGTAGTGGTAGTGGTGTGGTAGATACCTAGTATCCATTATGGCTCTAATCTGGTAGTGGTAGTGGGGTGGTAGATACCTAGTCTCCATTATGGCTCTAATCTGATAGTGGTAGTGGGGTGGTAGATGTCTAGTGCCCTTATGGCTCTAATCTGATAGTGGTAGTGGGGTGGTAGATGCCTAGTGACCTTATGGCTCTAATCTGATAGCGGTAGTGTGGTGGTAGATGCCTAGTCCCCTTATGGCTCTAATCTGATAGTGGTAGTAGGGTGGTAGATACCTAGTCTCCATTATGGCTCTAATCTGATAGTGGTAGTGGGGTGGTAGATACCTAGTCTCAATTATGGCTCTAATCTGATAGTGGTAGTGGGGTGGTAGATGCCTAGTGCCTTTATGGCTCTAATCTGATAGTGGTAGTGGGGTGGTAGATGCCTAGTGCCCTTATGGCTCTAATCTGATAGTGGTAGTGGGGTGGTAGATACCTAGTCTCCATTATGGCTCTAATCTGATAGTAGTAGTGGGGTGGTAGATGCCTTGTGCCCTTATGGCTCTAATCTGATAGTGGTAGTGGGGTGGTATATACCTAGTCTCCATTATGGCTCTAATCTGATAGAGGTAGTGGGGTGGTATATACCTAGTCTCCATTATGGCTCTAATCTGATAGTGGTAGTGGGGTGGTAGATACCTAGTCTCCTATATGGCTCTAATCTGGTAGTGGTAGTGGGGTGGTAGATACCTAGTCTCCATTATGGCTCTAATCTGGTAGTGGTAGTGGGGTGGTAGATACCTAGTCTCCATTATGGCTCTAATCTGATAGTGGTAGTGGGGTGGTAGATACCTAGTCTCCATTATGGCTCTAATCTGATAGTGGTAGCGGGGTGGTAGATGCCTAGTGCCCTTATGGCTCTAATCTGATAGTGGTAGTGTGGTGGTAGATGCCTAGTGCCCTTATGGCTCTAATCTGATAGTGGTAGTGGGGTGGTAGATACCTAGTCTCCATTATGGCTCTAATCTGATAGTAGTAGTGGGGTGGTAGATACCTAGTCTCCATTATGGCTCTAATCTGATAGTGGTAGTGGGGTGGAAGATACCTACTCTCCATTATGGCTCTAATCTGATAGAGGTAGTGGGGTGGTAGATACCTAGTCTCCATTATGGCTCTAATATGATAGTGGTAGTGGGGTGGTAGATACCTAGTCTCCATTATGGCTCTAATCTGGTAGTGGTAGTGGGGTGGTAGATACCTAGTCTCCATTATGGCTCTAATCTGATAGTGGTAGTGGGGTGGTAGATACCTAGTCTCCATTATGGCTCTAATCTGATAGTGGTAGTGGCGTGGTAGATGCCTAGTGCCTTTATGGCTCTAATCTGATAGTGGTAGTGGGGTGATAGATGCCTAGTGCCCTTATGGCTCTAATCTGATAGTGGTAGTGGGGTGGTAGATACCTAGTCTCCATTATGGCTCTAATCTGATAGTGGTAGTGGGGTGGTAGATGCTTAGTGCCTTTATGGCTCTAATCTGATAGTGGTAGTGGGGTGGTACATTTACATTTAAGTCATTTAGCAGACGCTCTTATCCAGAGCGACTTACAAATTGGTGCATTCACCTTATGACATCCAGTGGAACAACCACTTTACAATAGTGCATCTAAATCTTTTAAGGGGGGGGGGGGGTCAGAAGGATTACTTTATCCTATCCTAGGTATTCCTTGAAGAATACCTTGAAGAATCACTTGGTAGATGCCAAGTGCCCTTATGGCTCTAATCTTATAGAGGTAGTGGGGTAGTAGATACCTGGTCTCCATTATGGCTCTAATCTGAAAGAGGTAGTGGGGTGGTAGATACCTAGTCTCCATTATGGCTCTAATCTGATAGTGGTAGTGGGGTGGTAGATACCTAGTCTCCATTATGGCTCTAATCTGATAGTGTTAGTGGGGTGGTAGATACCTAGTCTCCATTATGGCTGTAATCTGGTAGTGGTAGTATTGTGGTAGATACCTAGTCTCCATTATGGCTCTAATCTGATAGTGGTAGTGGGGTGGTAGATACCTAGTCTCCAATATGGCTCTAATCTGATAGTGGTAGTGGGGTGGTAGATACCTAGTCTCCTATATGGCTCTAATCTGGTAGTGGTAGTGGGGTGGTAGATACCTAGTCTCCATTATGGCTCTAATCTGGTAGTGGTAGTGGGGTGGTAGATGCCTAGTGCCTTTATGGCTCTAATCTGATAGTGGTAGTGGGGTGGTAGATACCTAGTCTCCATTATGGCTCTAATCTGATAGTGGTAGTGGGGTGGTAGATGCCTAGTCTCCATTATGGCTCTAATCTGATAGTGGTAGTGTGGTGGTAGATGCCTAGTGCCCTTATGGCTCTAATCTGGTAGTGGTAGTGGGGTGGTAGATACCTAGTCTCCATTATGGCTCTAATCTGGTAGTGGTAGTGGGGTGGTAGATACCTAGTCTCCATTATGGCTCTAATCTGATAGTGGTAGTGGGGTGGTAGATACCTAGTCTCCATTATGGCTCTAATCTGATAGTGGTAGTGGGGTGGTAGATGCCTAGTGCCTTTATGGCTCTAATCTGATAGTGTTAGTGGGGTGATAGATGCCTAGTGCCCTTATGGCTCTAATCTGATAGTGGTAGTGGGGTGGTAGATACCTAGTCTCCATTATGGCTCTAATCTGATAGGGGTAGTGGGGTGGTAGATGCCTAGTGCCTTTATGGCTCTAATCTGATAGTGGTAGTGGGGTGGTAGATGCAAAGGGCCCTTATGGCTCTAATCTTATAGAGGTAGTGGGGTGGTAGATACCTAGTCTCCATTATGGCTCTAATCTGATAGAGGTAGTGGGGTGGTAGATACCTAGTCTCCATTATGGCTCTAATCTGATAGTGGTAGTGTGGTGGTAGATGCCTAGTGCCCTTATGGCTCTAATCTGATAGTGGTAGTGGGGTGGTAGATACCTAGTCTCCATTATGGCTCTAATCTGGTAGTGGTAGAGGGGTGGTAGATACCTAGTCTCCATTATGGCTCTAATCTGATAGTAGTAGTGGGGTGGTAGATACCTAGTCTCCATTATGGCTCTAATCTGATAGTGGTAGTGGGGTGGAAGATACCTACTCTCCATTATGGCTCTAATCTGATAGAGGTAGTGGGGTGGTAGATACCTAGTCTCCATTATGGCTCTAATCTGATAGTGGTAGTGGGGTGGTGGATACCTAGTCTCCATTATGGCTCTAATTTGGTAGTGGTAGTGGGGTGGTAGATACCTAGCCTCCATTATGGCTCTAATCTGGTAGTGGTAGTGGGGTGGAAGATACCTAGTCTCCATTATGGCTCTAATCTGATAGTGGTAGTGGGATGGTAGATACCTAGTCTCCATTATGGCTCTAATCTGATAGTGGTAGTGGGGTGGTAGATAGCTAGTGCCTTTATGGCTCTAATCTGATATTGGTAGTGGGGTGGTAGATACCTAGTCTCCATTATGGCTCTAATCTGACAGTGGTAGTGGGGTGGTAGATGCCTAGTGCCCTTATGGCTCTAATCTGATAGTGGTAGTGTGGTGGTAGATGCCTAGTGCCCTTATGGTTCTATTCTGATAGTGGTAGTGGGGTGTTAGATACCTAGTCTCCATTATGGCTCTAATCTGGTAGTGGTAGTGGGGTGGTAGATGCCTAGTGCCTTTATGGCTCTAATCTGATAGTGGTAGTGGGGTGGTAGATACCTAGTCTCCATTATGGCTCTAATCTGAGAGTGGTAGTGGGGTGGTAGATGCCTAGTGCCCTTATGGCTCTAATCTGATAGTGGTAGTGTGGTGGTAGATGCCTAGTGCCCTTATGGCTCTATTCTGATAGTGGTAGTGGGGTGTTAGATACCTAGTCTCCATTATGGCTCTAATCTGGTAGTGGTAGAGTGGTGGTAGATACCTAGTCTCCATTATGGCTCTAATCTGATAGTGGTAGTGGGGTGGTAGATACCTAGTCTCCATTATGGCTCTAATCTGGTAGTGGTAGTGGGGTGGTAGATACCTAGTCTCCATTATGGCTCTAATCTGGTAGTGGTAGTGGGGTGGTAGATACCTAGTCTCCATTATGGCTCTAATCTGATAGTGGTAGTGGGGTGGTAGATACCTAGTCTCCATTATGGCTCTAATCTGATAGTGGTAGTGGGGTGGTAGATGCCTAGTGCCTTTATGGCTCTAATCTGATAGTGTTAGTGGGGTGATAGATGCCTAGTGCCCTTATGGCTCTAATCTGATAGTGGTAGTGGGGTGGTAGATACCTAGTCTCCATTATGGCTCTAATCTGATAGTGGTAGTGGGGTGGTAGATGCCTAGTGCCTTTATGGCTCTAATCTGATAGTGGTAGTGGGGTGGTAGATAGAAAGTGCCCTTATGGCTCTAATCTTATAGAGGTAGTGGGGTGGTAGATACCTAGTCTCCATTATGGCTCTAATCTGATAGAGGTAGTGGGGTGGTAGATACCTAGTCTCCATTATGGCTCTAATCTGATAGTGGTAGTGTGGTGGTAGATGCCTAGTGCCCTTATGGCTCTAATCTGATAGTGGTAGTGGGGTGGTAGATACTTAGTCTCCATTATGGCTCTAATCTGGTAGTGGTAGAGGGGTGGTAGATACCTAGTCTCCATTATGGCTCTAATCTGATAGTAGTAGTGGGGTGGTAGATACCTAGTCTCCATTATGGCTCTAATCTGATAGTGGTAGTGGGGTGGAAGATACCTACTCTCCATTATGGCTCTAATCTGATAGAGGTAGTGGGGTGGTAGATACCTAGTCTCCATTATGGCTCTAATCTGATAGTGGTAGTGGGGTGGTAGATACCTAGTCTCCATTATGGCTCTAATTTGGTAGTGGTAGTGGGGTGGTAGATACCTAGCCTCCATTATGGCTCTAATCTGGTAGTGGTAGTGGGGTGGAAGATACCTAGTCTCCATTATGGCTCTAATCTGATAGTGGTAGTGGGATGGTAGATACCTAGTGTCCATTATGGTTCTAATCTGATAGTGGTAGTGGGCTGGTAGATGCCTAGTGCCCTTATGGCTCTAATCTGATAGTGGTAGTGGGGTGGTAGATACCTAGTCTCCATTATGGCTCTAATCTGATAGTGGTAGTGGGGTGGTAGATGCCTAGTGCCTTTATGGCTCTAATCTGATAGTGGTAGTGGGGTGGTAGATACCTAGTCTCCATTATGGCTCTAATCTGATAGTGGTAGTGGGGTGGTAGATGCCTAGTGCCCTTATGGCTCTAATCTGATAGTGGTAGTGTGGTGGTAGATGCCTAGTGCCCTTATGGCTCTATTCTGACAGTGGTAGTGGGGTGTTAGATACCTAGTCTCCATTATGGCTCTAATCTGGTAGTGGTAGTGGGGTGGTAGATGCCTAGTGCCTTTATGGCTCTAATCTGATAGTGGTAGTGGGGTGTTAGATACCTAGTCTCCATTATGGCTCTAATCTGATAGTGGTAGTGGTGTGGTAGATGCCTTGTGCCCTTATGGCTCTAATCTGATAGTGGTAGTGTGGTGGTAGATGCCTAGTGCCCTTATGGCTCTATTCTGATAGTGGTAGTGGGGTGTTAGATACCTAGTCTCCATTATGGCTCTAATCTGGTAGTGGTAGAGTGGTGGTAGATACCTAGTCTCCATTATGGCTCTAATCTGATAGTGGTAGTGGGGTGGTAGATACCTAGTCTCCATTATGGCTCTAATCTGGTAGTGGTAGTGGTGTGGTAGATACCTAGTCTCCATTATGGCTCTAATCTGGTAGTGGTAGTGGGGTGGTAGATACCTAGTCTCAATTATGGCTCTAATCTGATAGTGGTAGTGGGGTGGAAGATGCCTAGTGCCCTTATGGCTCTAATCTGATAGTGGTAGTGGGGTGGTAGATGCCTAGTGCCCTTATGGCTCTAATCTGATAGTGGTAGTGTGGTGGTAGATGCCTGGTGCCCTTATGGCTCTAATCTGATAGTGGTAGTGGGGTGGTAGATACCTAGTCTCCATTATGGCTCTAATCTGATAGTGGTAGTGGGGTGGAAGATACCTACTCTCCATTATGGCTCTAATCTGATAGAGGTAGTGGGGTGGTAGATACCTAGTCTCCATTATGGCTCTAATATGATAGTGGTAGTGGGGTGGTAGATACCTAGTCTCCATTATGGCTCTAATCTGGTAGTGGTAGTGGGGTGGTAGATACCTAGTCTCCATTATGGCTCTAATCTGATAGTGGTAGTGGGGTGGTAGATACCTAGTCTCCATTATGGCTCTAATCTGATAGTGGTAGTGGGGTGGTAGATGCCTAGTGCCTTTATGGCTCTAATCTGATAGTGGTAGTGGGGTGGTAGATGCCAAGTGCCCTTATGGCTCTAATCTTATAGAGGTAGTGGGGTAGTAGATACCTAGTCTCCATTATGGCTCTAATCTGATAGAGGTAGTGGGGTGGTAGATACCTAGTCTCCATTATGGCTCTAATCTGATAGTGGTAGTGGGGTGGTAGATACCTAGTCTCCATTATGGCTCTAATCTGATAGTGTTAGTGGGGTGGTAGATACCTAGTCTCCATTATGGCTGTAATCTGGTAGTGGTAGTATTGTGGTAGATACCTAGTCTCCATTATGGCTCTAATCTGATAGTGGTAGTGGGGTGGTAGATACCTAGTCTCCAATATGGCTCTAATCTGATAGTGGTAGTGGGGTGGTAGATACCTAGTCTCCTATATGGCTCTAATCTGGTAGTGGTAGTGGGGTGGTAGATACCTAGTCTCCATTATGGCTCTAATCTGGTAGTGGTAGTGGGGTGGTAGATACCTAGTCTCCATTATGGCTCTAATCTGATAGTGGTAGTGGGGTGGTAGATACCTAGTCTCCATTATGGCTCTAATCTGATAGTGGTAGTGGGGTGGTGGATGCCTAGTGCCTTTATGGCTCTAATCTGATAGTGTTAGTGGGGTGATAGATGCCTAGTGCCCTTATGGCTCTAATCTTATAGAGGTAGTGGGGTGGTAGATACCTAGTCTCCATTATGGCTCTAATCTGATATAGGTAGTGGGGTGGTAGATACCTAGTCTCCATTATGGCTCTAATCTGATAGTGGTAGTGTGGTTGTAGATGCCTAGTGCCCTTATGGCTCTAATCTGGTAGTGGTAGTGGGGTGGTAGATACCTAGTCTCCATTATGGCTTTAATCTGGTAGTGGTAGTGGGGTGGTAGATACCTAGTCTCCATTATGGCTCTAATCTGGTAGTGGTAGTGGGGTGGTAGATGCCTAGTGCCTTTATGGCTCTAATCTGATAGTGGTAGTGGGGTGTTAGATACCTAGTCTCCATTATGGCTCTAATCTGATAGTGGTAGTGGTGTGGTAGATGCCTTGTGCCCTTATGGCTCTAATCTGATAGTGGTAGTGTGGTGGTAGATGCCTAGTGCCCTTATGGCTCTATTCTGATAGTGGTAGTGGGGTGTTAGATACCTAGTCTCCATTATGGCTCTAATCTGGTAGTGGTAGAGTGGTGGTAGATACCTAGTCTCCATTATGGCTCTAATCTGATAGTGGTAGTGGGGTGGTAGATACCTAGTCTCCATTATGGCTCTAATCTGGTAGTGGTAGTGGTGTGGTAGATACCTAGTCTCCATTATGGCTCTAATCTGGTAGTGGTAGTGGGGTGGTAGATACCTAGTCTCAATTATGGCTCTAATCTGATAGTGGTAGTGGGGTGGAAGATGTCTAGTGCCCTTATGGCTCTAATCTGATAGTGGTAGCGGGGTGGTAGATGCCTAGTGCCCTTATGGCTCTAATCTGATAGTGGTAGTGTGGTGGTAGATGCCTGGTGCCCTTATGGCTCTAATCTGATAGTGGTAGTGGGGTGGTAGATACCTAGTCTCCATTATGGCTCTAATCTGATAGTGGTAGTGGGGTGGAAGATACCTACTCTCCATTATGGCTCTAATCTGATAGAGGTAGTGGGGTGGTAGATACCTAGTCTCCATTATGGCTCTAATATGATAGTGGTAGTGGGGTGGTAGATACCTAGTCTCCATTATGGCTCTAATCTGGTAGTGGTAGTGGGGTGGTAGATACCTAGTCTCCATTATGGCTCTAATCTGATAGTGGTAGTGGGGTGGTAGATACCTAGTCTCCATTATGGCTCTAATCTGATAGTGGTAGTGGGGTGGTAGATGCCTAGTGCCTTTATGGCTCTAATCTGATAGTGGTAGTGGGGTGGTAGATGCCAAGTGCCCTTATGGCTCTAATCTTATAGAGGTAGTGGGGTGGTAGATACCTAGTCTCCATTATGGCTCTAATCTGATAGAGGTAGTGGGGTGGTAGATACCTAGTCTCCATTATGGCTCTAATCTGATAGTGGTAGTGGGGTGGTAGATACCTAGTCTCCATTATGGCTCTAATCTGATAGTGTTAGTGGGGTGGTAGATACCTAGTCTCCATTATGGCTGTAATCTGGTAGTGGTAGTATTGTGGTAGATACCTAGTCTCCATTATGGCTCTAATCTGATAGTGGTAGTGGGGTGGTAGATACCTAGTCTCCTATATGGCTCTAATCTGGTAGTGGTAGTGGGGTGGTAGATACCTAGTCTCCATTATGGCTCTAATCTGGTAGTGGTAGTGGGGTGGTAGATACCTAGTCTCCATTATGGCTCTAATCTGATAGTGGTAGTGGGGTGGTAGATACCTAGTCTCCATTATGGCTCTAATCTGATAGTGGTAGTGGGGTGGTAGATGCCTAGTGCCTTTATGGCTCTAATCTGATAGTGTTAGTGGGGTGATAGATGCCTAGTGCCCTTATGGCTCTAATCTTATAGAGGTAGTGGGGTGGTAGATACCTAGTCTCCATTATGGCTCTAATCTGATATAGGTAGTGGGGTGGTAGATACCTAGTCTCCATTATGGCTCTAATCTGATAGTGGTAGTGTGGTTGTAGATGCCTAGTGCCCTTATGGCTCTAATCTGGTAGTGGTAGTGGGGTGGTAGATACCTAGTCTCCATTATGGCTTTAATCTGGTAGTGGTAGTGGGGTGGTAGATACCTAGTCTCCATTATGGCTCTAATCTGATAGTGGTAGTGGGGTGGTAGATACCTAGTCTCCATTATGGCTCTAATCTGATAGTGGTAGTGGGGTGGTAGATGCCTAGTGCCTTTATGGCTCTAATCTGATAGTGTTAGTGGGGTGATAGATGCCTAGTCTCCATTATGGCTCTAATCTGATAGTGGTAGTGGGGTGGTAGATGCCTAGTGCCTTTATGGCTCTAATCTGATAGTGGTAGTGGGGTGGTAGATGCCAAGTGCCCTTATGGCTCTAATCTTATAGAGGTAGTGGGGTAGTAGATACCTAGTCTCCATTATGGCTCTAATCTGATAGTGGTAGTGGGGTGGTAGATACCTAGTCTCCATTATGGCTCTAATCTGATAGTGTTAGTGGGGTGGTAGATACCTAGTCTCCATTATGGCTCTAATCTGATAGTGGTAGTGTGGTGGTAGATGCCTAGTGCCCTTATGGCTCTAATCTGATAGTAGTAGTGGGGTGGTAGATACCTAGTCTCCATTATGGCTCTAATCTGATAGTGGTAGTGGGGTGGAAGATACCTACTCTCCATTATGGCTCTAATCTGATAGAGGTAGTGGGGTGGTAGATACCTAGTCTCCATTATGGCTCTAATCTGATAGTGGTAGTGGGGTGTTAGATACCTAGTCTCCATTATGGCTCTAATTTGGTAGTGGTAGTGGGGTGGTAGATACCTAGCCTCCATTATGGCTCTAATCTGGTAGTGGTAGTGGGGTGGAAGATGCCTAGTCTCCATTATGGCTCTAATCTGATAGTGGTAGTGGGATGGTAGATACCTAGTCTCCATTATGGCTCTAATCTGATAGTGGTAGTGGGGTGGTAGATAGCTAGTGCCTTTATGGCTCTAATCTGATATTGGTAGTGGGGTGGTAGATACCTAGTCTCCATTATGGCTCTAATCTGATAGTGGTAGTGGGGTGGTAGATGCCTAGTGCCCGTATGGCTCTAATCTGATAGTGGTAGTGTGGTGGTAGATGCCTAGTGCCCTTATGGTTCTATTCTGATAGTGGTAGTGGGGTGTTAGATACCTAGTCTCCATTATGGCTCTAATCTGGTAGTGGTAGTGGGGTGGTAGATGCCTAGTGCCTTTATGGCTCTAATCTGATAGTGGTAGTGGGGTGGAAGATACCTACTCTCCATTATGGCTCTAATCTGATAGAGGTAGTGGGGTGGTAGATACCTAGTCTCCATTATGGCTCTAATCTGATAGTGGTAGTGGGGTGGTAGATACCTAGTCTCCATTATGGCTCTAATTTGGTAGTGGTAGTGGGGTGGTAGATACCTAGCCTCCATTATGGCTCTAATCTGGTAGTGGTAGTGGGGTGGAAGATACCTAGTCTCCATTATGGCTCTAATCTGATAGTGGTAGTGTGGTGGTAGATGCCTAGTGCCCTTATGGTTCTATTCTGATAGTGGTAGTGGGGTGTTAGATACCTAGTCTCCATTATGGCTCTAATCTGGTAGTGGTAGTGGGGTGGTAGATGCTTAGTGCCTTTATGGCTCTAATCTGATAGTGGTAGTGGGGTGGTAGATACCTAGTCTCCATTATGGCTCTAATCTGATAGTGGTAGTGGGGTGGTAGATGCCTAGTGCCCTTATGGCTCTAATCTGATAGTGGTAGTGTGGTGGTAGATGCCTAGTGCCCTTATGGTTCTATTCTGATAGTGGTAGTGGGGTGTTAGATACCTAGTCTCCATTATGGCTCTAATCTGGTAGTGGTAGTGGGGTGGTAGATGCTTAGTGCCTTTATGGCTCTAATCTGATAGTGGTAGTGGGGTGGTAGATACCTAGTCTCCATTATGGCTCTAATCTGATAGTGGTAGTGGGGTGGTAGATGCCTAGTGCCCTTATGGCTCTAATCTGATAGTGGTAGTGTGGTGGTAGATGCCTAGTGCCCTTATGGCTCTATTCTGATAGTGGTAGTGGGGTGTTAGATACCTAGTCTCCATTATGGCTCTAATCTGGTAGTGGTAGAGTGGTGGTAGATACCTAGTCTCCATTATGGCTCTAATCTGATAGTGGTAGTGGGGTGGTAGATACCTAGTCTCCATTATGGCTCTAATCTGGTAGTGGTAGTGGGGTGGTAGATACCTAGTCTCCAGTATGGCTCTAATCTGGTAGTGGTAGTGGGGTGGTAGATACCTAGTCTCCATTATGGCTCTAATCTGATAGTGGTAGTGGGGTGGTAGATACCTAGTCTCCATTGTGGCTCTAATCTGATAGTGGTAGTGGGGTGGTAGATGCCTAGTGCCTTTATGGCTCTAATCTGATAGTGTTAGTGGGGTGATAGATGCCTAGTGCACTTATGGCTCTAATCTGATAGTGGTAGTGGGGTGGTAGATACCTAGTCTCCATTATGGCTCTAATCTGATAGGGGTAGTGGGGTGGTAGATGCCTAGTGCCTTTATGGCTCTAATCTGATAGTGGTAGTGGGGTGGTAGATGCAAAGGGCCCTTATGGCTCTAATCTTATAGAGGTAGTGGGGTGGTAGATACCTAGTCTCCATTATGGCTCTAATCTGATAGAGGTAGTGGGGTGGTAGATACCTAGTCTCCATTATGGCTCTAATCTGATAGTGGTAGTGTGGTGGTAGATGCCTAGTGCCCTTATGGCTCTAATCTGATAGTGGTAGTGGGGTGGTAGATACCTAGTCTCCATTATGGCTCTAATCTGGTAGTGGTAGAGGGGTGGTAGATACCTAGTCTCCATTATGGCTCTAATCTGATAGTAGTAGTGGGGTGGTAGATACCTAGTCTCCATTATGGCTCTAATCTGATAGTGGTAGTGGGGTGGAAGATACCTACTCTCCATTATGGCTCTAATCTGATAGTAGTAGTGGGGTGGTAGATACCTAGTCTCCATTATGGCTCTAATCTGATAGTGGTAGTGGGGTGGAAGATACCTAGTCTCCATTATGGCTCTAATTTGGTAGTGGTAGTGGGGTGGTAGATACCTAGCCTCCATTATGGCTCTAATCTGGTAGTGGTAGTGGGGTGTTAGATACCTAGTCTCCATTATGGCTCTAATCTGATAGTGGTAGTGGGATGGTAGATACCTAGTCTCCATTATGGCTCTAATCTGATAGTGGTAGTGGGGTGGTAGATAGCTAGTGCCTTTATGGCTCTAATCTGATATTGGTAGTGGGGTGGTAGATACCTAGTCTCCATTATGGCTCTAATCTGATAGTGGTAGTGGGGTGGTAGATGCCTAGTGCCCTTATGGCTCTAATCTGATAGTGGTAGTGTGGTGGTAGATGCCTAGTGCCCTTATGGTTCTATTCTGATAGTGGTAGTGGGGTGTTAGATACCTAGTCTCCATTATGGCTCTAATCTGGTAGTGGTAGTGGGGTGGTAGATGCCTAGTGCCTTTATGGCTCTAATCTGATAGTGGTAGTGGGGTGGAAGATACCTACTCTCCATTATGGCTCTAATCTGATAGAGGTAGTGGGGTGGTAGATACCTAGTCTCCATTATGGCTCTAATCTGATAGTGGTAGTGGGGTGGTAGATACCTAGTCTCCATTATGGCTCTAATTTGGTAGTGGTAGTGGGGTGGTAGATACCTAGCCTCCATTATGGCTCTAATCTGGTAGTGGTAGTGGGGTGGAAGATACCTAGTCTCCATTATGGCTCTAATCTGATAGTGGTAGTGGGATGGTAGATACCTAGTCTCCATTATGGCTCTAATCTGATAGTGGTAGTGGGGTGGTAGATAGCTAGTGCCTTTATGGCTCTAATCTGATATTGGTAGTGGGGTGGTAGATACCTAGTCTCCATTATGGCTCTAATCTGATAGTGGTAGTGGGGTGGTAGATGCCTAGTGCCCTTATGGCTCTAATCTGATAGTGGTAGTGTGGTGGTAGATGCCTAGTGCCCTTATGGTTCTATTCTGATAGTGGTAGTGGGGTGTTAGATACCTAGTCTCCATTATGGCTCTAATCTGGTAGTGGTAGTGGGGTGGTAGATGCCTAGTGCCTTTATGGCTCTAATCTGATAGTGGTAGTGGGGTGGAAGATACCTACTCTCCATTATGGCTCTAATCTGATAGAGGTAGTGGGGTGGTAGATACCTAGTCTCCATTATGGCTCTAATCTGATAGTGGTAGTGGGGTGGTAGATACCTAGTCTCCATTATGGCTCTAATTTGGTAGTGGTAGTGGGGTGGTAGATACCTAGCCTCCATTATGGCTCTAATCTGGTAGTGGTAGTGGGGTGGAAGATACCTAGTCTCCATTATGGCTCTAATCTGATAGTGGTAGTGTGGTGGTAGATGCCTAGTGCCCTTATGGTTCTATTCTGATAGTGGTAGTGGGGTGTTAGATACCTAGTCTCCATTATGGCTCTAATCTGGTAGTGGTAGTGGGGTGGTAGATGCTTAGTGCCTTTATGGCTCTAATCTGATAGTGGTAGTGGGGTGGTAGATACCTAGTCTCCATTATGGCTCTAATCTGATAGTGGTAGTGGGGTGGTAGATGCCTAGTGCCCTTATGGCTCTAATCTGATAGTGGTAGTGTGGTGGTAGATGCCTAGTGCCCTTATGGTTCTATTCTGATAGTGGTAGTGGGGTGTTAGATACCTAGTCTCCATTATGGCTCTAATCTGGTAGTGGTAGTGGGGTGGTAGATGCTTAGTGCCTTTATGGCTCTAATCTGATAGTGGTAGTGGGGTGGTAGATACCTAGTCTCCATTATGGCTCTAATCTGATAGTGGTAGTGGGGTGGTAGATGCCTAGTGCCCTTATGGCTCTAATCTGATAGTGGTAGTGTGGTGGTAGATGCCTAGTGCCCTTATGGCTCTATTCTGATAGTGGTAGTGGGGTGTTAGATACCTAGTCTCCATTATGGCTCTAATCTGGTAGTGGTAGAGTGGTGGTAGATACCTAGTCTCCATTATGGCTCTAATCTGATAGTGGTAGTGGGGTGGTAGATACCTAGTCTCCATTATGGCTCTAATCTGGTAGTGGTAGTGGGGTGGTAGATACCTAGTCTCCAGTATGGCTCTAATCTGGTAGTGGTAGTGGGGTGGTAGATACCTAGTCTCCATTATGGCTCTAATCTGATAGTGGTAGTGGGGTGGTAGATACCTAGTCTCCATTGTGGCTCTAATCTGATAGTGGTAGTGGGGTGGTAGATGCCTAGTGCCTTTATGGCTCTAATCTGATAGTGTTAGTGGGGTGATAGATGCCTAGTGCACTTATGGCTCTAATCTGATAGTGGTAGTGGGGTGGTAGATACCTAGTCTCCATTATGGCTCTAATCTGATAGGGGTAGTGGGGTGGTAGATGCCTAGTGCCTTTATGGCTCTAATCTGATAGTGGTAGTGGGGTGGTAGATGCAAAGGGCCCTTATGGCTCTAATCTTATAGAGGTAGTGGGGTGGTAGATACCTAGTCTCCATTATGGCTCTAATCTGATAGAGGTAGTGGGGTGGTAGATACCTAGTCTCCATTATGGCTCTAATCTGATAGTGGTAGTGTGGTGGTAGATGCCTAGTGCCCTTATGGCTCTAATCTGATAGTGGTAGTGGGGTGGTAGATACCTAGTCTCCATTATGGCTCTAATCTGGTAGTGGTAGAGGGGTGGTAGATACCTAGTCTCCATTATGGCTCTAATCTGATAGTAGTAGTGGGGTGGTAGATACCTAGTCTCCATTATGGCTCTAATCTGATAGTGGTAGTGGGGTGGAAGATACCTACTCTCCATTATGGCTCTAATCTGATAGTAGTAGTGGGGTGGTAGATACCTAGTCTCCATTATGGCTCTAATCTGATAGTGGTAGTGGGGTGGAAGATACCTAGTCTCCATTATGGCTCTAATTTGGTAGTGGTAGTGGGGTGGTAGATACCTAGCCTCCATTATGGCTCTAATCTGGTAGTGGTAGTGGGGTGTTAGATACCTAGTCTCCATTATGGCTCTAATCTGATAGTGGTAGTGGGATGGTAGATACCTAGTCTCCATTATGGCTCTAATCTGATAGTGGTAGTGGGGTGGTAGATAGCTAGTGCCTTTATGGCTCTAATCTGATATTGGTAGTGGGGTGGTAGATACCTAGTCTCCATTATGGCTCTAATCTGATAGTGGTAGTGGGGTGGTAGATGCCTAGTGCCCTTATGGCTCTAATCTGATAGTGGTAGTGTGGTGGTAGATGCCTAGTGCCCTTATGGTTCTATTCTGATAGTGGTAGTGGGGTGTTAGATACCTAGTCTCCATTATGGCTCTAATCTGGTAGTGGTAGTGGGGTGGTAGATGCCTAGTGCCTTTATGGCTCTAATCTGATAGTGGTAGTGGGGTGGAAGATACCTACTCTCCATTATGGCTCTAATCTGATAGAGGTAGTGGGGTGGTAGATACCTAGTCTCCATTATGGCTCTAATCTGATAGTGGTAGTGGGGTGGTAGATACCTAGTCTCCATTATGGCTCTAATTTGGTAGTGGTAGTGGGGTGGTAGATACCTAGCCTCCATTATGGCTCTAATCTGGTAGTGGTAGTGGGGTGGAAGATACCTAGTCTCCATTATGGCTCTAATCTGATAGTGGTAGTGGGATGGTAGATACCTAGTCTCCATTATGGCTCTAATCTGATAGTGGTAGTGGGGTGGTAGATAGCTAGTGCCTTTATGGCTCTAATCTGATATTGGTAGTGGGGTGGTAGATACCTAGTCTCCATTATGGCTCTAATCTGATAGTGGTAGTGGGGTGGTAGATGCCTAGTGCCCTTATGGCTCTAATCTGATAGTGGTAGTGTGGTGGTAGATGCCTAGTGCCCTTATGGTTCTATTCTGATAGTGGTAGTGGGGTGTTAGATACCTAGTCTCCATTATGGCTCTAATCTGGTAGTGGTAGTGGGGTGGTAGATGCCTAGTGCCTTTATGGCTCTAATCTGATAGTGGTAGTGGGGTGGTAGATACCTAGTCTCCATTATGGCTCTAATCTGATAGTGGTAGTGGGGTGGTAGATGCCTAGTGCCCTTATGGCTCTAATCTGATAGTGGTAGTGTGGTGGTAGATGCCTAGTGCCCTTATGGCTCTATTCTGATAGTGGTAGTGGGGTGTTAGATACCTAGTCTCCATTATGGCTCTAATCTGGTAGTGGTAGAGTGGTGGTAGATACCTAGTCTCCATTATGGCTCTAATCTGATAGTGGTAGTGGGGTGGTAGATACCTAGTCTCCATTATGGCTCTAATCTGGTAGTGGTAGTGGGGTGGTAGATACCTAGTCTCCATTATGGCTCTAATCTGGTAGTGGTAGTGGGGTGGTAGATACCTAGTCTCCATTATGGCTCTAATCTGATAGTGGTAGTGGGGTGGTAGATACCTAGTCTCCATTATGGCTCTAATCTGATAGTGGTAGTGGGGTCGTAGATGCCTAGTGCCTTTATGGCTCTAATCTGATAGTGTTAGTGGGGTGATAGATGCCTAGTGCCCTTATGGCTCTAATCTGATAGTGGTAGTGGGGTGGTAGATACCTAGTCTCCATTATGGCTCTAATCTGATAGTGGTAGTGGGGTGGTAGATGCCTAGTGCCTTTATGGCTCTAATCTGATAGTGGTAGTGGGGTGGTAGATACAAAGTGCCCTTATGGCTCTAATCTTATAGAGGTAGTGGGGTGGTAGATACCTAGTCTCCATTATGGCTCTAATCTGATAGAGGTAGTGGGGTGGTAGATACCTAGTCTCCATTATGGCTCTAATCTGATAGTGGTAGTGTAGTGGTAGATGCCTAGTGCCCTTATGGCTCTAATCTGATAGTGGTAGTGGGGTGGTAGATACTTAGTCTCCATTATGGCTCTAATCTGGTAGTGGTAGTGGGGTGGTAGATACCTAGTCTCCATTATGGCTCTAATCTGATAGTGGTAGTGGGGTGGTAGATACCTCGTCTCCATTATGGCTCTAATCTGATAGTGGTAGTGGGTTGGAAGATACCTACTCTCCATTATGGCTCTAATTTGATAGAGGTAGTGGGGTGGTAGATACCTAGTCTCCATTATGGCTCTAATCTGATAGTGGTAGTGGGGTGGTAGATACCTAGTGCCCTTATGGCTCTAATCTGATAATGGTAGTGGGGTGATAGATACCTAGTCTCCATTATGGCTCTAATCTGATAGTGGTAGTGGGGTGGTAGATACCTAGTCTCCATTATGGCTCTAATTTGGTAGTGGTAGTGGGGTGTTAGATACCTAGCCTCCATTATGGCTCTAATCTGGTAGTGGTAGTGGGGTGGAAGATACCTAGTCTCCATTATGGCTCTAATCTGATAGTGGTAGTGGGATGGTAGATACCTAGTGTCCATTATGGCTCTAATCTGATAGTGGTAGTGGGCTGGTAGATGCCTAGTGCCCTTATGGCTCTAATCTGATAGTGGTGGTGGGGTGGTAGATACCTAGTCTCCATTATGGCTCTAATCTGATAGTGGTAGTGGGGTGGTAGATGCCTAGTGCCTTTATGGCTCTAATCTGATAGTGGTAGTGGGGTGGTAGATACCTAGTCTCCATTATGGCTCTAATCTGGTAGTGGTAGTGGGGTGGTAGATACCTAGTCTCCATTATGGCTCTAATCTGATAGTGGTAGTGGGGTGGTAGATGCCTAGTGCCCTTATGGCTCTAATCTGATAGTGGTAGTGTGGTGGTAGATGCCTAGTGCCCTTATGGCTCTATTCTGATAGTGGTAGTGGGGTGTTAGATACCTAGTCTCCATTATGGCTCTAATCTGGTAGTGGTAGTGGGGTGGTAGATGCCTAGTGCCTTTATGGCTCTAATCTGATAGTGGTAGTGGGGTGTTAGATACCTAGTCTCCATTATGGCTCTAATCTGATAGTGGTAGTGGTGTGGTAGATGCCTAGTGCCCTTATGGCTCTAATCTGATAGTGGTAGTGTGGTGGTAGATGCCTAGTGCCATTATGGCTCTATTCTGATAGTGGTAGTTGGGTGTTAGATACCTAGTCTCCATTATGGCTCTAATCTGGTAGTGGTAGAGTGGTGGTAGATACCTAGTCTCCATTATGGCTCTAATCTGATAGTGGTAGTGGGGTGGTAGATACCTAGTCTCCATTATGGCTCTAATCTGGTAGTGGTAGTGGGGTGGTAGATACCTAGTCTCCATTATGGCTCTAATCTGATAGTGGTAGTGGGGTGGTAGATACCTAGTCTCCATTATGGCTCTAATCTGATAGTGGTAGTGGGGTCGTAGATGCCTAGTGCCTTTATGGCTCTAATCTGATAGTGGTAGTGGGGTGATAGATGCCTAGTGCCCTTATGGCTCTAATCTGATAGTGGTAGTGGGGTGGTAGATACCTAGTCTCCATTATGGCTCTAATCTGATAGTGGTAGTGGGGTGGTAGATGCCTAGTGCCTTTATGGCTCTAATCTGATAGTGGTAGTGGGGTGGTAGATACAAAGTGCCCTTATGGCTCTAATCTTATAGAGGTAGTGGGGTGGTAGATACCTAGTCTCCATTATGGCTCTAATCTGATAGAGGTAGTGGGGTGGTAGATACCTACTCTCCATTATGGCTCTAATCTGATAGAGGTAGTGGGGTGGTAGATACCTAGTCTCCATTATGGCTCTAATTTGGTAGTGGTAGTGGGATGTTAGATACCTAGCCTCCATTATGGCTCTAATCTGGTAGTGGTAGTGGGGTGGAAGATACCTAGTCTCCATTATGGCTCTAATCTGATAGTGGTAGTGGGATGGTAGATACCTAGTGTCCATTATGGCTCTAATCTGATAGTGGTAGTGGGCTGGTAGATGCCTAGTGCCCTTATGGCTCTAATCTGATAGTGGTGATGGGGTGGTAGATACCTAGTCTCCATTATGGCTCTAATCTGATAGTGGTAGTGGGGTGGTAGACGCCTAGTGCCTTTATGGCTCTAATCTGATAGTGGTAGTGGGGTGGTAGATACCTAGTCTCCATTATGGCTCTAATCTGATAGTGGTAGTGGGGTGGTAGATGCCTAGTGCCCTTATGGCTCTAATCTGATAGTGGTAGTGTGGTGGTAGATGCCTAGTGCCCTTATGGCTCTATTCTGATAGTGGTAGTGGGGTGTTAGATACCTAGTCTCCATTATGGCTCTAATCTGGTAGTGGTAGAGTGGTGGTAGATACCTAGTCTCCATTATGGCTCTAATCTGATAGTGGTAGTGGGGTGGTAGATACCTAGTCTCCATTATGGCTCTAATCTGGTAGTGGTAGTTGGGTGATAGATACCTAGTCTCCATTATGGCTCTAATCTGGTAGTGGTAGTGGGGTGATAGATACCTAGTCTCCATTATGGCTCTAATCTGATAGTGGTAGTGGGGTGGTAGATGCCTAGTGCCTTTATGGCTCTAATCTGATAGTGTTAGTGGTGTGATAGATGCCTAGTGCCCTTATGGCTCTAATCTGATAGTGGTAGTGGGGTGGTAGATACCTAGTCTCCATTATGGCTCTAATCTGATAGTGGTAGTGGGGTGGTAGATGCCTAGTGCCTTTATGGCTCTAATCTTATAGAGGTAGTGGGGTGGTAGATACCTAGTCTCCATTATGGCTCTAATCTGATAGAGGTAGTGGGGTGGTAGATACCTAGTCTCCATTATGGCTCTAATCTGATAGTGGTAGTGTGGTGGTAGATGCCTAGTGCCCTTATGGCTCTAATCTGATAGTGGTAGTGGGGTGGTAGATACCTAGTCTCCATTATGGCTCTAATCTGGTAGTGGTAGAGGGGTGGTAGATACCTAGTCTCCATTATGGCTCTAATCTGATAGTAGTAGTGGGGTGGTAGATACCTAGTCTCCATTATGGCTCTAATCTGATAGTGGTAGTGGGGTGGAAGATACCTACTCTCCATTATGGCTCTAATCTGATAGAGGTAGTGGGGTGGTAGATACCTAGTCTCCATTATGGCTCTAATCTGATAGTGGTAGTGGGGTGGTAGATACCTAGTCTCCATTATGGCTCTAATTTGGTAGTGGTAGTGGGGTGGTAGATACCTAGCCTCCATTATGGCTCTAATCTGGTAGTGGTAGTGGGGTGGAAGATACCTAGTCTCCATTATGGCTCTAATCTGATAGTGGTAGTGGGGTGGTAGATACCTAGTCTCCATTATGGCTCTAATCTGATAGTGGTAGTGGGGTGGTAGATGCCTAGTGCCTTTATGGCTCTAATCTGATAGTGGTAGTGGGGTGGTAGATACCTAGTCTCCATTATGGCTCTAATCTGATAGAGGTAGTGGGGTGGTAGATACCTAGTCTCCATTATGGCTCTAATCTGATAGTGGTAGTGTGGTGGTAGATGCCTAGTGCCCTTATGGCTCTAATCTGATAGTGGTAGTGGGGTGGTAGATACTTAGTCTCCATTATGGCTCTAATCTGGTAGTGGTAGAGGGGTGGTAGATACCTAGTCTCCATTATGGCTCTAATCTGATAGTAGTAGTGGGGTGGTAGATACCTCGTCTCCATTATGGCTCTAATCTGATAGTGGTAGTGGGGTGGAAGATACCTACTCTCCATTATGGCTCTAATCTGATAGAGGTAGTGGGGTGGTAGATACCTAGTCTCCATTATGGCTCTAATTTGGTAGTGGTAGTGGGATGTTAGATACCTAGCCTCCATTATGGCTCTAATCTGGTAGTGGTAGTGGGGTGGAAGATACCTAGTCTCCATTATGGCTCTAATCTGATAGTGGTAGTGGGATGGTAGATACCTAGTGTCCATTATGGCTCTAATCTGATAGTGGTAGTGGGCTGGTAGATGCCTAGTGCCCTTATGGCTCTAATCTGATAGTGGTGATGGGGTGGTAGATACCTAGTCTCCATTATGGCTCTAATCTGATAGTGGTAGTGGGGTGGTAGACGCCTAGTGCCTTTATGGCTCTAATCTGATAGTGGTAGTGGGGTGGTAGATACCTAGTCTCCATTATGGCTCTAATCTGATAGTGGTAGTGGGGTGGTAGATGCCTAGTGCCCTTATGGCTCTAATCTGATAGTGGTAGTGTGGTGGTAGATGCCTAGTGCCCTTATGGCTCTATTCTGATAGTGGTAGTGGGGTGTTAGATACCTAGTCTCCATTATGGCTCTAATCTGGTAGTGGTAGAGTGGTGGTAGATACCTAGTCTCCATTATGGCTCTAATCTGATAGTGGTAGTGGGGTGGTAGATACCTAGTCTCCATTATGGCTCTAATCTGGTAGTGGTAGTGGGGTGATAGATACCTAGTCTCCATTATGGCTCTAATCTGGTAGTGGTAGTGGGGTGATAGATACCTAGTCTCCATTATGGCTCTAATCTGATAGTGGTAGTGGGGTGGTAGATGCCTAGTGCCTTTATGGCTCTAATCTGATAGTGTTAGTGGTGTGATAGATGCCTAGTGCCCTTATGGCTCTAATCTGATAGTGGTAGTGGGGTGGTAGATACCTAGTCTCCATTATGGCTCTAATCTGATAGTGGTAGTGGGGTGGTAGATGCCTAGTGCCTTTATGGCTCTAATCTTATAGAGGTAGTGGGGTGGTAGATACCTAGTCTCCATTATGGCTCTAATCTGATAGAGGTAGTGGGGTGGTAGATACCTAGTCTCCATTATGGCTCTAATCTGATAGTGGTAGTGTGGTGGTAGATGCCTAGTGCCCTTATGGCTCTAATCTGATAGTGGTAGTGGGGTGGTAGATACCTAGTCTCCATTATGGCTCTAATCTGGTAGTGGTAGAGGGGTGGTAGATACCTAGTCTCCATTATGGCTCTAATCTGATAGTAGTAGTGGGGTGGTAGATACCTAGTCTCCATTATGGCTCTAATCTGATAGTGGTAGTGGGGTGGAAGATACCTACTCTCCATTATGGCTCTAATCTGATAGAGGTAGTGGGGTGGTAGATACCTAGTCTCCATTATGGCTCTAATCTGATAGTGGTAGTGGGGTGGTAGATACCTAGTCTCCATTATGGCTCTAATTTGGTAGTGGTAGTGGGGTGGTAGATACCTAGCCTCCATTATGGCTCTAATCTGGTAGTGGTAGTGGGGTGGAAGATACCTAGTCTCCATTATGGCTCTAATCTGATAGTGGTAGTGGGGTGGTAGATACCTAGTCTCCATTATGGCGCTAATCTGATAGTGGTAGTGGGGTGGTAGATGCCTAGTGCCTTTATGGCTCTAATCTGATAGTGGTAGTGGGGTGGTAGATACCTAGTCTCCATTATGTCTCTAATCTGATAGTGGTAGTGGGGTGGTAGATGCCTAGTGCCCTTATGGCTCTAATCTGATAGTGGTAGTGTGGTGGTAGATGCCTAGTGCCCTTATGGCTCTATTCTGATAGTGGTAGTGGGGTGTTAGATACCTAGTCTCCATTATGGCTCTAATCTGGTAGTGGTAGTGGGGTGGTAGATGCCTAGTGCCTTTATGGCTCTAATCTGATAGTGGTAGTGGGGTGGTAGATACCTAGTCTCCATTATGGCTCTAATCTGATAGTGGTAGTGGGGTGGTAGATGCCTAGTGCCTTTATGGCTCTAATCTGATAGTGGTAGTGGGGTGATAAATGCCTAGTGCCCTTATGGCTCTAATCTGATAGTGGTAGTGGGGTGGTAGATACCTAGTCTCCATTATGGCTCTAATCTGATAGTGGTAGTGGGGTGGTAGATGCCTAGTGCCTTTATGGCTCTAATCTGATAGTGGTAGTGGGGTGGTAGATGCCAGGTGCCCTTATGGCTCTAATCTTATAGAGGTAGTGGGGTGGTAGATACCTAGTCTCCATTATGGCTCTAATCTGATAGAGGTAGTGGGGTGGTAGATACCTAGTCTCCATTATGGCTCTAATCTGGTAGTGGTAGTGGGGTGGTAGATACCTAGTCTCCATTATGGCTCTAATCTGGTAGTGGTAGTGGGGTGGTAGATACCTAGTCTCCATTATGGCTCTAATCTGATATTGTTAGTGGGGTGGTAGATACCTAGTCTCCATTATGGCTGTAATCTGGTAGTGGTAGTGGTGTGGTAGATACCTAGTCTCCATTATGGCTCTAATCTGATAGTGGTAGTGGGGTGGTAGACACCTAGTCTCCATTATGGCTCTAATCTGATAGTGGTAGTGGGGTGGTAGATACCTAGTCTCCTTTATGGCTCTAATCTGGTAGTGGTAGTGGGGTGGTAGATACCTAGTCTCCATTATGGCTCTAATCTGGTAGTGGTAGTGGGGTGGTAGATACCTAGTCTCCATTATGGCTCTAATCTAATAGTGTTAGTGGGGTGATAGATGCCTAGTGCCCTTATGGCTCTAATCTGATAGTGGTAGTGTGGTGGTAGATGCCTAGTGCCCTTATGGTTCTATTCTGATAGTGGTAGTGGGGTGTTAGATACCTAGTCTCCATTATGGCTCTAATCTGGTAGTGGTAGTGGGGTGGTAGATGCCTAGTGCCTTTATGGCTCTAATCTGATAGTGGTAGTGGGGTGGTAGATGCAAAGTGCCTTTATGGCTCTAATCTTATAGAGGTAGTGGGGTGGTAGATACCTAGTCTCCATTATGGCTCTAATCTGATAGAGGTAGTGGGGTGGTAGATACCTAGTCTCCATTATGGCTCTAATCTGATAGTGGTAGTGTGGTGGTAGATGCCTAGTGCCCTTATGGCTCTAATCTGATAGTGGTAGTGGGGTGGTAGATACCTAGTCTCCATTATGGCTCTAATCTGGTAGTGGTAGAGGGGTGGTAGATACCTAGTCTCCATTATGGCTCTAATCTGATAGTAGTAGTGGGGTGGTAGATACCTAGTCTCCATTATGGCTCTAATCTGATAGTGGTAGTGGGGTGGAAGATACCTAGTGCCCTTATGGCTCTAATCTGATAGTGGTAGTGTGGTGGTAGATGCCTAGTGCCCTTATGGCTCTATTCTGATAGTGGTAGTGGGGTGTTAGATACCTAGTCTCCATTATGGCTCTAATCTGGTAGTGGTAGTGGGGTGGTAGATGCCTAGTGCCTTTATGGCTCTAATCTGATAGTGGTAGTGGGGTGGTAGATACCTAGTCTCCATTATGGCTCTAATCTGATAGTGGTAGTGGGGTGGTAGATGCCTAGTGCCTTTATGGCTCTAATCTGATAGTGGTAGTGGGGTGATAAATGCCTAGTGCCCTTATGGCTCTAATCTGATAGTGGTAGTGGGGTGGTAGATACCTAGTCTCCATTATGGCTCTAATCTGATAGTGGTAGTGGGGTGGTAGATGCCTAGTGCCTTTATGGCTCTAATCTGATAGTGGTAGTGGGGTGGTAGATGCCAGGTGCCCTTATGGCTCTAATCTTATAGAGGTAGTGGGGTGGTAGATACCTAGCCTCCATTATGGCTCTAATCTGATAGAGGTAGTGGGGTGGTAGATACCTAGTCTCCATTATGGCTCTAATCTGATAGTGGTAGTGGGGTGGTAGATACCTAGTCTCCATTATGGCTCTAATCTGATATTGTTAGTGGGGTGGTAGATACCTAGTCTCCATTATGGCTGTAATCTGGTAGTGGTAGTGGTGTGGTAGATACCTAGTCTCCATTATGGCTCTAATCTGATAGTGGTAGTGGGGTGGTAGACACCTAGTCTCCATTATGGCTCTAATCTGATAGTGGTAGTGGGGTGGTAGATACCTAGTCTCCTTTATGGCTCTAATCTGGATGTGGTAGTGGGGTGGTAGATACCTAGTCTCCATTATGGCTCTAATCTGGTAGTGGTAGTGGGGTGGTAGATACCTAGTCTCCATTATGGCTCTAATCTGATAGTGTTAGTGGGGTGATAGATGCCTAGTGCCCTTATGGCTCTAATCTGATAGTGGTAGTGTGGTGGTAGATGCCTAGTGCCCTTATGGTTCTATTCTGATAGTGGTAGTGGGGTGTTAGATACCTAGTCTCCATTATGGCTCTAATCTGGTAGTGGTAGTGGGGTGGTAGATGCCTAGTGCCTTTATGGCTCTAATCTGATAGTGGTAGTGGGGTGGAAGATACCTACTCTCCATTATGGCTCTAATCTGATAGAGGTAGTGGGGTGGTAGATACCTAGTCTCCATTATGGCTCTAATCTGATAGTGGTAGTGGGGTGGTAGATACCTAGTCTCCATTATGGCTCTAATTTGGTAGTGGTAGTGGGGTGGTAGATACCTAGCCTCCATTATGGCTCTAATCTGGTAGTGGTAGTGGGGTGGAAGATACCTAGTCTCCATTATGGCTCTAATCTGATAGTGGTAGTGGGATGGTAGATACCTAGTCTCCATTATGGCTCTAATCTGATAGTGGTAGTGGGGTGGTAGATAGCTAGTGCCTTTATGGCTCTAATCTGATATTGGTAGTGGGGTGGTAGATACCTAGTCTCCATTATGGCTCTAATCTGATAGTGGTAGTGGGGTGGTAGATGCCTAGTGCCCTTATGGCTCTAATCTGATAGTGGTAGTGTGGTGGTAGATGCCTAGTGCCCTTATGGTTCTATTCTGATAGTGGTAGTGGGGTGTTAGATACCTAGTCTCCATTATGGCTCTAATCTGGTAGTGGTAGTGGGGTGGTAGATGCCTAGTGCCTTTATGGCTCTAATCTGATAGTGGTAGTGGGGTGGTAGATACCTAGTCTCCATTATGGCTCTAATCTGATAGTGGTAGTGGGGTGGTAGATGCCTAGTGCCCTTATGGCTCTAATCTGATAGTGGTAGTGTGGTGGTAGATGCCTAGTGCCCTTATGGCTCTATTCTGATAGTGGTAGTGGGGTGTTAGATACCTAGTCTCCATTATGGCTCTAATCTGGTAGTGGTAGAGTGGTGGTAGATACCTAGTCTCCATTATGGCTCTAATCTGATAGTGGTAGTAGGGTGGTAGATACCTAGTCTCCATTATGGCTCTAATCTGGTAGTGGTAGTGGGGTGGTAGATACCTAGTCTCCATTATGGCTCTAATCTGGTAGTGGTAGTGGGGTGGTAGATACCTAGTCTCCATTATGGCTCTAATCTGATAATGGTAGTGGGGTGGTA